>NC_081145.1:25414388-26014388 GCF_958295425.1 Solea solea
TGATCCAGCGACACACACACACACACACACACACACACACACGCACACACACACCGCTGCCCTGTGAAGAAGACAAAGTGGGAGGTATATTGTAGTGGACTGAACCACTGACCCTCTTGTTGAGCTAATGAGCTTTTATTGACTTCAGCACCTGAAGCTGCAGCTGTAACTTATCACCGTTAGCGCCTCGCTCCCCAGATGCACGGCACACAGGGGAGAGCACGCACACACACACACACACGCACACACACGCAGGGATAAGCAAACACACGTAATATATGTTTGCGTGTCTGTAATGATCCCAGGAGACGTCAGAACACACAAAAAAAGACACAACTTCGGTGCTGCGTGCGTTCACAACCACAAACGCCTCCTGGGATTCTGAAAACCACAGGAGAACTTTCAGACTTACAGCGTTTCAAAGCTGTGTAGTGCTTAACTTTTAAAGGCACAGTGTGTGAAATGTGTTCAGCAGCATGTATTGGTGAAGACAAGTGTGTACGAACATTCACTCTGCCTCCCGCACCAAAGTCCATAGAGAAAATCAGCGTTTTTTGCTTGTGGGCGACACAAACAAAGGATTTCAAACAACAAGTCACAAAATAACAAATTTCAAGTAAATAATGGAGCAAGCGGTGGATCAACAGCTCCTGTGTTCAGTGACGTAAAATCACTGATTTTCTCTATGGGCTTTGGTGCAGCAGAACGAGTGTGGGACGCAAGCTTCCCACAGAAATACTGTTGTACTGTTTATACCAGCTGAGGAATTTTGACCTAGAACATGAAACAAATAACAATAAATTAAGTAGTAATGTTAATAATCTCATTTCTCTAAACCAGTGTGAGGAAGAGGAGGATGACGAGAGAGCAAAATGATCTTATTGAGAATAAATCTGCCTCGTGTGAAAAGTCTGTAGCTGACTTTGTATTTCAATGCTGGTTATAATGGTTTTACCTCGAGAGCTCCATATTTTCTCAGGTGCTACTTGGTCTAAAAAGTTTGAGAACCACTGGACTCGTCACTTAACTCTACGTGTCTCTGTTCTTCTCAATAACTGTGCAAAAAGTTGAACCTAAACTAACTTCACCAAGCACAACAGTGAGTGTCTACCCTCTGTCCTCCTGCATCTATGTTACTCTCCTCCCCGTGATGCCAATAAGTGAACCTCGATCCGTGTCTCGTCCCGGCTCCCGTTTTGGAGATGTGTGTTTTGACCACCTGTCTCCTCCTGACCAGCGCGGGGCCCCCCGTGGGACTCGTTTGCCTGCTCGCCTGTTCCCAACTATAAGCCTGCTCTTCAACAACTATTCTTAGTAAAGTCAGTGTTGTACCTGCTCACCCTCAGTGTCCTCTGCTGCCTTCAGCACAACCATCGCCGGCTACTTTTGGCGTTTAGGCAGCAGGGCCGACCCAAGCCTTTATGGGGCCCCACTCTCCCACCACCCCACCATCCCTGTGCTTGACTAATATTGATTATTGTAACGTTATAATTGCATTCAATATTTTATAGCTGTGTTATTTAATCCAAACTAGGGACTAGGTATGATATGATATGATATGATATGAGGAAGAATATTTGTTACACAGTTGGAGATTTACGTATTTGAAATAGCTTTAAATGGCACAAATGTGTTTTTTCCTTTACATGTCAACTTAAAAGTGAAACTTTGTTTTGTGTAAACAAATAACACAAATAACGACATTCAAGGTTTGGAACGTTAAAACTATAAACAGCTTTAGTGAGGATTAACGGAGGACGTTGCGTCACGGGGGCACTCTGATGTGACAAAAACTAGTAAAGGTAATAGTTGTGTAATAATATTGACTAATACTAAAGTGAGGCTGAAGCTCTAAATGACTAAATCACCAAATATTAAGTCATTATTTAGAGAATGTTTTCCATTGTGAGGACTGACTGGATCTCGCAAGAAAAAGGCAAAAAAAAAGCACTTTTCATGATAAAATTAAAATGAATTCTGAAATGTTGTTGTTGCCTCTTTAGCTCTGAACCTTCACTTCTATTCCCCGTAGACTACTGCACATATACACACACACACACATATATAAACAGGAAGATGTAATCCTATAGAGAAAATAACAAACACCCTTAGCATACATGATATGGAAATCCTCCTCCTCCTCCTCCTCCTCCTCCTCCTCCTGCTTCATGTCCCTGAGGCTGCAGCTCCGTGCTGTGCATTGATATGTATCCTGTGTGTGAGTGTGTGTGTTTACACATGACTACACAAGTATCTAAGTATTAAATGTTTCACAGAGGGTTGATCTGTTTGTATTTGATGCTGCTGTGTGAGACGTGTTACTCTCAAGCACATTTTTACATAAAATAAAAAAGTAACAACAACAAAAGTGACATTTCATTACGAGGACAACAAAATAAAAATAAACCAGTGGTTTATGGGACTTTTTTTATACCAAGTATCACCTGAGATAATACTGAGCTCTTGAAGTAACAACATTATCACCAACGTTAAATACAGATTTATTCTCTCAACACCCTCCTCTTCCTCACATAAACTTCACAAACTGGTATATTGACATTAGATTAAGATGGAGCGAGCGAGAAGGTGACTCTAATTTTTTTCCTCCAAGTACCACTGGTGGTACACATACCACAGTTTGAGAACCATGGGGGAATAGAGGATACTGCGACACTTGTGATGTAACATGTGATAAAAAATGATGCAGGGAGGAGATGAATAAACTCAGACTAAGAAGTGTGGAAATAAGAATGTGTTTCACTTTGTACATAAAGCGCAAAGGGTGAAATCTTAAAAGTTAAGGTAATGGAAAAGTTGAGACGCATCACTAGAAACAGAAAGTTGTGTGTGTGTGTGTGTGTGTGTCAAAACAAAGCTGAGTAAAGGCAGACGACTTTTTCCCGTTGCCATTGTTCTCTTCCATCTTCTCACTGGTGTCTGGTTTACCTTGACTGTCTAGTTTCTTGTTTCTAAAGAAGTTGAGTTGGCTGTAATTAATGTTTTATTTTCTAAACCTTTAAAAGCCTCAGCTCTGCAGCCACAGACCTAAGCTTTGTCCACTTCTCTCTGTTCCAGGCGTTCATGAAAGTAAACACACACAAAACCTAACTCACACACTGTCGGTGCAAGAGGGACAGGTACAAGCATGTGCATGTTTATTTTAATTCTTAAGTTACTTCACATCCTCAGGATGATGATGCCAAACACAAACAAAATAGAATTTTAAGTTAAACCTATGAAGTTTTGCAGATCGGTCAATGTACGGCAAAGTTACAGGCCACTTCCTGTTTCGTGGCAAAATGGCAACTAAATTCATGATGGCTGACTTCCTGTTGGGTGGAGTCCATATTCGTAGACGTGTTCAGAGTTGGTCTCTTGTGTCACGTATGAATTTCCGAGCCGATCGGTCGATGTATGGCGGAGTTACTGGGCACTTCCTGTTTCGTAGCTAATGGTCGAAATTCATCAAAATTCCAGTGGTTGCCGTGGCCATGCCCTTTTGATGACTTTTCATCTTTACTGTGTCTAATTAAAGATGACGTTTTTTTTTATGTTGGTACGATTAATGCTTATTATTTATGCTCAGACGAGTTTGTTTATTTAAGAAACATGCAAATTGCCAACATGGACGCCAAATTCAAAATGGCCGACTTCCTGTTGGGTGGAGTCCATATTCGTAGACGTGTTCAGAGTTGGTCTCTTGTGTCACGTATGAATTTCCGAGCCGATCGGTCGATGTTTGGCGGAGTTACTGGGCACTTCCTGTTTCGTAGCGAATGGTCGAAATTCATCAAAATTCCAATGGTTGCCGTGGCCATGCCCTTTTGATGACTTTTCATCTTTACTGTGTCTAATTAAAGATGACGTGTTTTTTTATGTTGGTACGATTAACGCTTATTATTTATGCTCAGACGAGTTTGTTTATTTAAGAAACATGCAAATTGCCAACATGGACGCCAAATTCAAAATGGCCGACTTCCTGTTGAGTTGAGGCCATGGTCATAATAGACTTTTTTGTTTGTCTTGGGCTGTGACACGTTTCCACCAAGTCTTGTCAAATTTCGTGCAACTTAGTTTTGGCTTTGTCCTACCGGGTTTAACCTTTGGGGGCGCTGCTGAGCCATTTTGCACCACTTTAACATTTCACCTTTATTTTATAAAACTTGTCGCCAGTTCTGATGTGCGTGCCAATTTTTGTCCATTTTCACTAACGTTTAGTGCCTCAAAAATGCGATCCTTTCAGAAGAAAATGGATTAATACCAATTAGTCACTGTGTGTGTGAGTGCTTTTTAAAGGGAAGATGCAAAAGCAGAATAAATGAAAATCATATTAAAGCTGGAATAGACTGTAAAGTTGTCCTTGTGACGTTGAAAGCAGTGAACCCTCCACATCTATATTCATCCTCTATCTACACTTTATTTTCATGTTATTTTTCTTGGCCTCTGGGACGATTGCAGAGATGAGTCAACACACAGCACAAGAGCAACTGCAGTAACACACAAAACTCTGCAGAGAACACAACTTTGACTGAGGATCTACCATCGTTTTCACACAGGGGGAAACAACACAACACAACACAACACAACACAACACAACACAACACAACACAACACAACACAACAACACAACTCAACACAAACACAAACACAACGCAACAACTTTACAACAGTGACCAAACAGGAAACTGGGAACTCTTTGTCTCTTTAAAAGAACTATTCAATGTTGTTTTAAAGTCATAGGTGACAGCTGTAGCGCCCCCTCAGGTCTTTCTTTCCTTCCATCCTTTCTTTGTTTTTTTCTTTTATTCCTTCCTATCTTTCTTTCCTTCCATCCTTCCTGTTTCTTCCTATGCTTCCTTCCATTCTTTCTTGCATTCCATCCTTTCTATCTTCCTTTTCTTTCCTTCCTTCCTTTCTATCTGTTTTTCGTCCTTCTCTTCCTTCCTTTCTTTCTTTCCTTCCATCAATGCTTCCTTGCCTCCTACTTTTCTTCCCCACCACCTTTCCTTTCTATATTTCTTTCTTCCTTCCTTCCTTCTTATCTGTTCCTTTCTACATTTTAATAGTAATATTTATTTTGCATCATTAAAATGCTTTTATTGTGACATCATTCCATACCAAAACAAGCACTTTTACTTTGAAATTCTGTGAAATAATCATCATGAATATCTTAATTGTGATATTTTCCTTCTTGACCAGAGGACTTTGACGTCTCTGATGAGCGCGGTCCTCAGACAGTGACGTCACGACTACGTCCAACCTCCGCCGTAAATGGAACGTACCATTTTTATTTTATTATATTTAACAGCATTGTGGAGTAATTCTGTCTGCACATCAGAGACGCCGTGAGAACGTCATCAATCTGAAGAGGCTGCGCAGTCTGGACATTTATTACTATAACAGGCGTAATTGCATTTTCTGCCCATTTAGAGCGACGGCAGATTCCATTTTGACTGAGTATGACGGCATGCGCACACACACACACACGCGCACACACACACAGTAACACACACACACACTCAGTAACACACACACACACACAGTAACACACACACACTCTTCTCTGTCTACGCCGCTAATGGCCACATCAAAGACGTCTTCCCATTAACCTGTGAGGGAAACAAATTCCCACCTCGTTTGTCTTTAAAAAGAGTACAAAAGGCAGTTTATTGTGTGTGTGTCTCTGTCCCTGTCTCTGTCCCTGTCTCTGTCTCTGTCTTGTCCTTGAGGACGCTGGAGTTGGAGAGTTTTTCTCAGGATGTCTTGTGTGTTGGCTTCAGACCATGTTAAATGAAATTGTCCAGAGGCTCTGGTCAGTGATCCATGATGGCCTGTCTTCTCCTGACAGTGCTTGATGATAAATACATGGTCCTGATCTGTCTCTGTGTCTCCTTCTTCTCTCCATCTTATTCTCTCTCTCTCCCTCGCTGTCCACTTACCCTCTGCCTCTCTCACTCACCTTCTCTCCCCTCTTGAATTCTGTAAACTTCATTGCAGTTAAACATCTCTCTCTCTCTGACTCACTTTCAGACTGAAAGTCAACACTGTCTGCACTCTGTCCCCTTAGAATTAGCTGTGTGTGTGTGTGTGTGTGTGTGTGTGTGTGTTCCTGGTATTCCTTATGTTGTGGGGACCTAACTGTGTTTACAAAGTCACGTTACAGGGACTTGTCTTCCTTATGGGGACAAAAGTCAACTACATTGTAAGGTGAAGACGATGTTTTTGGGTTAAGGTAAGGGTTAAGGTAAGGGTCAGTAGTTATAGTTAAGGTTGGATTAAGTGAATGTAAGTCAACGCAATGTCTCCGAAGTCATGGAAACCAGTGTGTGTGTGTGTGTTTGTGTGTGAGAGAGCAAATGTCTTTGGAGACCAAATGGACGTGTGCACTCACATATAAATGTGTTAAACTTTACTTTTAGTGGCCACACACACACACACACGAATACAATTAGAAAGATTACGGGACAGTATTAAAGGACAGTGACTCCTTAATATAGTATATAATATATATGGTTTGTGTGTGTGTGTGTGTGTGTGCAAAGATACAGTATGATTAAGTTGGGTGTGTGTGTGTGTATGAATATTCATGCTCAGTGTAGTTTGGGGATAGAGAGAAAAGAGTCACGCTCCACTAGTACTTCATTACTGGGTCTGTGTGTGAGGAATCCTCACTTTCTCACACACACACACACACACGTGCTGGTTCTGCATTGTTTGTGTGGACGCTCATAGACATAATGCTTTCCCGAGCTCATTAACCCTAACCTTAACCATCACAACTAATGCTGCTTTTCCAATATACAGTTATAACACGGCTTGTTGTTTTTTTGCTTTTCCATCAGTGATAGTACCTGTGTTTTTTTTTTTTAAGTACCTGCTCTGACAAGGTTCCAAGCGAGCTGATCCGATACTAAAATGGTCACGAGCGCGACGTCCAACATCAAGACAAGAATCAGAGCGAACAATGACGGACTGTAGATCAGTTTTTTAGTAATTAATCTGCAACATTTAGCAAAGGAAACTGCTGAAAGACGGTGATCGTGAGCCGAATCACAACCTGCTCAGTGAAGTACTGAACGATTCTGTGAACAAATCTTTTTAATGAACTGATTCTCATGATTCAGTACATCGAAAACAACTGCTTTACAAGTCACTAGTTTGCGTGTTTGTGTCGTGTATAAAAAGTTTCATGATTTTATGATGACCCCGCCCACACTGAGGAGGTATTATATTGTAATGGAAAAACAATACCAAACCGAGTAGAGTAGAAAAGAGCCATAATGTCCTCACTTTGCCAGAATGTCCTCACTTTGCCAAAATGTCCTCACTCCGTATGGTTTTTATGATTCTTGGTCCCCACAAAGGCACAAATACAAACACAGATTATTTAAATGGCTTAATCCAGTTCTAGTCAGATGTAAACACATGTGTACGTTCACTGTTTGCTGGTGTCACTGTGGTCGGGAGTATGTTGTCTTCCAATTGGAAGGTTGGGGGTTCGATCCCCAGCTGCACTAGCCTACAGGCCCGTGTGTCCCCTGCGTGGACAAGAACGGGCAAAACTGTAGCATAAAGAGATTTAAGAGCTAAAATGTCCGTTTCCTTATTCTCTGGACATTTCCCAGAGCTCGTGGACTAAAAATAGCACATGTTGGTTATTGATTGGAAAGTGGAGCTGAGATTATTGGGAGACTGAGAGACAGATGGAGAGTAAAAGTGACCGCAGTGTCCCCATCGTCGAGTGCTCATGGGCCATGAGCCTCGAGCAGATGGTCGCCGGTCAAAATCCCGTTTACTGTGTGTCTGTACCTCACATTTCACTTCCTCTTATTTAAATAAAACGAACTTCGTAGTAGAAAAGAACTGTGAAAGAAACAAAGGAAGGAAGGAAGGAAAGGAAGATAGAAAGGAAAGAAGCAAGGAAGGAAGGATGCATGGATGGATGGACGGTGGAAGGAAAGAGAGACGGAAGGAAGATTATAAGGATGAAAGACTGATAGAAAGGAATGAAGGAAAGGAAAAAAGAAAAACAGGAAGGAAAGATGGAAGGAAATAAAAATAGGAGGCAATGAAGGGAGGAAGGAATGGAGGCAAGGGAATAGGAAGGAAGGAAATAATTGTTGACGATCATGTGATAAAAGCACTCATGTCAGACTTTATTCTGAAAATCCTCAGGGTCACTTCCTCTTACATCCGGACAAAACAGAGATGGGCGCACGTAACCCCGCCTCTAGACCCATGAGAGGTCACGCAAAGGTCAAACCACACCCCCACAGTTACTGTATCACTGTGTTCAAAAACGCAGAGTCAGCAGAAAAAGAAAAGAATACAGAGGTAACTTTTTATTTATCTATAAATATTGAGCATGACATTGATTTGATCTTTATTTGATTTTATCGATTAATCGAGGACTTGTTTGGTCCAGAAAATGTTTCAATTCAGTTTTAATTCTTTGTCATGTGGAGAAAAGAAAATGAAAAGGAAATAATATTGACATTTAAGAAGCTGAAAAAACGTGTTTAAATAATAAAAAAATCCCTCAAGTCCCTCAATTATTAAAAGTTTATTAGATGATTCATTTAGTAATTGATTAATAATCAACTAACTGTATTTACTTCAGCCCTAGGGTGTGAGTTTCATTTGTTTTACAGGAAAGTTAGTGTTATTTCTTTTTATTATTGTTATCTTGTTATTGTGTTATTGTTATTGCTTTTTTTATACTCAGATGTGAGACGACTTCACTGAGTCACAAACGAAAACTGTTTCTGTGAGTAAATAACTATAATTTGGCATTTAATCAAGAAATAATGATGTGCTTTTACTATTGTTTGTTTTGTAAAATTCATGGGTAACAATAATAATTATATTTTAGCATTAAAAAATATCATGTCAGGTTAAAGCGCTTCTACATACTGATGTATTAAACATTACACAAACATAAAACATGACGGATGTGACCTTGTAAAGTCTCACAATTCAACAAAGACAGAAACGAGAGACACGTTTGTCCTTCGTAAAGGACGTGAAGACATGTCTCCACTGTCCTCGGGGTCGTTTTTGTTCACTGCGTCTTTGACACTTTGTGATCTCATGACATGTCAGCGTGTGTGTGTGTGTGTGGGGGGGGGGGGTTTAACGCCCTGCTTTTATTTTGTTAATCATGAATAAAATCCTTGAAATGTGCTGCGCTTTGATTTGAAACATTAGACGCAGGACCTTCACCATCACATTTATCAATATTTGTGAATCCCTAATGAGAACGAAGGGACGTGGGAAGAGAGGGGAGAGGAGAGGAGAGGAGAGGAGGGGAGGGGGGGATGATGAAAGGATGAAAGGAGCAGAGACATGAGAGACAAATTTAAGATGAAAAAGACTAGATGGAGGGATCACATAGAGAAGGAGGGGGTGACTTTAGATATGAGAAGTGAGTGTTTGCTGGAAGGAAAGAAGGAAGGAAGTGGGGATGAAGGAAGGAGGAAGGAATGGAGGAAGGAGAGGGTAGAGAAACTTGTGTGTGATCTTTGTGAGTTTGAAAAGAGGGGAAAAAAAGAGAAAGAGGAGGAGGAGGAGGAAGGAGAAGCATGAGCAGTTTTCCTTGAGACTTTAAAATGGGTTTTAATGAGGAATCTTCCACTTCATGTGTCTGTGCTGCAGTTTTTAAAATGTAAAATCAAAAAAACACTGCAGTGAGCCCACTGAGACGAGGGTTAGGAAGTGTTTCCTGAGGAGAAGAACAATTAAAATCCAAATATAATCTCCCTCTCGCCCATGGACTGTGCTTTTAATGTGATCATCGGGGCAGGGATGATGACGCAGAGGCAAGAGGACAGGACAGGAGACCTGGACCCGAGGGGGGCAGAGTCATCCCCTCTGACTCTGCCCCCCTCACATGCATGTTAAAAGACTAAAACAATCATTTGGTTTCCTTAATGTCATATAAACGTGTTAGTCTGACTAAAATCGAGCTATAGTATTAGTCAGACTAACTGCGGTTCATAGTCCAATTACTCCTGCATATATATATATATATATATATATATATATATATATATATATATATATATATAGTTTTAAGTCAGTTTTAATGATTCCTTTGTCAAACAGAGCAAAGAAACCAAAAAATATTGATTGAAAAGTGAGATTTTAGTCAGACTAAGACAATAATCCGGTTTTCCTAATATCATTTGAACGCGTTAATCTGACTAAAATCGAGCTATAGTCTTAGTCAGACTAATTAGTCCGATTACTCCTGCATATATATATCGTATATATATACACTCTTAAAGTCTGTACACATGTACAGACGACAGATTTGCATTACGATATTTACGCGACAGTTTGTGCTTTACAGTTCATTACAGTCATTTTCCACACGCCGGAGAATCAGCGTCTTTGTCTTTGTTCACCACAAAGAGGAGGAGAGAGTTGGAAAGTGAACAATCCAAAATGATTCCTTTCAAACAGAAACCAGAAATTATTCACAGAGAAACTTGTTTTAATGAAAAAGCACTCAAATCGATTATAAGAATAGTTGATGATGGATTAATAATCGATTAATCGTCGCAGCCCCTTTGCACAAGTATTTAATGTGTTCCTGCCAGAGTACGTGTGTACAGCCAGAGGCATTTTACAACATTTACATATTCTGCAAGTGCTTTTTTTCTCAAATGTCTCTAAAAAAAAAACTAGAAAAAGAGAGAGAAAATAAGTCAAATACAGAATTTGGATGGCATGGAAAAAAAGCAGCTACAGTATGCTGGATTAAAGTTTGATACTGTTAATAATCCTGCAGCCAAAAATGAAATGACATCCTAATTAGGTTGTAACCAAAGAACAAAAGGTCATCTTTAATGGATCAGTTAAGAAAATCCAAGAACGTCGCGTGAACACTGTCTCACTGTCTCAGTGTCTCTCAGTGTCTCACTGTCTCAGTGTCTCTCTGTCTCTCAGTGTCCCAGTGTCACGGCTGACACTTCATCATAATCATCATCAGTCACCATGAAGAAACAAACGTCGGCCGTGAGGAAGGAAGGACTTAGAGCGCGAGCGAGCTGTAATTACACACACAATTATCTCACACCAAAGACACATTTAGACGTAAACGCAGCCGTTAAATATTCATGAAGCAGCAATTAAGTCCAAAGAAATGATCGAGTCGGACTGACCGGCTCAGAATCAGCACCTACTGAGAGAGAGGGCACGGTTCTCAAACTGTGGCATGTGTACCACCAGGGGTACGCGAGCTTCCTCTGCTGGTACTTTTTTGTTTCTGCTGTTTATACCAGAGAATGTGTCGGAGTGGAGCTGAGGAACAAAAAGGTTTGAGAAACACTTTCTACACTTTTCGTGCGTTCCAGTTGTAGTCGGAATATCAAGGTTGAGGGGGCGTGTCTTCAACCGGAACATACCAAAACAATGTAGATAAACCCCACAAACTCTTGTGTTGTGCGACTACATCTGGAACCAAAATTGTCGATAGTTTGGTGTTTTTCCAGGTGCTTGTACCTCAGACAGCAGATTCCAGTCAGAGGTCAAAGTTTCTGTGTCCAACTCGGAACAATATAGAGAACAAAGTGCATAAAGTCTATGTATTGAACGTGGATTGAGCATCTGTTAACGTAGCTTTCTCCATCATTGTCCCGCTGTAAACTCCCCTCTTCTTCAGCCAGGTAACTTCCACCTACTAAGTGTCCCCCTTATTCATTTGAGCAGTGCCACCTTGAGGAGACATGAAGTAGTGATGTCTGGTGGTGAGTAGGCCTGAGCGATATGGACTTAAAGTCATATCTCGATATTTTAATTATAAATAGTAATAAAATAAAATAAATAAAATAAAACATTTAATAATAAAGAAATATATCGATATATATTAAAATATCGAGCCCTAGTGGTGAGTGACTGGCAGGGACTGTTTACTTTAGAGTGCCTTCATTTGTTAATTAAAATATCGATAATATGGACGATGACATATCAGCAAATTTACATTTTGACCATTAAATACGCTGGTATATACAGTGGAACAGTATTTCTGATTTTACCACCAGAGGAAGCTCACGTACCACTGGTGGTACACGCACCACAGTTTGAGAACCGTGGATGTAGAGTGCTTTTTTAGAGACCCTTGATGAGATGCTTTTGCATCCATGTTTTCTCGGCTGGGACGTGGTCAACTTGGAGGTGACGTCATTCCCAGTTCCCACTTCCGATGTAAATGGGAACGCAACCACACACGGAATCAACACGGGAATATGATAATATATAGAACAAGTCACGTCAATCAGTCAATCAGAGAGACGGACGGACAGAGGACAGAGGACAGAGGAGAGTTTCCCGAGCTGATCTGATCCCTGGAGACTCTGCTGCTGCTGCTGCTGCTGCAGAGGACGTGGACAGATGTGCTTCATTCATCATTCATCTCCATCAGTGGGACTTTTTATTTTTTCTCACCCCCTCCTCTCTTTTCTTTAACTCTACTGTGTCAAACTCTCCTGGGAGTCCTGTCCCATCTATTCCCTCATCATCATCGTCATTGTTCTGGCATCTGCATCTGCAGCAGCAGCAGCTCAGGATGATGATGATGATGATGATGATGATGATGATGTGGTCGTAAACATTATTTTAAAGTATAATATATAGTGTAAGTCAGTATTATTGATCATCACTGTATGAATATGCTCTGTGAGTCTGTGACGGACGGCTGCAGCGACAATGATGTCACAGTGATGTCATCAGGGTCGTCTCAGTCCTTCTCAGATCAATCACTCAAACTTTATTGCTGTAGCAGTTTCTATGCTCGTCATAAATTGTGTTTATGAGTTTATGACACACGCAGGTTCTCCTCAGGACACGTTTGACATGTTTGACACGTTTGAACCCTAAACTTAACTCAATTCAAATCTTATCGAGCCCTAAACTTAACCACAGGTTCTGGTCTTCACAAGGTCAGTACAAGAGGTCACAAATATGTAGCTCTTCTTCTTTGGACACTGCATTGATTTCCATTCATTTAAACAGACTGAACGCACGATTATCAGTAGCCTTAATAAAGGAAAGGAAGGAAATCATCTTTATTGTCATTATACAACCGACAGATGGAGGCGCTGCGACCGAGCGGATCACAGCACCTTCTTACTGTGAGGCAACAGTTCTAACCGCGGGTGAACATTCATAATGAAAAAAAACTCTCTTTTCAACAACATTAAGTAAATAATAATAAAATAATAATACTAATGATGTGCTGTCGAGTTGCATTCTGGGAAATGTAGTATTCAGTGATTTAAGAGCGTCACTCACACACACACACACACAAGGGTTTTAAAGAAGAAGCTTTTGACCTTTGACTGCAAACTTTCATTCACTCATCCATCACGTATTAATTGACATGAACTCTCAGATTCCATGTGATTCTGCCGCTGCTGCACTCTTTGCTGCGTGGAAGCTGAGACTGTGTTCCACAGCAGCTGTTCCTCAGTGTGTGTGTGTGTGTGTGCGTGCGTAACGATCCTGTCTCCACCTCTGGGAACACACACACACACACACACCACTACTACTGCACCACAAGGTCAGTCAGTCTTATTCTAGTTTTAAATATCGTGTCACGGATGCAGTTAGTGAGTGAGTGAGTGGGAAGCACACGTTCCGTGGGTAGATGCTGCTGCTGCTGCATGGATGATGGTGATAGGGGAACACGCGGGACCCCCCAATTTAACCGCGCACAGCCTATGCACAGTCTGCAACAGATTATCACACCCAGCAGCATCTGATAATCCGATTAACACCACAACAGTGGGGTTAGTCGTTTTTACGCACCGTTTACGCACGCGCGCCACTCGCAGCACACGCCGCATTGGGAAGTTCCAGCGCGTTTCTCACACATTCAGCCACTCACTCACTCATTCATGCATGCATGCATTCATTCAGTCAGCACTTACTCAGAAGCAGAGCAACAGGCACGAAGATGAGACGCGCAGAGTGGATCAGAGACGCCATGGTGACCCGACACAACTTGTCCTTGGACCTCACAGAGTTTCAGGCTGGCACCGGAATTTTCCCCACAAGTTTTTCTCCTCTTTTCTTCTTCTTCTTCTTCTTCGCCTCAATGACGCGATTCAGGTTTTTGTTTTTCTACTCCTCCAAAGTCCCGCTCCTCGAAGTGTCTCCCTCCTCCTCCTGTCCTTGTTGGTGCAGCTCTGTACTCCAGTGTTCAAGCATCCACAGTGCGCTCCCCCCTGCGCTGAAGGGGAGGAGGGAAGGAGGGAGGGATGGAGAGAGGGAGGAGGGCGCGTCCGTGCCGTGGAGGAGGAGGAGGAGGAGGAGAATGAAGGTGTGCAGTCCCAGATAAGGTCTGGGTGGTCAGAAAAAGTTACATTTCTCTTATTTCATTCACTAACATGATCATTTAAATACCTGCTGCAAGTTTTCAAACTATAACAACAACCAGGAGGAGGAAGGTGTGGATGATGGATGATGGATTTAATCAGATGTTTAAGTTGGAAAATGTCAATTTCATTTAGTTTTCACAGCTGCAGGAAGAAGAAGAAAATGTTCCCAAATATAAAAAATAAATAAAATTGATGGTATTCTCAAATGTCTTGTTTTCATTGTCAGTTTTTAATGAGTTGTTCGTTATTTGGAGCAAAGAAACCATAAAATATTCACATTTAAGAAGCTGAAAACCCCCAGAAAACCTGTTCTAATCATAAAAAAACGATAAAACGATAAATTGATTATCAAAATAGTTGTCAATTAGTGTGATAATGGAGTAATTGTTTCAGCTATAGGAATGAGTGTCATCATTTTCTGTGTGTAGTGACAGTAAAATACTGTTTATGTGACTAAACATGCAACTATTAAGCAAAAATGGAATCATGAACATTTCTGCAGCAGGACTGTGTTTTCACTGTGCAGAACAGTTCCATCTGTGTTTCTATACAATAAATGATCCAAAAAAAACTTGACATTTGTTGTTTCTTTCTTTCTTTCTTTCTTTTGTGTACACTACTTAAATAGATATATTTATTTCTTACCAAACATAAAGTGTGTTTCATGCTATTTAAATGTTGATTTATGTGCAAAAGTCTTACCTGTTCTGTTTCTGTGATCGTTTGTATTTGGATTGAAACGATTTAAACACACCTGATTCAAATGAGCGCCTCGTTATCAGAGTTTGATGAAGAGCTAATCAGGTGCGTTGGAGCAAAGCAGCATCGAAAACACGGAGAGCACCGAGTCCCCGAGGACCAGGAGTGACACGGGAAACAGTTATATAATCATTCTGTCATCTGTCAACGACTTTTAACTCAATACATCACGTGTATAATTTGAAGTTCCACCATTTGGAGCAAAGAGACCAGAAAATATATCACATTTAAGAAGCTGAAAACCCTGAGAAACACCCAAAAAAAGTATAATTGCACACCCAATTAATCACTGTACCCCTGTTTTGAGAAATTAAAATAATTACCTCAGGAATGTACTGGAGTGATTTAAATGCATTAAAGTGAATATAGTTTGCACAGACTTTAAAAGCAGAGGGGGAAGCATCTTCAGGTCTGTGTTCAGATCACAAGAACATCATCATCGGCATCGACGATAAAGACAAAATAAAAAATTGAACAAGCCTTTTTTTATTCCAAAAATGTTCGGGGTAAAACAAACTGTAAAAGATACATAACATAAGCAACAAACAATGGACAAGAGAAGACAAAGGCGACAGAGTGAAGCCTGACCTTCACAGTCAGAACGTTCCATCTCTTTATCTCTCTTTTTTTCTTCCACTCACCGACATGATGAGCAGTCAAATATCCGTCAAATGTTTCCAAACAAAAACAAAAACAGGTTCCTCTCCTTAATGCAACTCTGTTTACGCCTCCTCACCACACTGTATTTATTTATTCTTTTTATTTTCAATGGACTAAATGCCTTTCAAGGTTAAATGGAAACTGCCGCGGGACAAAGTGTGAACGTTAAAGGCCCGGCTGGGAACAAAAACAGGTTGAATACAATAAGGCACTTGCTACACAAATCCACCTTAACCGAGTCTAAAATGCAACAAAGTCAAATAAACGTCTACTTCACAATCAAACGTGCGTCCAACTTTTTTGTTTTTAAACGACGCCAGATACTGTGAGAGCAGGAATGATTTCACATGAGTGCACAACTTAAATGGTGGTGATGATGATGTGCAAGTCCAAATAAGTGCTGCCTCCTAGAGCGCGTGAGATGCAACTACACCACTTTATTTGGAACCTCCTGATAATAAACTACAGTCAGCAGTAACAATAATGCTCGGGACGTGTTTGATAACTAGTTTTGACAACTTTTTTTTTAAAGCAAGAATACAAGTCTTACAAATACTACATGTCATTATATGTATATATTTATATATATATATATATATAAAAAAAGAAGGCGGGCCGTCACAGGAGAAAAGAGTGGAAATCTACCAGGGGAAGAAATATTACTTTGAAGGACTGTCGTACACACTTATTAAACTAAAAAAATGTGTCTCTTTTATTCATTTATTTTTTATTTGTTTCCATCGGGAACAATGATTAAAGAGATTTGTGAAAACAAGGTTAGTTTGAGTAAAAATAATTGTTGATCCTCACTGAGATTTTGGCCTGATGTCATCTCCAAACTAATGAGGAATACAGTTGAACTGAAACATCCCTCCAAACATAAACTGACTTTGGGACGATAGATATTTTTGCTCTGTGATTATAGAAAACTGAAGTTGAAGGTGCCGGGCGTCAATTTCAATCCGAAGAAAACAGAAGAAATGAAAAATGAAAACACGACTCCCTTTTTTCTTGTCCAGTAACAAAAAAACAGAAGGAAAAAGGGTCAGAGGATCACATCAGAGGAGAAGGGAACGCTGTGACGCGGGGTCTCGTGGACCACTCAGCTGTACATTCTGTTGATGTGAGGTCAAAACAAGTGTCCAGGACTGTGCGTACGGGAGACGGGGGAGGGGGGGGGACCACAGTTACCGGGCTCTCGTCTCTGAGACAGTCGTTCACGGAAAAAAGGGATAAAAGGACGAGAGGGCGCTCAGGCCGTCTCTTGAGGGGAGCAGCAGAAAAATCTGAAGGAAATCTACAGTGAACTTAAAGAGTCTCCTCAACAAACAACAGCCATCTCTGTGTCCAGACTTTTCACCATCTTACATGTGTGTGTGTCTACGGGGGGAAAAAGAAGGGGAACTAAAGTAGTCCACTATTTAAACGTGACGTCTCACTGGTGCAGTAGGATGAGAGGACAGGATCTGAAAGGACATGAGGGGGACGTCAACAAACCAAGTGAAAAGTTTCAAACTTGTTCATGGAGGAGCCGCCGCCGCCGTCGTCGTCGTCGTCCACCTGCGACCGACAAGGTCCGTCCTCGTCCTCGTGCTCCAGCAAACAGCTTTAAAGTGAAGTTTTCCTGCGCGTCTGAACAAAAACTGGACAAAATGGTGTGAACTTGCTTTCTCTGCGCCATACTCGAAAAAACCAGGGGGACTAGTGGGTGACGAGGCCCTGCAGCATCATCATCAGGCGCCGCGCCCTCTTACTGAGCAGGCTGTGTGGGTCCTGCTGCAGGAAGGTGAAGAGCTTGGGTCGGACCTGAGCCAACACGGACGACATGTGGTCTCTCGTCAGCGGGTCGCTGTGGTCCAGATTCATCACCGCGTCCTCCAGGTAGCTGCACGTGGACACATAGGGAGGGAGAGAGAGAGAGATCGTGATACAACTTCCGGCACAAGCTACTTTTCAGACATGCACCAAAGTCTGGACTATTTCAGGAAACTACCCACAGGGACAGTATGTATGTGAGGATGCAAATGTCCACAAATACTGTTCCAGACATTTTTTTCTAAACTTTTTCTGCCAAATCCGTCTCAAATTTCCTCATCACATCCAAGCGAGGCCATACGAGAGCCCAGCAGGAAACGCTCCAGCCTCCCGTGTGTGTGTGTGTGTGCGTGTTCAACCAAGCCTCAGTGTTACACACATTCTCCTGCGTTCGTGGACACAACTAAACAGGACGGGAGTACATTCGTGTCTAAAAACAGAGACGCAGCAATAGTAGTTCCACAGGTAACTGGAGTCAAGACTCTGGAGTCCACTAAGTCTCCGTTTCTGAGAGTCAACACTCCGCCCCTCTCCTTTTTAAAGTTCTGAATCAGGACAAATGTCATCAGCAAAATCTAGTCATTTCTTTCTTGGACCATAATCTATATCCCCACATTGAACCAAAATCTGTTCTTCACTTTCTGAGTTACACCGCTCACAAGTGGATAAATTAACGCCGACAAAACAACAATGAAAATCAAATACAAAGTGAAGATATACTTCACAATTCACCAGGGGCAGTTACTCAATTGTTTATGCAGTTGATGAAAGAGACTAAACATTGTTGTGTGTGGTCTTATCTCATCCTGAGAGGAGTTAGAAGGAGTGACGCTAAAAGATGGTGAGGGCTGTGATCAAGTAAACAAAACAGGCGCATGTCATTACATTACTTTACATGTCATTTGGCAGACTTACAATAAGTGCATTTAAACATTTGGGTACAAACAAGAGCTAGAAGTAAGTGCGTGCTTCAAGTAAGCCAAACTATAAAGTGCTAGTCATAAGTCCAGCGGCTTGATCGTCATAAAATGGCTAACCTCGTCTAGTAATACGAGACGCATCACAATGCAAATGACAGAGGAAGTGACATCACGTCAGCTCCTCACAGCTAACGTGACAGTTACCATTGATATTTCAGCACAGCTGTAAAAATCACGTCAGCTACGAGCAAATCCTTTATTGATACAAATATGCTATAAGTGCTGTAAACAGAGCAACACCAATACACTGTATACTAGCGGCGGGACTCACAGGGTGCCTCACGAAACATTACACAGTCCACGATACCAATAATATCACGATACAACGATACGTCATGGTATCTGTCTAACTGAAGAAAACTAAACAAGAACAAAGTGCATACACTGTTAACCCGAAAGTTCATTCTATGCAAACAGTTTGAGTAAACACCAATTTTGAAGATTAGTTTTATTGTATTACTTAAACAGTATGAGTATATGAAGCGTGTATAAGACAATCATTGGACGTACTCATTTTTTTCAAGTTTTACCATAGGCCACAGTGCTGCCCTGTTGTGATTGGCTCAAAACTCAAGACAAGTCTGTGCTTGTCCGTTGGTGGCTACAGAGAAAGGGGCACCATTTTCTAATTTACACAGAGCAATTTAAGGTCTTTCTTTGCACTTTGCATGCTCCTTTTGTTTTTAGCAAGTTTGGACGCTTTTAAAGGACATCTGACTGCCGTAAAGAGGATACCATTTCTGCCTGAATGAGGTGAGTCGTTTTCTCTCTTGAAGTATTAGAAACTGCTGGAACATTTCTAGTTTGAAACGTGTGTAAATTTGAGGTCGACTTATAGGTCAATTTTGATTACAATTGTGACAATTATTGAGTAGCTCTTTCTACTTGTGTATTTTCTACATACAGTTTTGCAACTGTAGTGTCAAATTCAAATTATGAGAGGACCTCCAGTCATTATTGCTATAGCAGTTCAGTGAGTAAAGTTTTTTGATTGGTGTGTGACTCAGTTTTACCATTCTCCTATGTGAATTATGAAAATCATAATATTTATGAAGACCACACAGCTGATTGTAGACAAATTGCGGTTAACCTGAATATCTTACTTTTGCCTCGTTTCTCACACCATAGACTCTTAATGAGGGAGACTGTGGACATTCCTGTGGGAATCCTCTGCTATGAGGACACCAGCACTGCAAGCCCAGCGAGTCCAACAAGCCCAGCATCACCACAACTTAACCCCTCATACATATGTGTTGCTTTGTTGTGTCTCTAAATAAAATAAATAAAATGTACTGCAATGTGTGGTCATTAACAAATAATAATTTAATTGGAATTTTCTTATTCAAAATATAATATTTTAAAATTTAATATATTCATATTTTTAATAAAACTAGAATTTTAAGTGTATTTAACTTATAATATTACGTTTTGGCTACTGTACTTTTAAGTAGACTCCACTATACTTACTTTAACCATTTAAGTGTATGTAACTTAAAAATGTTAAATTCTGATTATGTACATTTAAGTCTGTCAATAACAAACAAGTAAGTACAATCAACCTATCCGGGTTTAAGTCTACGTATCGGACGTGGATGGGGCATCTCTTAACGTAGCTTTCTCCACCATTATCCCGCAGTGAACTCCCTTTTCTTCAGCCAGGCAACTTTTGAACAGCACCACCATGAGGAGACAGTGACTGTTTACTTTAGAGCGCCTTAAAATAACGATATATGCGTATCGATTAACATATTGGACAAGGAAGGATGACGATATATCACCAAATAGATATCATGTCCCACCTCTACTGTATACACTATATTAAGAATAAGACGAATAAGAGCATTAGAAGATGCTGGAAAATGATCATTTGCGATTGCTTTTTCAGTTTTTAAAATATCAT
Source organism: Solea solea (assembly GCF_958295425.1). NCBI lineage: Eukaryota > Metazoa > Chordata > Actinopteri > Pleuronectiformes > Soleidae > Solea > Solea solea. Next base: position 25,434,884 of record NC_081145.1, read on the forward strand.
GATTCATCTAGTAGCTGGTTCCAGGCTATTTCTCTGAGAATCAAACGAGACGAGATAATGAAAAACTAATTGAACACAACAGGCTGTTTTTTGGTTCTACGTAGAGTTGTGTAATAAATGTGAGGCTTAATTCACTCAGATATAAAGGCAATGCACAGAGACACGGTGTGTATTTTGACCCTTGGAGCAGCTGCAGAGAACGGTGAAAGTATCACTCTCTATTCCAGCCATCTTTCACTGTCTGAATTTCAAACGCCGTCCTTGATCGTCTTCCTAGCTGCCGGCTCACTGTGCGAGTGCGGCTCTCTTCGCTCTAGTGCCACATCAGAAATTTAGTTCTGCTCACGCTTACCTGCGCCTCTTCCCCTCACTAATTATTTTTGTCACCTCTGGTAAAACCGACACCAGTCTGAGCTTTTATTTCCGTTCAGCACTCCCGACCTCATTATCTTTAAAGCTCCTAAAAACTTGAGGACAACAGCACAACATAAACTGTTACAGGAGCAGAAAAAGTACTGGAGGGAAGAACGGCAGGAAAAACAAGACGATTAACGACACAAGGACAGGGAAGGAACAGAATCGTGAGCATCAAAAAATTGCAGAGCTATTCAGAAGATGATCTGAGCTCCCCCGACAGCTATGAAGCCGGGCTACAGACAGAGCCGGGTGATGGGGTCAGCAGTTTAGCACTGTTTAGCGCCCAGGAGACAGTGGATAATGGACGCACAATGGAGATGAGGCAGGGAGCAAAAGTTTAGGCAAAGACTGACTATGTTATTGATCAAGGGAGGCGCAGGACTCGGCTTGTGTGGGAGACGTAAAATGCAGACATTAAAACCAGTTTGCACTATCGCTTTGTGATGAAATGGGACTAAAACTAGGGTCGGAAAGGCAGGGAAAAGCTAACAATGTCATCACGCAATCGACTCAACCTCCGGTCGCCTCCCTTGTCAAAACTACGCCTCCTGAAACACAGGATTGTTGTTGTGTTGTTTTTTTTTTTTATGTACATTCTTTGTCATTTGTCCATGACTTACAGGCTAAACTCTGGTTGTCACAGTGTGTAAAGTAGAGTGTGGCTCAGGTTGACAAGAACCCAACACATGTCCTGCATATTTTGTTCACGACAGGTAGAGTAAGGGCCCCATTTATACTCTATGCAGAAGACGGACGGAGCATTTTATTTGTCCATACTTTGCGTTCATTTCATGATGAAATGGAGCAATAACACCGGAAATTGTAGAGTCAATTGGTGGAATGTTTCAGAGAGAATCGCTGCGGAATTACATGCATCTATCCTATATGACATTAATGGGACGACTTACATACGATGGTCTAAATTCCACCACTGCGGAATCTGCATGTGTTTTCTGTCCATTACGGGTCAAGCACAATAAAATAACCTCTTCAACGGCCACCGTGTTTCTTGCTTGCCTGAAACCTGGTACTCAGCACTGCCCTCTAGAGGAAATGATGCACAACAACTGCACCAAAACAAAAGAAGCAGCGGGGTATGGAGGATAGTGACGGAGATAACATATGGAATGCACGGACGTAAAACAGACGAAAATGGTAGTATAAATAGATTTTAAAACGAAGCAGATTTAGTGATGGGTATGACAAAGGACAAACATCCAGGAGGAAGCAGCTACTAACACCCATGACCACACACAGCAAACCTGTAACCACCGATTACATAACGAGACCGTCATGGTTTATTTTGAGTTGTGGTTATTTTTAGTAGTTACACATCTATTTTCGACTAAGCAAATTCAAATTCACCATATTTTACTGTATGTTCCACTGAAATAACTTTAAATTACCATGTCAACTAATATAAACGACCCCAACCCGTGCCCCACAATCATGTCAGACCCCTGCACGACCCGTCATGTCACCACCGGGCTCAGGTCAGGTGCCCAGGCTGTAGTGTGAAGGCACAGGCATGAGAGTGCATGAGAGAGGCCGGTCAGTTATTTATCACTCCTCACTCGGAATTGAAGTCCATTAAAATTAGTTTATTACAATTATTGTTTTTCAGACACACTAATTTATTGACGGCTGCCAGGGCTTCAATATGATCATAATACAAACAACAGCGCCCGAGCTTTACGGAATTCGGTGAACGGGAAAACTTAAAAAGTTTACAGGTTTTCGATGAAATCTAATAAAATTTTCCAAAATTATTAAGTTAAGCTGCACCGTAAAACAGAGGCCTTACATCAAACTTGAGAGGTGAGAGGCGATAAGTGAATGAGATTATGACACGCGACAAAGAATCTGGAATTTCTGACATTTAATGGATGACAATAAATCAACCATTCAAGAACATATTTGACAGATTTAACGATAAACGATTACTATTTTAGCACTTTTAATTAACATGAAAATTAGTATTTTTTTAAAAAATACCACATCCTTTCATGAGCATCCATGTCATGTGACCCACCGACTCCAAATAAAATCAGATATTGTAACCACACTAGACGAAGAGACGGCACCTTTTTTATGTCCTGTGTTGTCTATTAAATTTTACAATATCCAGTGTGTTCATCTATAAATAACACGCCAATAAAAAGACATCTCACCTGACGTTATTATACCACTGTGCATTATACACACACACGCACGCACGCACACACAAACACGCTGCATGGAAACAGCCCTCGTTTCCTCACCTGATTTTGAGCTCAGAGCGGGTTGACAGGTTGGACGAGAGCTGCTGGATGAGCGACAGCAGCACGGGCTGGCTGAGTGGGCAGGGGTGCTGACCAAACACCTGCTGAGAGTCGATGGTCTCGCACACGTATAAGACCAAGTTCAGATCTGTGGCTGACAGAGCCTGCGGATAAAGAGACAGAGAGAGAGAGAGAGAGAGAGAGGTGTTTCCTTCAGGCTCAACCATTTACACAGATCTCTGACTGCATTTTGTTCAAATATCACACTCATTACCTGAGATGAATCACATCACAATGACATGTTTTGGGTTGTACTGGTCCAACACGATTCATGTGTGTGTGTGTGTGTGTAGTAATAATTTCAGAGCAAGTTCAGGTATAAAGTTTCAGCTTCAGGACTCGTGATGCTGTAGCAATATACTGGGTCTGTGGGCCCCCGAGTATGTGCGTGTGTATTTGTACTTATATGGGTATCTTTGTGAGGACCAATGGAGCACAGGAAGTGAGGACATTTTGGGAAACTGAGGACTATCTGGTTAGTCCTCACTTTCAAGGTTCTCAAAGCTGTTTATGGATTAAGACCTGGTTTTAGAGTTAGGGCTAGAATTCAGTTTATGTCAAGGTTAGGCATTTGTATAGTTGTACTGGTTAGGGTAAGGGGAGAGGGAATGCATTTTTTTGTGTTTTAATCATGGAAAAAAGCTTTAAACCGATTTATTGATTATCATAAAGGTTTAGTAATCGATTAATAATCGATTCATCCATAAATTGTTTCAGCTCTAGTCCTCACTACTTTTAAAACAGGTGTGTGTGTGAGATGGAGTTATGCTAGCTATGGCTCCTGTGCGTCATGGAGCCCTTATTTGTAGACACGCCTAAAAATATCCTGAACAGAAGACTAACATATATAATATGTGAAGAGGAGAGACTCAGTACTTGCTTTACAGGGTCATTAAGGTTAGGGTTAGGCATCAACTGGTTACGGTTAAGGATGAGGCTTTGTTTAATCTGTCCAAATGAATGGAAATCACAGCAGAAGAAGAACAACTGCAAAAATCTATGCGTTTGTGTTACCTGCTGGAAAGCCTGGTTGACCTGGCCCTGCTGGAGGAGCTGCAGGATGTTGGCCTGCTGGGTCTGGTAGTCCAGGTGTGCTGTGGGGACAGGCGTACCGGCCGCTGACCTCATTGCCTGCATGATGCTGGAGGTGACCACAGCCTGCTGCTCCTTCATCGCCAGGCTCACCTCCCCTTTGACAATTCGCTGCACGTGGCTAAGAATAGACTCCTGCAAACTGTGGAGGAAAAAGGGAAAGGAAATGTGAGAAAAGGTCCGGCAGATTCATAGTATTTCCCACCACAGACTTGCATTTGATTCATTCTACCTCACCAGTGAAGATATTATTATCACTGTGGCTCAGCTCAGACAGGCCTTGTCATTTCTTTTCCGAGATTTTTAAGTCTTAGTCGGTCAACTACTTGCTCTGTGGTTCGCCCACGACAAATATACGTATAACTCCAGAGGCCAGGAAATTAATTGCAGAGGGAGCAAGAGACTTGATCGAATTGATGTTCTTACATGAGCCACAAGATTAAGCTTTGCTTTGTTTCTACTCTCCAATCCATTACACAACTGCTAAACAGGCAGTGAGTAAGTCCAGGACTGCTGGCATAGGCATATATACTAATATGCATATCTGGTATTTAAAGCATCAGTGCAGAATATCAATCAGGGCTGTTGCACCAGTTACTAAGAGTAGGAGTCAACAGCAGGACTCTTTGGCCACCCTTGAGTGACAGCATATAGTAGACTGTAGAAAACGGCAGTGATGAGATTAAATAACGTGTTACACTAAGTGCTCAAAAGAACAGATTATGTATAAGGGAAGAAAAATGGGAAAAAATGTGGAGTGTCCATTCTTTTCAAGTGAGACCACAGGCGTTTCATTAGCAGCCTTCCAACCCCAGGTGTGATCGATGATGGATCAATAGGATACATACTTTCCCACCATCATCTGGATCTGGTGCTGGACCTCAGCCCGGACGTTAGCCGTGATGTTATTGGCCAGCTGGTCAGTGGAGCTTTGGAAGCCGTCAATCATCTGTTGGAGCTGGCCAACCATGGGGTCCCGAGTCTCCTGCTCTCTCTGCTTTCTGGTCTTCATGTGAGTCTCGAGCTGCTGTATGTCTGCAATGACACACACACACAAAAAAAGAATAATTTATCTGCCGCACATGAGCAAACGCATCATAAATACCGTCACAGCTCCACTGAGTGTTACTTTTTTCATATGAACTTGGAATTAAATGACTGAGTGTAATGTGAAAGGGCAGCAGTGATAATTCTCCAGAGCTGCTGTGCCCTACAGCTTATTTATATATTATGATCTTAGGTATTGCCTCCATTAATGCAGTGAAGATGAGCTGAATACTGTCCCACCCACAGTGAGACGAGATACAGTCATGTTCACGGCTGACTGCGTGTTCTTTGTTATTCAGTATAATCTGAAATTAACCAACACCAGCACTTCTGACAAAACCTCTGGAACAGTCTGTCACACCATATAAGAGATGCTCAGTCCCTTGAGAGTTTTAAGCCTTTGCTCGAGACCTATTTTTCTATTTAGAGTTTTAATCCCAGCTGAGCTCGTCTTATATTTATTTCAATCAGGTTGCATGTCATATTGTTTTGTCTCTTGCTATGAATATGTACAGCACACTGGGCCAAAAGGGGGTTGATTTTAAATGTGCTGTATCAATAAACTTGTACATACCAATTGATATTGTTTCATGTTCATATATTTGGGAAAAAAATGTAACTCAATTGGAAACATGCAATGCTGTAGAAGTGGATATTTGGCCAGAAAAATCTAGATTGTTAAGAGACTGTTTTGGTTTAATCACAAAGACGTAGGGAAGTAAAAATTGATTTCATGGAGCAGAGACTCGTCAGTTTTGATTTTTTTTCTTACAGTGCGTTTGTTGTTAGTGCAGCCAAGGACAGCAAAGTCCAGAAACATTGATAACTGGTAAAACTGCCCTTTTTAAAATCAATTATTACCTTTTTTCTAATAGAATCCAAAGACAAACTTTACCCAAAGGCACAGAATGGATTTGTTTCTTGCTCTCTGTTGATCATAAACTAATGTGCCATACCAAATGGAACCACACGAATTGTGAACGGTTACTCAATAGTTTCAACATGTAAAACCTGAAGTGCTGTCCGATCAATATCACTCTCATTCTAAACATCAAGTGTTCAAGAGTGTTCTAACCTCAGATAAGATGAAGTTGGAGACGTACTACAGACTCTCCATTTACTGCACACTGTGTTTGCGCGAGTGTGTGTCAAATTGACTCAGATTATAACAGACTCGGTTAAATCTGAAAACACCAGCTTCCTGCGGGGGACATGGCGAGTCTGAGAGCAAACAAACATCTTATCAACACATCAGTGCTGTGGCTCAGATTGGAAAACCGATGTTAAAAAATGATTTCCCCGAGCTTTCTCAAAAGAGATAGCAATTTAATCAGACTTCAAAATAAACTGCCTCTGATGTCTACAAAGAGGGAACAACCAACACGAACAGAGCATCGTTCCACATGGAAATGCCATCAAGGGACAATCTGACAATTTACAGGTCTAATGCGTTAGAATTAGTGAGATCTAATGATAAAACCACTGATTGTAACAAAAGAGGGACTTCTCCGCTCACTCCTCCCTTTCCCAAGCCTTTCAGGAAAATACAACAGCCTTCACTTACAAAAAACAAATACTTTTTCTGTATTTGCACAGTACGCCTCTGCTACTACATATAAAATGCCTATTCTAAGCCAAGAAAGGCCAGATATTTTTATATATTAAAGGCGACATAGACCGGAAGCTCCAATTAACGCTGCGCATGTGTGTGTATCTGCGTAATTACCTCGTTTATGAAACCCTAAAGTTTCAGAACAAACAGTTCAGCCACTGCTGAGAAAATAGTGTTGTATTGTTTTCCTGGGCTCTGCGAAGCGGATTGGCATTTCCCTATGCTGATGATGTCATCAGAAATCCAGACCACTCCTCTCACCACCGTAGCGCCTCCTGGTGCGGGCACTAGTCCGGGCACATCCGGTTGCGTACATTCAACCGCAGAAGAAGAAGAACTACTCTCGTTGTAGCTGCTGAGATGCAGAGCATCCACCGTGCCAGAGGGGGAGCTGTGTATCTGAGAGCTGGCCTACCAATTACGTCACTTCCAGGTACCTGGCCAATCACAGGACAGTGGGAAAGCTCTCGTTGGCTGGCCAATCACAACACAGTCCACGTTCTGGGGGTGTGATTTTGGTCTGAAACAGCGCAGCTGACGAGAGTGTCAGTGAGGAGATATTTTGATCGGCTCGTTTGCAGCGACTGGGAGGTTTTTAACCATGAAAACAAGTTAATATATGTAAGTAGACCTCCATAACTAACATGTATGTGCTATACCAGCATTCGATGTCACCTTTAAAGCACTTGTGCAAACATACTCATGAGGAGTATCTTCAATATCTGCAAATAAACCCACCTAAATGTTCAATGAAACTCAAATGAAAAGCAAGTATAGTGTAAAATAGTATATTTCCTTTGTTATATTTCTGGTATTACTTTGCTGACATGTTAATTAGGCCTTACATTCTTGTGTTCCCTGTTTGAAGCTGTCGTTGATTTGCTGAAACATGGACTGGCAGCCTCTCTCAAACACAGGCAGGACGATGCTCTGGAAAGCGTCTTTATACGCCGCCTGGATCGGCCCCTGCATCGCTTCGGCCGCTGCCCGACCGATGGCATCTGTCGTGTTCTGGGGAAAAAAAATGGGCAGAAAGAGAAAAAGATTTCAGTGATCAGGTGAACGAGCAGCAAACTCAGACAGGTGGTGGGAGTAAGTCGGACGGCGAACCTACCTTGGATTTGACCACCTTGCTGACATTGTCCTTGAGGGTGACCTCCACAGCAGTCAGCTTGGCAGCAATCGTGTTGCTCAGCTGACCCGTCACAGGCTCCAGGCTTTTTGAGATGGCTGCAGAGGACAAAGAATTATTAACAAGACCGATCAACAAGAACTATCCCATAATAAATATGATCAAACGAGCAGTGAAAGACAGAAATGTCTCATTTTCTATTTAGAGGGCAAGAGAGGCAAGGCGAGGCAAGAAAACATCTCTCAAAAGACTGCCTAATTTTAGTGCCTCAGTCCAGCAAACTTCAGCTGTAATGTTTAATTCAATTTAAGTCTGGGATGATGGTCTCGAGCATGGTTGATTTATTAATGAACAATCTGGCCTGCATTATGTCCATTTTTGAGCAGCCTACAATATGAGTGTCGCGCTCCTTAATCAGGTCATCTCTCCTGTTCCACTGATCAAACTGACATGGTCTTTCACTCTGGAACTAAAAATAAAGTTCTGTTTCAAGTAGGGCTGCACCGAACAATTGTTTTCATTATTAAAATCATTTCAAAACATTGAAATGAGGTTCTCAAATGTGTTTCGTCTACGAACTAGCATGACTCAGTTTTAATAATGTCGTTCGGAGCAAAGAAACCAGAAAAGCTGAAAAAATAAATCAGTCAGACACTGATTAATCCTTTATCAGCCCAAGTCATAAACATTTTAAGTCATACTGCATTACATCTGTGCATTGTCAAAAATGCGGTGATATGATACATATCCCGATACAAATGTGATGATATGATAATTTAGAATACTGCAAGGGAGGGGATATATTGTTATTTTCTTCACCCAAACAGTCTATTTTAAAGAAAAACTCACTTTGAAAATAAAAATGTTACCAAAATAAATTCTCCTGTGTCTAGTGAGAGGACATTTTGATATAGGTTTTAGAATAGACACAGTATCACACCATGAAATATGGTGACATTTTTATACACCCCTAGACCAAGATCCTTAAAGCTAACATTTTGCACCAAAATTAGCACATGTACGTGTGTGCAGAGTCAGTGTTTGGACCGACTGCGTTCATCCAGGTGTCATGATAACATCACTGCTATTTAAAGCTGGAGTCAATAAAACTCTGTGTCTATTGCAAAGTTATTTGACCTGGGAGAGAATGTTGACCGTATCCACTGCAGATAAAAGCCAGATGTTTGTGTGTGTTGTTGTTTTTTTGACCTGTGGAAAATTAGCTTACACTCGCATCTTGAAATCTTTAGAGCAGAAGTATGCAGGATTTTTACCCTAGTTTCACAGCTTTGGAGGCATTGTGATGGTTAAATGTCTTGGTGCAGGGTGATTGGGGGCTGTCTCCACACTGAGGATAATGCGGTAGACACAAGGGGGCGCTCTGTAGAGAAAAAGGCTAGAAGCCGACCAGACTTGCAAAGTTCCAATTTAAGAAATTACTTTAAATGGAAAGAGTTGTTTATGAATGGAAAGCCATTCCCTCCATCTCACGTCTCCTAAATGTAAAACTAATTAAAAGTCTGGTCTAACCTGAAGAGGCAGTATAACATTTTACCACACCGTCTCATTCTTCTTTAACTGCAGATAAGGATGTTGTCTACTAACTGTAAAAGCCGGATGTTGTTAACGTAACAAAATGTTATTGTACATTCATGAGAAACTGCAGTGGCACATCTTGAAAATGTCCGTACAGCATATAAAAACTGCTCAACACTGCACGACGTGACCGAGTTGTTGATCTAACTGCATTATTAAATTCTTGTATGATACAAGGATGGTTTTATATCTCATGAACTATTCTATAACACCTCCAATAACCTTGATGCCTTCTTGGATGAAGGCTGTAGGAAGGTGTTAGTCATAAGGACAGGGATTTTTAGACCTGTATGTGAATAAAGCTCTTTCTGATGAACAGATCAAGAACCCGTCTCTGGTGGTCACTGTAAGTGAGCTGGAACTGAATGTAAATGAGTGAAACTTATATTCACCACATGCAGCGTTTCCACCACCTCTGAGTGTCGCAGATATCACATAACACCTCTGTACATATTTGAGTCCCCCTGAACTGTCAATGTAATTAGCAAATTCAAATAAGGCATTTGAAGATGTTTTGCGTGCTTCCTTACTCTGTGGGACGATTTTCTTCATTTCCTCACGCAGCACTTTGTCCATTCTGTTGGTGAGAGTGGAGCTGAGGGTGTGGCTAAGCTGCTGGCTGAGCTGATCCTGAAGCTGCTGCTGATGATTCCGACTCTCCGCCAGAACTCGCTCCAGTCTGCGCTCTGAAGTCACCAATGGTTAAGGCTCAAAATAATATACTGTAAAAGGACCATTAAGACCAGCGAGTGTTTCGCTTGTCCTTCAGAAGGAGCATCAATACTTAGACAGAAACTTTTCAACGTACTCACTAAAATGTTTTGTTTTTACTGGTAAACATGCATGGTAACTTCAGCTCTTCCAATTGCAATAAGAGCTAAGGTTTGTGACCAAAGAGAAATGTATGTTGCTACTACTAATGACACTTTCCATTCTGCCGCATGAGGATACGTTCTTGTTCCTGGTGGTTGGTGAGGACGTGGGCAATAATGGAGCTCTGCATAGCTTCCAGCTGCCCACGCAGTTCAGTCAGCTCCCTCTGCTGGCTACGCAGGAGCATCAACAGCTCGTCCTGCACCTCAGCATTCATCTATGAGCAGAAGGACAATGACAAATGAAAATGAATCACTGATTAATCACATGTATTTATCAAAAAAGGTTTTAAAAAAAAAAAGAATTAATGACTAAATTTCTTTACTAAAAGACTAGAAAGGAAATCCATGAGTTGTCAGAAATACTGGATTAAGTAAGGAGTGATCTGTTTCCAAAAACAAGTTGAACAAATGTCTTGTGATCAACTTACCTGACCAGATTCCATTTGTCTAGACTGAGATGATTCACTGGGTGGAAGAAAGAAAGAAAGATAAAACACAATCAGCCAATGAATCAAGAAATGTTTTTATGTGCATTTAAACTGCTAATAAATGCTCAAACCCAGCCTGGGTGACAGACAGACTTGATTCTCTCTTAATACACAGAGCTATCATAATTTATTTGTACATTCTCATTCTACATCGAGATTCTCCAAATATCAAAATACCCATCATCTTTCTTTAACTTCCTCTTCAGTTTGGGCGAGCCTCGTGGCGAAGACTTCCAGTCTTTAACTGGGATTCTGTGAGAAGAACGAGAGCCACAGTTCCCAGAGGAAGATGCCAAGCTGGCCACCTCATCATCAGGGTCACTGGGGGAAAAAAAACAGGCACATCAATAAAAAAGACAAACGGCAACTAAGCAGCATGTGAAGCATACGGTTTACTACGTGTACTGTAACCAACATTACTGTAAATAAAATTCTATGCTCACTATTTGCAGAAACGAGGACAGGTATGTTGATTTGTGTTACCTCTGCTCTGGACCAGTGTCCTGACTGTCATTCTGTGTGAGGTGATAAGAGCGACGGTGGTAAGGTGAACTCAGGTGTCGGTCCTTTGACTCGTCTCTTGAACTACAACACAGTCGAAACACAACACAAACCTCTTTTTATCAAATACTTTTCCACACAGTTTCACAATCTCATCACTCCAGTCCTTGCCTCCCTTCACTGGCTCCAATTCGCTTCCGTACCGACTTAAATTTTGTTTTACTATTTACTTTATTTTAAAGCTTTAAATGGCCTTGACTGGTTATCCCAAAACCTCTATATCTGACAAAAGGAGATGGAGCCTTTGCCATTAAAGCCACAGCAGTCTCCCGATTCCTTTTAGACAAATTAAATCCCAACCTTTGTTTAATATGCAGGTTATGGCTCTGATGGTTCACTCTTTAAGACTGTTCACACATGACTGAGTTTCAGTATCTACATGTGTCACATATGCCATAAACAAAACATGTCCTGTTCCTGTTTCCAAAGTAAAGCCACTCTGGTGTTTCACTTCCCTGATTCCTTTCATTTTTCAAGTTTTGCCATGATTTGTGCAGCACCAACAGATGCACAGCTTCATACTGACGAGTTATGGTATTTAGTTAAAAATAATAGAGTATTTAAATGTATATTTAACAAATACAAATTCTCTGAAAAACAAAAGCAGAATGCAGAGCAGCTCTTCAGCAGGTGAGCGGGTGTAAACAACAGATCTGTGTGAGCAGATCTTGTTGGATGCACACACATCCAACGTGAAAGCAGCCCAAGATGATTCAACAACATATTACAACACACAAATCAATGTGGGAACCAAGACAGTGATGTTTACATTTCTATTAATAAAAACACCAACTGCAACAGTGTGATTAAATGGTGGAAACAGAGAAATCCACAGACCTAGTCCGGATATTATTGACATTACATTTAAAAACTAAGGCGAAAAGCCTTTCGCCTTAGTTTTTAAATGTTTCCTTTCAGGGGGAGGAAGATCCTCATTTAACTGCTTGTTTATGTCAATGTGACTATGTGTGTCTTGTTCTAGAGACCAAAATGCTTTAGGAATAATCTATTACTACCAATATCATCATTAAAAAGAAATACAAATACTGAACAAATGCAAAGGGAGAGATTATTTTGATTTCTATGTGTATGTTTCTCATTGTTAAATGTGTGTAAATGTGTATGTGGAGATTCTTACCAGTCTCCTAGACCATTGTCCCTGAGACTGTTCCTGGTTTCTCTGGTGATGTCAGGTGCAGCAGGCCATGGTGTGTGGCTAACGTTACCATCTGAAGAACCTCCACCCACTCCAGGGTTCTCCTGTGATAAGGCATTCTCCAATAAAGATGGAGTGTGGCTGAGTCTAGGCTCTGTCTCTATAGCCCCACCTACTGGTCCATCTGCACCTCCGAGTTCCAGGGGTAATAAGCTTAAAAGAAAATATAGTATTGGGTTAATTTAAGTTGTTGTTTTTTTTGTCACAAGAATCAGTAAGCACAATCACTGCTGTTCATCAGCGTACCTGTTGGCTGTGCGTGGTGACGTGAGGAGGTGCAGAGCAGAAGCAGCGGAGGCCATGCTGTCTGTCTGGAGAGCAGAAAGTGGTAAGGGTTCCAGGCTGGATACTAATCCACGCTGAAGCTGCAGGGTCTGGGATGCAATCTCCGGCATGTCCTGGGACATGGCTGTGGAGGCTGAGGAGATGACGTCAGGGGATCGAGCCCTGGTCGGAGAAGCCAGTGGTGGCAGGAGGGGAGAGTCCAGAATCTGGGAGTTGTCAAGTCCAAGAGGAGCACAAGGTGATGCCAAAGCCTGGATATGGAGAGGAAGAGAGCACTGAAAAAAAAATCATGCAGTAAGAGCACATGGAGCCTTTTAGACGTAGGAAAATTAGTCGGTGCTCACCTGCAGATTCTCCAGTCCAGGCAGCAGCACAGAGGAAGCAGCTCTTGGGGTGCTGGTGGAGGCAGAGAGTGTCACACTACTACCACTACTACCACTACTACTACTGCTGCTGCTGCTGCTGCTGCTACTGCAGCACTCTGCCCTGTTTGGACTCTGACCGATATCATCCATCCCTCTGCACACAGAGACAGACATTCAGTTAATGTGTACGACCAAAAATACCAAACGCTGGGTTCATTGAGTTAATGTGATAAAAGATGGAACTATTAGAGATTTTTTAATGACTGTGAGGCTGCTGAGGAGAACTGACCTGTTAGTGGAGTCAGAGTTGCTGCTGATGGCGGTTACAATGGTCAGACTGCTGCCACTGCTGCCAGGAGACGCTGGTACCTGAAGGGCGACAAAAAAGTGACAGAGGGTTTGGAAAATCATTGCTAGGTTACTTCAAAAAAACACATTTATGTCCTGTATTTTGTTCCTTGCTTGAATACTTGATGTTTTTCAGCAAATTTCATAAGATTTTGGCTGTGTCTTAGTACTTGACCATTAGATATTCATAGAACTGTTTGCTTGAAAGGCTTCAAACTGGGCAGGTGACTTACAAAGGGCACCAGTGAGTGCAGTGCCAACTTTGGATAAGAAATGCAAGCGAGATCAGTAGAGATGGCGAAAAAGCGCCACTTCCACCCCGTCTCACGCAGTGCAGAAGACATATTTAATGCATAACGTTCATTGGCTGAATTGTTTTGACAACTTTGCTGAAAAGAAACTCAGATGCAAGACAGAAAAGGCCATTCTAATTGTCTTCTGTGTGTGTTCGTACCGAAGTGCTCGGTGTCATGAAGGCATCGGGAGTCATCAGCTTGGGCATTGGCCCGGTGGTGGAGTTTGACAAAAAGTCAGTAGGAGCAGGAAGAGATGGGATCTTCCTCAGGTCATTCTGGGAGCCGCTTCCTGATTCCTTGTCAGAGCTGTGGTCAGTGAGGTGATCTGAAAACCCTGCAGGAAACACACACAAGGACTTAAGCTTTGTGGAGATATTTGACCAGTGCGCTACTGTATGTATGCAGCATGTGGACCCAGATATTTCAAATAATTTTGCACTGATAACTTTTAGAATTAGTATTCTTGTCCTATAAACAATAATATATAAAATTTGAACACGCAACATGACTAAATATTTCCTATCAATATATACTTAAAACAATACAATTGGTGTAGTTTCCAAATATTAACAAAACAAACACATTTTAAATAACCATTGATATTTATTAGTTCTGATTTTGAAGTCTTGGTGACAGTGACTAACCAAAACCATCCTGAGAATCTGAATGAGGCAGGAAGACTGCAGAGCTGGAGAGCATGTGAGGCTGGAACCAGATCTGTACATCCTGCAGAGTCCTAAAAACAAACCACAACACAAAAAAAACACAAATTATCAACAACACATGCAGCATGCAATGTCTTTAGTAATTAGGAACTTATCAATTTTGGCCACTGTTTGCTCACACAAACAGTGGCTGACATTAGACGATGGGTGAAAACTTACTTAGTGTGAACACAGTAGAGTTTGATCTGGATCCCAGACTTGGACTCTGTGAGTCCTTGAGTGCCCTCTGAAAGAAAAACAGACATGCAAACCAAGTAATGTGTTAATTACATCAAAGATAAACGTAACAAAGCAATGCTGATTTTCTGTAGATTCTGTATCAATGTGGAATTAAGAAGTGATCAAACACTGACCGGGTTTGTGTGTCTGTGTGGGTGTAGATGTTCACCTGTACTCATGCTCTCGCTCTCCTCCTCTGCAGGAAGGACCTCCGTGTGCTGCAGTCGACAGTGGGTCACATCCCGGACTCCAAAGCTGAGCACAGGGTGGGTGAGCAGAAACTCTGACACCGCTGTGAAATTGGCCTTCCCTTTCTCCAGGTCCTGACGCAGCTCCATCACATAAAGAACCTGGCCAGAAAGGTCACTTCTAATTTTAGTTCATATGTTCCCATGTGTGTTTTAATGTGTAAGACGTGTGGTGTTGCGTTACAGCGTTGCCCACATAAAACCGATAAATAAACCAACAAGGAAAGAGGAAATGTCAGACAGAATGGGAGAGTGAAGAGAGTTGTGAAAGAGTGTCAACATTATTTCTGGTATCCAAACACCTCGGTTTTAACCTGACAGAATTAAAAAGGGAGGGGTGGGATGCAATCTGCAGTCTCACAATTACAAGTCACTCATTCTTATACAATAGACCTTTAAAAACTGTGTTTTGTGAACATTTCTGAAACCTGGTGCTGACCTTCCTCTGTACGTCTGTGAGAATAAGATACTCGGCAGACAGGTCCAGGCTGGCCTTCAGACTTGGCAGAGCTGAGGAGTTGAACGGATCTGGCGAGAACCTATGAGAGAACAACATGCATTTCATTAATATCTTTAAATAACATGTCTGCTTCTCAAAACTCTTTTTAACTTAATTGAGGCCTTTCAGGCAGAAAATGTTTTAGTTAGTTAGTTTATGCCAATGTAATACCATTTTACAGTGATAACAGGGGGGTACGTTTAAATGATAGAATGAAAGAATAACCTGATGGTCTGTAAACAGGTCCAAGAAACAGTGCACCACATCTTCAACTCCTGGTTCTGATCTGCTCCAGTAATGAGGAACCGCCAGAAAGGAACACTGCAATGACAAAAACATAGGAAATAGCCCAAGGTGAAAAGTAAAAAAGAACAGACAATCAAATAGCGATGACTTTAGATTAATGTTATATGTTCCGCGTGTAACCCTTGTGTACTAACTCTGGATCCTGCCTCTTGTGGTTGTCACAGAAAAGAAGACAAGAGAGGGGACGCCCTCCATGTGGCCTCAATTCATGTAGACATCTGGATAAGGAGAGAGTGAAGTGTAAAAAAGGATGACAAAAGAGAAAACCAGAATAAAGGAAAAGGCCAATAATAGACAAACGCTTGATAACTCGCTACACACATTCAAAACACATCTTTCTAGCTCACCTGGGCTTATCCTGTCCCCCTTCTATGTACAACTGCCAGAACTTGATGTATCCATCATGGCTAGCTGTGGCTAATACAGTTCCATCTGGAGACAAGGCCCCTTCACTGACACGCTACAGAGACAGGACATGAAAAAGCACAACGTTTTTCACTTTTTCTAATGAAAATATTCAACATCTTTTGTAAAGAAATCAGTTTCACATGTCGTGGTGTGCATGTTAAGCAACTCAAATGTGGCATGTTTACGTCATAGTTTTATGTATTTATAATTGGTAAAGCCTGATCTCTCATTCTTGGACAATATTAGTTTTTCATCACGATCAGTACCTGTGTATGTCCCTTCACGGTGATGACGCCATCCTTCACTTCTGCGGCATCGACGGGCCAACTGCTGTAGCTGGCTTTCAAGATCTCCAGGTCCCAGACCTCGGCCTGGAAGAGGCCAGTGACAACATTAGAGATCAACACTGGAGAAATTCTGTTTGTTTCCCGATGTAATTTGGGTCAACGCTGGTAAACACAGACTTTTTTAAATATTCTTGAAAACCTGGAGCACAGATGTTCTTTCTGGGGATAGAATTATTGTATGAAGCTCCTGATTTTCCTGAACTCCTGAGTTCCTGATGTACGAAAATGAGATCATTCACATGAACTTAACTCGAGGCTGCAAAATGGTATTGGGGCTGTCAACACAACTAGACTCTGAATTCCAACCATTTCCTCTGCTCTTGTAATTGGTTCTAGTTACATTAATGGAACAGTTTATTTACATTTAAGTGTTTGTTTGTATTTTCAAATCAAAATTTCTGTGGAAAAAAAATACTGATACCCTGTCTTCATGTAGAAGAGCCAAGGTCTGGCTGGCATCATCCTGGTTCTCCTCATTGTCCTCCAGGACAAATGGACACCAGATGAGGCGCCGTTGGGAGTTCAGTGGAGCATCATCTGGCCGTCTGATATGAACCACTATTTGATCTCTGTAGGGAGCATGAGTTAAAGAAATTGGAAGAGAAGACGAGCTCATAGAGCATTGGTTTCTTTTGTTACCCTGTGAAAAGCGGTGGATTTTTGAGAGATTACAAGGTAGTGTTGGCTGTGGCAACAAACACTACAAATACAAGCCCAAACATCCACCCATCCACACACAGAAACATTCCCTCACATCGCTGTTTTACAGTTTTCTGGATACAGTATCTTGATTCCAGTGCAGGTGAGTTGCCAGACCATCAGGTTGCCTGCTTCATCCACACAACCCAACAGGGAGGAGTCCAGGTGGGCAAAAGCCAAATCTGCCACACCTCCAGTGAATCCTTTCAGTAATGAACGCTCAGCAAAACCCAGACTCAGGACACGAATCATGGCATGGTTATTGGCTCCTGCAGGAGCAAGTGTTTATTTTAAATTAAATAGTTAAACCAGGGAACAGCACACAACTCCAATTTAATTAGGCGGTGGTACAAAACTCAGGCAGAGCAGTCATTAATAGCTAATTTGTGCGGGAAGCTCACCTCTGATGGCATAGGCAACAAAAGAGTTGGACACAGCGATCAGTCTGCCGTAATAATACTTGTGTTCCCAGTCATACTTGGCAACAGGCTGAATCTTCACCTGAACAAAAAACAAATTCACCTTTTAAAAAGCAAATAAAACTCACTAGGACATAGTGACAAAAATCTAAAGTCAGGTAATTTGTGATGAAAAACTGGATTTATTCAGTTTATACAACAAATTAAACTTTTCCACAGGTTTTTAATCATTGTTAGCTATTCATTTGTTCAGCCACAAAAAGCCAAAAAAAAAAAGTCTGCAATTTAGACATCAAGGACATGGTTATGCTGCAGCTGATGCTCGCAGTTTTTACCTTGTTGCTGCCACGGGCCTTGCTGTTGATACTGGAGTCTTGACTCGCCACAATCTCCACGTTGTTGGAGGTGATAGGGATACAGGTGGAGCCATCATCACCAGAAAGGCAACTGAAACAGCAGCAAATAGATTAAATTACAAGGAGACATCAATGAATGTTTCTCTGCTTATTTTGGGTAAGAGATTTTAAGAGCCCACTCACATGATCTGACTCTCCTGAGCAGTGCTGAGGTCTGTGGAGATGGGTTGGGTAGAGTCTGACATGGTTGACGTGTCAGTGCTTCCCAGAAGGCCTGCTGCCCCCAATAACCCATTCAGCTCTCCATTAAAAGACGGTATTTTCAAGCCATCACTTGACTGTGCATCTGGGGGGGCAAAAGTTGGAAAGTTGGCCTGTGTATATATATATACTGTATATGGTTTCTTTGTCAGTGTCTGTGCTGTAAATGTAAGATACAATTTACATTCAAAAGGTACACTGCCTGTACCTGGGTGATAAAACAGTTGTGCTAGCCCACAGTCATAAAGCTGAAATGATATGTTGTACTGTATTACAGGGAATTTCACATCAACTACTTTACTCATTAGTATTAGGGCTGAACAATTAATCAAAAATGTATCAAAATCGCAATATGGATTACTGTAATTTTCAATCACAGGAGGTGCAATGTTTCCAAAAGCTAAATTGTGTGTCAAATCGCCATTTTAGATTAATTACGAATTTCGCTTAATTGTTCAGGCCTACTACAGATTTAACATCTTTGTTTCCCACAGATCTGCACAAACATCACACAGAAATCATTTTTAAATAGTTATTCGAATGAAAATGAGAATAATTATGCAAAAAATACCATTCCATCTCATATGGCAATCACAATTTCAGTAATAATGGCAATCCAATATTTATTCCAAATTGTTCACCCCTACACAGTAGTGCAAAAATGTTTAATTCAACCATTAAACTTGACATTATTTATTGCATAGACAAATCGGTTACAACCTACAATAGAAAGGCTCACTCTAAATGCCTGTTAATGTGCTGTTGCAGTGTGGAGAATGGTGCCTGCAAGATGTCAATCATACCACACTCCCCTCCCCTCCCCCATACGCCAAAAAAATGGAGATGGGATAACACCATTCATGTCATTCACAGTTGAGTGCATGCATCTACAGAGGAGATGGAGCACTCACTCCAGAAAAACTGTGAGAAAGAAAGTTATGTACAACATAGATATTTAATGGATTGATGAAACCAACACCCACCCAACCAACATGGACTTCCACCAACCTGCCACAAAATTTAAACAGGTATCCATTTGAAGTTTTTAGCTGATTTAGCTGATAGCATATATCTCCTACATAACTGGTTCAGGTAAATTCTAAGTAAGTTTTCAAGTATCATTTTCATTTCCTCCACAGAACAAACACAGTCTTCCTTGATCTAATCTTCTTTGGTAAAAGACAACAATTATCTGCATACCTGAGTGAGGCTGTGAGGAGACATAATAATGAATGGGTAAGGCGGTTACACAAAATTGTGGATGCCAACTGCTGTAAAAGACCACCAACCAACCAAAATAACCCAACATTTTGGTGATTATGTAAAATGTGGTTACAAGTTCAGTACAATATTCAACATCTTTTCTTTGGTACACAGTTGTTTTCACATGTAGGTTCATGTACAGGCACATAATTCAATCTTAAATGGAATTCAATGTTCGATGGACTTCAGTTTCGGGGGGAACAATGTTCTCTAATTTGAATTTGAATTTGTAACGCAAATTTGCTTTTACTTATTTAATGTGTTGATGCCAGACCTTGAGTTTGTATTTATAGTAACAGGTACGATTTAATGTTGAAACATAATCAGGTTACATACACATGTAGGTTTTTGTACAGGCACAGCATTAAATATAAAATTAATTTCAATGCGCGACGTATTGGTTTAGTCTCCAGTTTTGGGCAACATTATTTTCAACTTTGCAATATATTGATCATTCTTATGATATTTAAACGACAGAATACTTTATTAATATTTGCAACATGATGAACGTGTAATCGACGAACGTAAACCTCCGTGCGCAGTTTCGAGCTGATTGTCCATAGCAGTAAAATCATTTGACAGGATATGATGATAGGGTGAAATACCTACAATGCAGTATCACATTATAGAGTATTTGTAAACGACGCATTTCGAACGTACTAAACATTTTCGAGACAACAGCTTTCCTACAACGGAGACGTAAGCTAGCTCGCTGTGAAGCTAACATTTGGGACTTTCCGACGCAGTTGAGACGCAGCGTACTAACATTCCCTTCTTATCACAACAAAATCATTATTCCGCAGAAATATATGTAAATGTGCGTGTCTCCACATTCACATCCCATTGTTCTTTCGTTATTGTGTATTCAAAGTGCTATTGAGTGTTTTTTAAAGCTGCGCGCTCAACCAACTCATGTTAGCCACTTAGCTGATGAGCTAAGGTTAGCTGCCGCGGCCTTATAGGTGCCACCGCTTTCTTTCTCGGTCCAACTCACCGGCGCTGTTGCCGGGACGGTCGAGTTTGAGGATGTCCCGGAGATGCTGGGTCGCATCCTCGATGTCTATGTTAGTGGAAGCCATGGGTGAGGGAAAGGGGAGACTGGGTTAATCTGGGGGGAGATTATAGTGTCTTTTTAGGATGCGATGCTGTCAAGTGTTCACTCCGTTCACCCAGAGCAACCGTCTAAACTTCCGTCATGTCCGCGGCGAAGGTTCCGACTTGAGGATGAGTGAGGTCATTGGTTCCTACGTCGAATTGTGACAGCGCCCTCCACAGTTATACATGTTCTTACTTATTTACTTAGTATAAGTTTACAATACCTACTGTAAATGCAGTTCGGACACACATTGTCTTTATTTATTTTATTTTCTACATTGTAGATTAATACTGAGGACATCCAAACTATGAAGGAACACATGGAATTATGTAGTAAACAAAAAACTGTTAGACCAAAAAGAGCACTTTTTGCCATGTGATTGCTTATGTGGAGCCTGAACCCAGGTTATTTTAGCCGGATGATCATTTATGTCAACATTTGTTTACTGGTTTACCAAAGTTGCTTAAAACTAGTCTTTTTTATGGAATACTTCTAACATGAATGTGCATTGTCAGTTTCATAAAATGTGTGTACTGGTTCTAAATGTAACATCAGTGAAAGCATGTCAAAACCTCAATGTCCCAATCTTCAAACCCAACAGGAAAAAAGACTGAGAACAAATGAGTAAAGCATGACCAGCCAGTATATGACATGATCATATTCAAATTTAACAAACACCTTCTCACAGGCTGTCATTGGTTTATACACTAAAGGTCTGTTTTCTCAAGAGAAAAACACTTTGTTGTATTTTTAAATAATACTTCAAAATGCTTCTAAATGACATTTTTGTATACATTTCAGACATTAATATTATCACGCATGGCACTAATCCTCTTCCGTAAAGGAACTTACCTAGCGTATATTTTTCTTGGGACAAATGTCATCAGAAAATGTAATTGAAATCTTAAAATTGTGCTATTGGTGCTATTAATCCCATTCAACTAATTCATAGCTAACCAAACAATTAACATGTGGAGGATGGTATATTGAATTTCCTTCAGTTTGTGGTGCATCTACTGCTTTTTCCTCATCACTGTTGGAGCAGACAGAAACAAACACTGGCTTCCACAACACAATGTACAACCTGCTGCATCCTTCAAAAACAATCATTCAATCAAGTCAGCAACTCTGGCCCTGTCGGCCAGCTTAGACTTCCAACGGTCTCCACACATCATTCTTACTAACCCATATGGTATTTCTGACCTGGCTAAGAAACTAAAATATTTTTTTTTGGGACAGCTATGGCTGATAAGGAACATCTACAAGATACATGATCTACTTTAGTCAAGACATCTATCAGGTTTAACTGTTAAGAGATTAATGGATGACTGGAAATAAAATTATCTGATGAGAATGAAGCCACACCATTTAAGAAAAAAGTCCAGGTTTTATTGTGTATCATGGCTGTAAGTCCATGCCAGATTTGAGAGAAAGACGATTGAGAGGAGGAGAGAGTGAGATACTATGCATTATCAGACAGTTAAATCAAACGTTCTCGTCCATGACTCTTGGGTTTTGCGAGGGCAAAACCTGTCACAAAATTGACAATTAGGTAAAATTAAAAGATTTAACTTAGTTAAGTGCACTAAAGCAAGCTGTAGTCAACAAACAACTGTAATCTAAAAAAACGGACTTACAAAACAAGTCACGAGTGAAGAGGCCAACTCAGGACCTGAATATGATCTAGAAACCAGTCAACAGCAGTGCTAAGAGAACAGAGTTGACAGCAGTGGGTAAAACAGTAGGGAGCAGAGAAGGTTAGAATAGAATAAAGCTGGATGGGAAGCAGAGCAGAGTATGAATTAATGGCGTTGGTCAGCTGTTTGTCTTCCAGGTGGCTTGAGTGTAGATATTGTCATAATGGGCTCCCAGCATCATGCAGGTCAGCAGAGTGACAGACAGGGGGCGTCTGATTGGTCAGCCGGCTCACAGCAAACAAACGTGTCGCAGTTCTACTGGTTGGGGTGGTCTAAAAACTTGCTTGGATGAGGTTCAGTGATTGACATCTAGAATTTGTAGTTTGCTTGTTTGTCGGACAGGCGTTGATGAGACAGCAGGAGGGAGGAAGGGATGCGCTTCTCTCCATCCCCCAACTCCATGCTTCACACACAGCGCCCTTTGATATGGCTGCCCCTGTCCACCGGAGCAGGGAGCGGAGCTTAAACAAAGTTGTGAATGGCCAACCTGAACATGTCATTGGTGCACACCCATGCATCCTGAATGTTCTTGAGGATGAAACTCTGATGGAATCCCATGATGGGGTCGTCATCTACCTGCAGTTGTGAACAAACAAGGGGTTCAGGACAAACTGGACACTCCACAAAGCAATGCAGTTAGCACATTTACTATTGGTGTGTCACTGGACAGGATAATACCCAAGTCCCAGCACTGTGCAGACTGGTTGTGGTTGCCTTTCAAGCCATTTTCAGACATGAGTGGACATGAAAGAGGCTTGTGCACACTGCACAGCACCATTTTAACAGGTCACAGTAGAGAAACCCAGAGGGGCATCAAAATGATGATGGCCTAGTTCCATTTAGCTTCACTAAGCCTTATACACACCCTTAAGTCAAAAAATATCCTCATAAACAAACCACAGGTGTGTACAGTATACGAAAACGTTTATATGCACTTATTTACTTTAGAAGTTGACGACTGATTATCTGTATAAGTTGTGAATAACAGTGCTACTTACTTTAAGCTGTCCTATTACCATACTCAAGATGCAGTAGTCTGGAGTTGGCTGGTGGTCTTGTGTTGTTATACTATGCGCTATTTTTGCAAAGGGTAGACTCTGACACAAACACACAGATGAAAAAACACAATTGAAGATTAATACACCGAGTCCAAGGCAAAATTAAATCAAAACATTCATCCGAGTTTCCTCACATTTATCATGTGTAAATACGTGATATATGTGTGTGTGACAGTAAACAGTAGAAAAATGTCCTTGATCTAAGTAAGTAATCGAATTACTGACTGTTGTCTGCATACACACTCCTACAGTTACGAGTGAGGGGTCAGTCTTCCACCTATTGCATCTTTCTCTGAATAAAACAGTGAGTTACCAATGGACTTACAGAGAGTTTCTCAACAATTGCTCTTTTCCCCTCGAACTGCTGTCCCTCCCAGGTAAGACATGACTGATCGATCTGTGTGGAATAAAGGGCTGTTATTACCATAGTGTGTTCTTTTTGTTTTCATCTTTTCTCCACATAACAAAACAAATCATTAAGTGGAATTTTTGGTTTGTGAACAAAACAAGACATTTGAGAACATCATAATTTCCAGGTTTCTGACATTTGATGGACCGGGAAAACAAGGAAATGATTAAATGAGAAGATAATTGACAGATTAATCCGTTGCAGCAGTTCCTACTCACATATATGGATCCGAGCTGTGTTCTGTCAGAGTCAAACATCTTATAGTAATGCTGCACAAAGCTGAATCCAATCTGCTCCCATAGAGGCTGGTCCACCATCCTGAATCACCCTGCAACACACACTGAAAGGATGGAGAGACGACAGGTTAAACAGTGGTTAAAGAGGAAAAAACAACAAAGTGAGAGACCGTGAGCTACAGTTTACAGTCATTCCTTCTCAGTCTATGAAAACAATTGGACCAAAAATATGGAGAGCCATCTTAGTCAAAATTAAATAAATTAATAAATGAATAAAAACAGAAATAAATAAATATGGCTATGAAATAAATAAATAAATAAATAAAATTATTTTTTTCATAGCCATATTTATTTATTTATTTCTGTTTTTATTTATTTATTTAATTTTGACTGAGATGGCACTCCATACAACAATGCATAATGTCATGCCAATATCGTGTTGATAACCTTGTGTAGCCATACCATACAGAATAATTATTTCTCAGTCACTTTTTTGAACACATCCAGAAAATTTGGTAAACATGTATGTGGTTTTAAAATAACACACAAAATCTACCCCCACCATTGAACATTTTATATCACTTTAAAAGACCCATGTCTTCTCCTTGGCCTTCACTTTGGGATGAGAATAGTCAACCTGGACACTTCTATCTAGTGAGTTAGAAGTAACTCACTGTGTTTTACTAAACCTTGTTCCTTTTTAAAGCACTGATTGTTTTTCAATGTGATAAAGGTGACGTGATATTATTCCAATCCAAATGCCAATAATCTCAGAATGTGACATTAAAACAACAAAGCGGGTGGCTCCCTGAAACTTTTGCACAGGACTGTACATCTAGCAGATTGCATCAATAGACTATTCACAGGAAATTATACTTTACTGCCAAAAACGTTTTAAAAATATGAAAGTCTCAAACTTTCACACAAACATGTTTCCCCAAGAGCATCGTCAGAACGATAACAGCATGAATGAATGTTTATATAATTCGCAATCTTCACATAACTTCTCTTTATCTTGTCATTTTAACTCACAAAAACTTTTGAACAAGTGAGATGTTTACTTCATAGCTTCAGACTAGAGATTTACAACCCGAACTTGACCCGATCCGACATATCAGCATGAATTGTCCGCCCGAACCCGAAATACAGTTTCCCATTGATCGAAGCGCGGTGTATTATTTGCAGCGGGAGCGGGGGCTGCTGCTGTTGACGCAGCACCTGTCTCACGTCATCTGGGTCCTCCGGTACCGGCTGCTGCGCAGCTAACAGGCGGGACTTCACATACTGTTGTGCATTTGCCCTTTGGTCAGCGGCGGCATCCGCAACTGGTTGAATTTCGGCCACAGGAATGTTGCGGCTTTGTGGAGTGGTGCGCAAAACCGGTGTGCATGCAGGGGCGTCAAGTCTGCCCCTCTCCATCAAGCAGGCAGCCAGATTTACCCCACCACACGTGAACATCGATGATCCACATCAAACAAAATATAATTTACAAACTGCAAGAAATGTGTTTTATGAGGAAGAAGAGTTCTGTATTTACATAGAGCATTTCTAGACTTAATTAGCTTGATGATCTTTCATACACATTCACATGCTGTGACATGAGGTTAAGTGTCTTGTTTACACTTAAGTACTTTTTATATCAGTAAAATGCTTCTGTATCCCTTTTAGGTACTTCATACAAGACTGCATACCCAGAAATAGCACTCACAAGCAAGAACATGTAAATTAATGTATGTTGCTTTCACACTGTTTATTAGAAGACATGATATTAAATGTACACTGGTACCACAGTGTGACTGAACAGTGGTTGACCATGTACAAGCGGCACCTGCTACTCACTACTACCGAGTAGAAACTTCCAAAATCACGCGTACACTACACTTGGGTTGAACCTCTTTGACACAGTAGTTTATAACATGTACAGCCGCCTGCACGCCTGTGGTGTCACCGTAAAGGGAGTAGTTACGGAGGCCTCTGAATGACAACACGAGTCATGTGCTTCCACATAGTCCGAGCACTGTTGTGAACAACCTGAGAGCTCTGACACATTAGCAGTGAAATTCTGACAAAACAGCAACGAAAATATGCGGATATAAATAACAACAGACACGAATAGATATAATTGACAGGCATAGAAGTACAAGTGCATTTAATACGGCTACTGCGCGTAAACACCGGTTAATTGCTAGTTCAAAACAGCTAACTAGCCGCCGCTAGCTTCTAAGCTGTCTTGTTTAATATAACTTAGCTAGTTCTTGTAGCTAGCACACCTCCGCGCAGCTAACGATAGACGTCGGTTTAATTGTATTTTCACAGAGTCAGTGCTCATGACTGCCCGGGGCTCGTTGGCATGTTCACGCGTTACTAAAAATACCCCGTCCGCTCCAAGTGTCCATACCCCCTCCGCCCCTGCGGGCCCGCAAACGCAGTTTGCTGTCAACCCGGTGTAGAGACCCCACATAGGCGTGAACCAACGTAAGCCCGAGACGAGACGGGACAGGAGCGGCCAAGTTGCCTACTTCGACAGCACCATGGTGATTCAAACAGCAGGCTAACGCAGCGCTTTATGTTTTTACACACGTTCCCATTCATTGCTACATAGGAAGGTTTCACGAGAAAACAAAACAAACGGTGGGAACTTACCACTAACCAATGCAGAGGCCGAGCGCTCGATCGCACAGTGCTGGGTGCGTTCCGTTAGGGCTCGTACACAAGGCACGTCGTCGGTGAACCGGCCGCGTTGCATTGTTGGGATTGTAGTTTTTAGAAGTGGGAGGAAAAAAATTGCTTTAGGTCAGGGGTGTGAAACTGAAATCACATGGAGGCTAATGAGCGTCTAGTCTGGTCAAGGAAAAAAAATAAAATTATAACACTATATTACATCATGATATCACAATTAAGATATTCATAATGATATTTCACAGAATTCCAAAGTTGAAGCTGACATGTGGCTACTGCACGAGTTATACTGAAAAATGCTTTAATACATGGTTTAAATACAAATGGCACAGATGTTTCCAAAATGTGTCAAAGAGTCCTCGCCTGTAATTTTTGCACTAACATCTCTCTAATTCTGTTCTGCTTCACTTGAGTCAAACATCGCAGAGATTATTTTTCACAGGTTGTACTTTGATTTGAGTGAGTTTAGAGCTGATTCTCCATCATTCCAGAGAGATATTCATCCTTATTTTTTTTTTCAGGCAAAGCTAAATTATTTTAATTTTTTTGTGTGCCAGCTTCATTTACTCTTTACCAGTAACACTTACACTGATATTTACACATCTTAAAAAATCCCACAATTTATTCCTTTACTATGACACCAAAAGTATTAAAATAGACCTTGTGGTTGCAGAGATATACTCATTTTATTATGAGTATGACATTTTCGAGCAGATACCTAAAAAATAGGCTTAGGGCTTAATGGGTTAATGAGGAAGAGATTTCATTTGAGATTATTGCTTAATAACAATGACACACTTTGGTGAATAACAGTTTATGTGTGTGTTTATTGGAGTGTCTGAAATATGATCCTAGTAAAATGGAGATGAATGGCACTTTTTTTTATTCTTTTATTTATAATATCTACTGTACATATTTGTTTTTTCGTTAAAAATATTGTGTGATTCAAGAATAAGTAACAGTAAATTTGAAACTCCACATCAGTTGCTTGCTGGAAAATCCTTTGATTCTGCGTTTTCCTCCGATTGGTCAAGAGCTGGAGGTAAAGCTGGCTCATCAGAAGTTTCAAGCTGTTGGGGAGTCTAAGTTGAGAGAGGAACATTTTAGAGAAGGAACAGAAACTACACAGAGATAACACATTACAACCAAAACCAACATATTGTATTTAGTAATAGAGGTCGACTGATTCAAGTTTTTCTATCACAGAGGCTGATAGAAATCAGGGCAGTCAATGGCTGATAATTGATAATTGCCCTCATTTTTTGGCCCATATATTAACCCTTAAGAGTTAGGAACAAATTAGTAAGTTTTTAAAGGAACTCTTAAGGGTTAAGCAGATTTTCTTTTTTTCCCCCCTCCATCTGATAAAGTGTTAGTGTTTACAACTCAAAAAAAAACAGCTCATCGTCAGAAACCAATTATAGATCTGTCTCCCACTCTACATTTTGTAAATCCACAATCATATACAGTATTTCCAGTAAAAATAAATAATGAATGAACTAAATATTAATATTATTAAAATTTGGGATGTAAAAAAAAGAAGTTTCAGTGACTAAACATTGTTGAGTTTCTTGGAATAATTGGCCAATATATTAATTTATAAATAAAAAAAAATAAACAAATTATTGATATATACAATATATATATAAAGTTGCAAATATTGGCCTAAATAATCATCCCAATCGATAAATTGGTGTACCTCTACACTGGACCCAAATCTTTTGCGTCTTTGAGTGTAAATCACTGTACCTGCTGCACACTTGTGGAGTCGAGAGTCTGCACCTTCACATTGCCTCTGTTGTTGTGCAGCTCCAGCAGTGTGTCATACTCACTCTTCACCTGATTTAAATCAGCCTGTAGTATGTGCAACTGCACAGCCGGGGAAAGACTTAGAAATTACAAAGACATTTTTACACATTATTTCATTTTAAAAAACTGTCATTTATGTTGTTTTACAGAGATTGTACGGCATGTTTCTGTGTGTAGAGTATGAGGCACCTGCAGGAGAGTCTGCTTGTGTGTTTCTTCCAGCGTGTCCCAGTTACGTCGCGGCACAACATCCCAGTACTCTGCCTTCATCTTGCTGAGCTCCTCCTGAGCTCTGGTCAGGTCGAACCGACACACCTTCAGAGCGAGCTGCAGCTCCACTGGGTCTTTATCCTCTTCTTTCAGAAGGGAAACTCAGAAAATGTCAAACTTGTTTTTTTATATACATTAGATTTAGATATTAGGTCTGGAAGGTCCACAACATGTCCTGGGCAGGACACTACAACCAGCTGGCTTGGTAAAAAAGTACTTGTGATGCTGGTCCAAATCCCAGATACAATGAGAGGGTTGCAACACTGGGAAAGAGGGCCGAAAAATGATATTCGGCCACTTATTTATAAATGACTAACATGAACGTGTCATTCGGGATTGAAATATTTTGCTTTTAATATTTTGCATTTAAATATCGCTATTTTTAAAGCAGCTCTGAGCTCTGTGGGATGCACATTTATCATTCTAGTTTTGAAAAGGAAAAAACCCAACGATGATCCGGCCTGTTTGTATTATTAATCATTAATAGTCATTAATAATAATCACAACCATCTTTGGCAGAAAAGGTTTGCATGTGAAATTGCGAGAATTAAAGAAAAAACGCCACAAAATAGTAAAAAAACAAACAAGTGTTGTCTTAAACCTGTTAAAAAATGTATATTTTCAGTATGTAGGCTGCTGACTCGGTTGTTCTCGTTCAACAAGGAGAATATTACCTGAAATTGGCACCGAACAGTCAGTCTCGTCCCCACAGTCGACGTCAGGGGACTCACACTAAATGACACTTGACCTGGGAATTGAATTCTGGGGGTGTGATTTCCTGCTTGGACTCACCTGCGTTGTCATCTGCGGGGGTCTCCGTCTTCACAGTGGCTCTTGTCAGGTCACTGAGCTGCCCAATCAGCAACCTGCGAGCATCGCGCTCCTCTCTGTACCGCAGATACTGGTTTGACAGCTCACGTTGCACATGTTCTACCTGGAGAGGAACGAAAACAATAGACAAATAGACAACAAACAGAGATATCAATAATCTATCATCAATGTTATGATCTGAACAAAAGGATTTCTGCCATTTAAAACAGGGAGTACATGTGGTTGTGCCTTAAAAAGCAATCTTGTATAAAGTACTTTAAAGGGATACTTGAGTAAAACTATCTTTACCAGAAAATTACTTTAAGTTGAAGTCACTTATTATAATATTACTAAGTATGACATCAACTGTACTTATCAAAAGTAATTTAAATGTACTTTAAAAAGTGAGGAGAATTGAACCATAGCGGCTCAGTGGTAGGGTGAGTTGTCTTTCAACTGGAAGGTTGTGGAAGGAGGTTCAATTCCTGGCTCTGCTAGTCTATATGTGTCCTTGAGCAAAGACACTTAACCCCACGTTGCAGCGTGTGAATGGGTGAAAACTGTAGGTTAAAGCAGCTCATCAATACGAGAAAAGCTCCATATAAATACAGACCATAATACCAACTCTTCTTCTTCTAATTTTATTTGATAGTAACATGTAACAAAGTCAGTTAGGGGAAATGTAGTGGAGTAAACGTAAAAGTTACTAGAAATATAAATAAAGCAAAGTACAGATATGTGAATTATGTACTTAAGTTACATTACAACACTGTGTGTGTGAGTATTATGCCATGTACCACAGTCTGCGTGGCCTTTTCGTTTTCCCTCATGGCCTCAATGTCTCTCTGCAGCTGCTGCTTCTCCCTTTTCAAGGCTCCAATCTCAGCTCGCTCCTCTCCCCAGCGAGCCTGAATCTTCCTCTCACATTCCTCCCTCACCAGCCTCAAGTGGGATCGCAGAGGTTCCAGTTCTCGGATTTGATCCTGCTGATAGGCTGAACAGATGTACAACGCACGATGAAGGATATATATATCTATCTATCTATATATATGTATATGTACAGTATATATATATATATATATATATATATATATATATATAAATATATATATCTATATCTATCTATCTATATATATACATATATATGTATATATATATATATATACATATATATACTATTAGACCATAGAGCTGAAACAATCATCAATGACAACGTGATTTGCTGAATGAGTCCTTTCATGAATGTCTTCGAGTCAACGACCTGATTTACAGTATTTTACTCATTCACAGCTGTCACAAAAGTCACCTTGGGATCTGAGGACCACGTGCATGCTTCATTATTTTTCACATTTTAGAGGACAGACAACTATTATTGGCTCAGAATTGACAAAAATGATGATTACTGAGCTGAATCTGAGTTCAATTCTCTGCATTAGACTCTTAATGTCCGTTGTTTTTCTGTTAATATGCAGACAGACCGAGTCTGAAAGGACCAATATTATTCTCCTTCCCTTTAGAACTACTGCACTTTGAATAAAAACATATGCCCCTGTATTTTTATGTGGATTAAAAGTTCCTGTTCAAAGCTTTAATAAGAAAAAACAGAAGCATTTATTTTAGTTCCTTCATTGTTGCCATGATGACCTTCTAAAAAATGTTTATATGATGATGCCGTAAGATTAAATCACTTAGACCTTTTGTTACAAAAATCCAGCCAATCCTGCAGCAGCTGGCTATTTCTCATATTTTTCTCCATTATAATTACAGATTCTTTGTTGACCTTCAATTATATAAACCTTTTATTTTTATTTATCATTTAATCTTGTACTGTACCTGTATAAATGTGCAATTCCTTCCGAAATCACAACGATGAAGCAGCTGCAGTACTGACCTAACGTGTTTTCATACTCCTTCCTGATGGCAGAGAGAATGGGTTGGTAGGTTTGAAACTCCTTGATGAAACAACCGAAGATATCACGGTGGACCTGCGGCCAAAGCAGATGAAGATTATAGCTTTGAGACACTAAATGAGGCCTGTGACGTTGATACACATGTGCAGTCTATGTTATATTAGTACCTGTAGCTTTAGTTCCTGGTACTTTGGCTCTTGGGGGCTGATAGAATGGAGCTCCTTGTTCAAATAACTTTCCATGTAAATCAGCAGTCTGGGCTTTCTGTCCGTACCTGTATAAATGTGACTGCTTCCTGAAAAACACAACTAACAGAGCAAGCACATACAGGTTTGTGCAGCTAGTTTGGTCACTACATTTATGCGGATATCCTAACCACAGCTTTAACCAAACTTCAATTCACACGTTAAATCTCTGAACTTTCATCAGGGCGTCAGAAATGAGGTTTTAATCCCAATGACAACAACTGATCGTAACAAAGATCGCCAAAAGCTAACAAAAACACAACATTGTCTGATTGAAGTAATCATAACCTGGATTATTACACATATTAATATAATTTATTTGGTTTGCTCACCTCTCTCGCTGCAGGTGCTCGGTCAGTTACAACACCTGTAACACCACATCCTCCATCTCGCTCTCCCCCTGACGTGCGGTTATTCCGATCACTGTGGTCAAACGATAGTCTGAAAGAAACGTGAACGAAGCCAAGTGAGATTTAACACTGGTTCATTTAACATTAATGTTCAATAAATCAAGAAAAGTCAAATTTAATGAATGCCCCCGAACAGTCTCTAAATAAAATAGAATGTGGAGATAGCACATGTCATTGTATTCTGTATGTACACTGCTAAAATGGCCATCACATTGGTCGATCTTTGTATATAAAAAACTATTCCTGGCCTGGTTCCTCTCTATCTGTCTACCTGCATGTTTAGAAATCTAAATCAATAAAATCTAATCAATCTAAAGATGATGGAACAGAACTTGGATTAAAGGCTATAAATATGCTGCTCCCTCGACATGGAACAACTTAACTTATATATACATACAGTATATATATATATATATATATATATATATATATATATATATATATATATATATACATACATATATATACAGTATATATATATATATGCCTAAGGAATATATTAGACAACCTTCCAGTGTTAATTTTATGCCATAGCTGCCCTAAATGAACAGAATAATTTTTCATGTTTCTCTAATGGTTAATACACCAGTATGTAGAAGCTATTTCACCAAAGTGATAATTAAAATGATATATATAATTATAAAATTATATATGATAATCATCATTATCCATGCATGTTTAAATTTACTGTTTTACAAAAAACAAGTGTAAAGTACATTATTATTTCATTATTATTTCTATATTAAAATGACAGTTTACTTGAAAAACATTCGTTTTAGTGGTCGAGTGGCTAAAAGGCAAATTAAGATAAAACATAAAGATATTTAGACAGATATAGATATATTCTATGTTTTCTTCCTTGTTTGTTTTAAAACATGTTTTTGTGTTTTTGACCCCAGGAGGCGTTAGCTACTGTCTTATTGGGAGCTAATACCAATAAACAAAACAAACTTTGTTTTTTCAACCATCTAGTTATACTAACTACTGAAATACTTGTGATAATACAACATAGTGATCACTTCATGGCTTACCTTTGATTCTGTAACGGCGCTAGTGGCGGGAACTTAATATGTTTGTGTGGTGACATGTCTGGAAAGTCTTGAGTTAAAGGTTTAGCATCACAGCTCATAGCATTGTAGAAGGGTTCCCATGGTAACGATGAGGGTGCAGGCGGCAGGACCCCACATAGTAGACCGCGGCGCGCCTAACTAGTTTTCAAATAGACGAAAACTTTGTTCTTGGTCTAAACAGAGATTATGTCCACTTCCTAAAGTTAAGTTTAGGTTAAGTTATTATTATTATATGTTTTACCTTAGTATTATCCACTAACTCTGCCTGGTCCCGGTAACAAACTATATGATAATTAAACAAGTAACTTACTTTAGAAATATCACAGGAATCTGCAGCTGCCAAATTAACATGGAAGTCATGGCAATAGAAAATACGAAAAACATGTGCTAAAATATTTGACTAACAGGCACATTTTTACAAACATCGCACTTGATTTTGTTCTGAAATCAATGGGGACATTCATTCTGTCACAGTAGCTAGCCAATATATGTACGCCACGCGTTTCTCTCATACATGTGACACGTATAGATAGAATAAGTGTGAAATAATTTAATGTATTTATATCAATGTAACCGCTGAAATATTACACATTTCCTTGATTCGTTTCTTTCTGAAAGCCCTAAACCAGTGTCACTGCAGGGGAGCTGTGTAGTCTTTCCCAGGGACCTGAGCATGACGCGGGCGCGCAGCGGAACTACATTACCCACAATGCAGCCTACAGTCTGCCGCCGCTGCTGCTTATCCGGGGATGTCACACCAGTGTTGCTGCTGGTGCTATTTTCTCCCCTCAGTCCCTCTCGCTCTCAGCCCACAGCTCCAGCGGAGTGACACGGGGCTTTTGGACAAAAGGAACGAACATTAAGTCGCGAAAAGGAAAAGGAATATGGCAGAGCTCGGAGCGGGAAGTCTGCCTTTAGGGGATCCTGCTTTTAACTACCAGGAGCACGAGCTGAACGAGCGGCTGAAGCGGCTCTATCCGGCTGTTAACGAGGAAGAGACCCCTTTACCCCGATCCTGGAGCCCCAAGGATAAATACAGCTACATTGGGCTGTCACAGAACAACCTGCGGGTCCACTATAAAGGTCAGATGGCTGGGTCACTCCTGATGGGTCTGAACATGTTGACACAACAGCAGCAGAGTCTTCAGCTCAAATCTGTCACTGTGTTGTTGGGAAGGGGGGTCGCACACACTCACACACACACACTGTATGCGATTATGATGACTGTGTGCGTGTGCGTGTGTGTAGCCCTGGTAGATCTAGTTTGAGCTGCTTCTCCTGTCCTATAACCTTGCTTTGTTTTACAAATGAGCAGACGAGTACCCCAAATCATCGGGTGTTCGTGAACTCGCTGACCCGCACAGTGAAATCCACCTTCAACAACACGGCTCCCTTTTGTTTGTTTACCGTTTATGACGTTATTTGTTTGCAGTAAACTGACTCTACAGCTGGCCTTCTCCTCAGTTTGGACTGGGATTGGGGGGTGGGGGTCACTGACAGTTATGACGACGCATTACTGCCACGGGCTTTGCCAGTGAGCTTACTCATGGAATTTAACTAACACGAGTAGGCTAACAGCAAAGCTACCTCGTAAAGCAAACACAGTTGCCACTAGCTCTGTGGCTAACGAGCTAACGCTGGCTATGCTAGCTGCTGCTTTTGGCTAAAGTGCTAATGAAAACAGTGATAAGCTGCCTACAAAATGGACTCGAGCCAAACTTGTTAGCCATGTACAACGTATTGCTTTGAGTATTTGGTGTAGTGCTCCAGTTGTTTGGTTGTTGGTCAACAAAAAGCGTCAAAATATGATGAAAAAGGAATTGTTTCTCGCATAAAGTCTTTCATTAATCGTATCCCCCCCGCAGTAACTGGTATAACTACACGTAGGTGTGTATGTTAAAGCCGTATCACAACAACAGTGTCAGGTCCAATCTCTAGCAGCAGCTCAGCAGTTGCTGTGCTGTGAAGCAGAAGGACGAGGCCTCTGCTCTGCGCATTACATTAGGCCAAATGTACCGATCTTGTCATAAATCTGTGGTGTCGGAGCTCTTTTGGCATTTTCACAGTAACGGCAACTTTGCTCATGTGACGGCGCAGTCAATCACGGATCGAGAAAACTGTCATTTTGCTCACACGGGCCTCGCCTGATGGATTATCGTACGTATTCGGATTCTAAATCAAAACAAGGTGACATCTGTGTGAAGTGTTATTGCCTGCTGTGTTATTTTTCGTCAGGCGACACGTCAGGGCAGCCCCCTCCCCCTCCATCATCATCCTCATCAGACAGGCTAGTCAGTCCTTCATCTCAGGCTGTGGAGATAACACATCTCTCACCAGGGCCACTGTTTTGTTCAGTTGGCTGTTAACATCATCAAAACACACTGAGAAGAGGGCCCATTTTGACAGATTTATCAGGCGCACACTGTACATGTAGTCATGGTCCTGCTGTTTGTGAATAGCAGAGAGAAAAAAAGGCCTATTGTTTACTATTATTTGTGTAAATAAAGAATCTGGCAGATAGTCTGATAACAACTTTTATTGTTAATTGAATGCACAAGTGATCAGATTTCAGCTGTCCCTGCAAGTAGTTACATTTGTCATAAGCCCACATTCAACAACAGAAACACCCGTTCAACTTTGTGTCAACATAAATGTCTTATCAGCCAATCGCATGACAGCAAAAAACTTAAAATTCTTTATTGACAGAAAACAACAAATCTTTTATATTGAAATTGAAGAAAGTTATGTCAATTTTTTTAAAGATCCCCATTAGCTACTGTGGTGTGTAATAATAGCTACTCTGGTCTCTACATAATATTCAACAGTGCATATGGTCCAGCACGGAAATACACAAACAGTCCCGCATAATCCGACTAAAAACACATCTCTTTCGACTCTACCTCGACTAAGACAACAATGTCGACAAAAAAAGCACTTACTTTTACATCACACTTATGACAAGCACTTCATAGTTTGGCTTACTTGAAGCACTTACTTACTTCTAGCTCTTGTTTGTACCAAAATGTTGAAATGCACTTATTGTAGGTCGCTTTGGATAAAGGCGTCTGCTAAATGACATGTAATGTAATGTAATGCATAACCACTAAGAAACACAACCAAAAAATGGTGGTCTATTATGTAATAACTCTGTAATATTAGCTCTTCAATAATAAGGACATAGAGAGGAAATAAAAATAGAAAATGACTTGGCAATATTGTTTTGCTTTTGTTTATTATCATTTGTATAAATAAAGACACTGGCAGATTGCCTAATAAAACATTATAGATTATTTCATAACCACAACTGATAAGATTGATGGTGTTCATACAAAGAGCAGTTTTATATTTTTTATAAGCTAACATTCTCTGTCCCATTCTCAGTGTAAGTGATGTTGTTTGTGTAAAATGTGTATTTTATTTGTACTGTTGAGAATCAGTTTGATTTCTCAGTTGAAGCAAATGAGGTTTCCCTTAAATTTAATGTTTTTTTTTTTATTTAGAGGTCAAACAATGTGTGGATTTTCTGTGGCAGATGCTGGTCTTAAGAAATGAGGGAAGCTGATTGCAGATAGATGGCCATTGTAGTTTAATAATAACAAATGATGCATGTGATTGCTCATCATCAATGACCTTTTACCAACCAACAATTACAGTCTGTCTCTCCAGGCTGCATTTCGTGTCTCCCCTGCAGTGGAATTGTATATTTTAAATGAAAGTAATCTTAAAACTAAATATTAAATAGACTAAACATTGTCATAAAAAATTAAAACAAGCTAATTATTATTGCACTCAGCAAGTTTTTAGGGAACAAAAAATGACTTTATTTTACATAAATGATTGCCCCACTTAATTGGCCAACCATTTAATTGATGTACCTCAGAGAGATGAGCCGATGCGATACGGTATCGGTTAGGGGTGGAATGGTTCACAAACCCGCGTTTCGGTTCATATCATGGTTTTGGGGTCACGGTTTTCGGTTGGGTTGTTTTTTTCTATTTTTTTTACACGCATACCATACCATGTATCAGATCTATAGCCCAATAATTAGATTTTTTTTTATCAGATATTCTTATGGACATATCATGCAATCTTGCAAAAACTGAAATAATGAGACAGCTTGATTAGGGATTAAGCACATTATTGTAACAATCCAGAGAAACAGTAAGAGGTGAGACATTGCTGCATTTACACATTTATATTTTTATTCTAGTTTCCATTCCATTCTGTCACTGCTTGTGTCAGTGCTTCAGAAAGATGCTCACTTGTGTGGCTTTTATAAAGTGGGTGGGACTGCTTCTCTAACTTGCTCCTGTCTTCTCTTGACATTTTTGCAACTGACGGGGAAAAAATACTTCACCGGGTTACTGGCGCAAGGCTTAGGCTACGTTGCGTGTCATAAACCGAATGGTACACACGTGCCCTGAACCGTGACGAGCGTGCCGAATGGGATGGTTTTTTAAATGAACCATTCCACCCCTAGTATCAGTCCCATACTGGTTGTAATCACTGGATTGGATATAGGACAGATACAAATGTACAATCCACTAATCCCATATATCAAATCCTTCACTATGTAGAGACCGTAAAAATGTAATGCAACAAATTCATAGTTTTAAAGGTCTGAACGGACTGATATCACTTTTGGCTAAAAAGTGGTATTGTCCCATACATAGACAACCCCCATATCTATTTTCATCCCTGCCTGCTGTCCATAAATAGCTATGTCCATTTGTCACATCTGAGACGCACCATTTACATAGAATGACGGGACGTGTCACTTCATATGTATGTGCATGATGTCGAGCATTAAGTCCACTGATTACTGTGACACTGGAAAGTAGGTCTATTCTGAAATGTGCTGGATCATTGTCTTCTCTGGATTATTCCAGCTCATACTTTGTTTCTTCACCCCTGTGGTTTAGATGCTATTTTGACCAATGTGCCAATTTTCTCTTTAAGGCCACACAGTGTCGACCTACTCTTAATATGCACAGATTATAAACCCTAATTTAAATGATACTGCAACACATTCATGCAAACATATCAGTATCCATAAAACTATCAGGGGAGGTGATGCTGTGTTTTTTTTTTTTTTTACAAAATTGGGGATTTCTGGTCAATGAAGAATTAATGTGCAAATTCTATTTCATTGTGTCATAGACCTTAATGCTTCATAAATGGGGGGGGGGGGGGACAACTACAGCTAAATCAGCTACTTGACTACTCTTGATGCTCTGTAGCATTCCATTCATAGTAATGTCAGTGTTGCTAGTGAAACTATGTAAAAAAGTAAATAAATATTAGTAAAAATAGAGCAGTGCGTGTTCCCTGACTCTTGAGTGTTTTTTGTTTTTCCGTCGCTTTATGTGCAACTGCAAACCTATTATACCCATCCACCATCATCCATCTTTATTGTTTATTGATCAATTTGATACAGATCTATTTATAAACTTAGACAAGGACAGTTGTATGGTTGTCCTAATGATAAGGGTTTTAAAATCAAAACATGCCCTTTGCTAACTACATTTTCTCTCCGTCTATATTTGGTCTCTCTTTTACTACATTATATTATTGATCAGTGAATAAATTATGTGGTTCAGATGATGAAGGGAGATGACTGTGACATTTTCACGTTCACGTATAAACACAGAGCTGCCATCAGGCGCCGGTTACATTTGTTTGGTGCAAATATTGGATTGGAAAACGTCTCGCCTGGCTGCATGCGTTGGTACCAGTATGTCTAAAGATGTTAAACCAGAGTTGTTTGTTGATCCAGACAGAGTAATCTGTTGTCTTGTAACAAAAATGTTATACAAATGTATTAATAAGTGATATTATCAGTGATATCTGTGATATGTTATACAATATCAGTGTCCCTCATTCTCTCCATCATCTTTAAATAATTTATGGAAATCTACTTACAAGTACTAAGATATTATGTTCCTGAAAAGCTGTGAGAACTGTTTGTGCTCCTACAGCCACAGTGTTTGTATGTGAAGCCCACTAAACATTCAGTTTAGTAGTTTTTGCTGTTAAAATAAGTGCTCTGTGGTTTACTGCAGCCTGTGCAACCTTGCACATAATGCCAAAAACAATAACAGTAATAGAAATAATTTTATTTCAAAAGAAATTTGCTACTTTGAACAAATTTAAACTAGCACATATACTGTACATAAGGTCTAGCTCCAGCCTGACAGTACCTTACCATTTTACTCTGGTACCCCAAGGGAAGGGTGCCAAATAATGGAATTGTTTGGGATGGTTATTTTGGTACTATTACTAGTGGAAACGCAAAAAAACCCACATTGTACTGTACCAAAACTTTCCACTGTGGAAACACGGCTCAAGAAGGAGTTTAGCTATTTGCCTCCCTAATCCTATCCTCATCATCCCTTTACCAAAAGTGCATGAGACATCTGTGGAAGTTTATTCTTGTTGTTTTTAACGTGCTGCTATATTAATAAATATCACTTGACTACAAGATCCCTAAAGTGCTGCTGAGACTTCCAAAATTTCATGTAGGTCACAGTCTGACAAAGTGAACAGAACTACGTCATCTGCACAAAAATATGACGTGCAATCCTGAGGTCACCAGGGAGGACTGGACATCCTCCAACCTTTGCGATTTTCAAGGGCAGAATTTTAAGTCAAACAGAGTAGATGACAAAGCACAACCTCTGTCTATCAGTGGAGAACGTTTGACTCGGAGCCAAGGATGAAGACGAAGCTTCTGGTCCAGTTACACAAGGACCTACTTGCTCATTGTGGTCCGTAATCTCAGAGCTGCACCTGTTTTTAGGTCATCCTTCAAACACTATGAACAATCAAAAAAAGTTACTTGAGGTTAGGTTCTCAATGCTCCTCAAAGTTGTAGTAGTTTTTGAATATGACATGACATAGGGTGGCATTGTAGGAAGTAGGTGAAGCTACTGTCCATTACATCTTTTTTGTCTTTTGGCTTCTCCCTTTCCTGGGGTCGCTACAGTGGATGATCTTCATATGTGACTTGGTAGATGCCCTTCCGGATACAACCCTCCCATTTATCAGGGCTTGGGTTAGAAGTACAGTAAAGTGTCCAATCAACAATGATTGGGTACCATCAGCAATGTACCCCAACCTGGCAGGGTCTTGCACTGGAAGTGTAAAGTTTATTGCACACATGAACCATGACAAAACAAAACAAATTGACAGTACCGCTTTCGGATCTCTTGCCTTGTACGGCTTCATCATATTGCACTTTTTGGTGACGTTTGAGGTGCTGGTAAAGATTTGTGGTATTACCTTGCGGTGCTGCAACGACGGCAAAGCATGCCTTACAAATCACATTAGACTGACCCTCGGCTGACTATTTGACACTGGGCCCTTGAGTTTTGCATTATCTGATATTCAGCAGTTAATAAAATGTTTTTTTTAAATGTATGTGTAGATGTTGGAGTACACAATCTCTCTCAGTGAAGATAGTGTCGGACAGAGCAGTAGATGTTTCTCTTTTCTTTGTTTATGACTGTTTTAACTGAGTACTCAGAGGTGTGAATAAAAGGCCCCCTTTTTCAGTGCAGACATTTTGATTTGTCATAGTAGGTGCTGCATGGATGTGGCTGTATTCCATTTTGCTGCTTCGTTTCAGGGTGTTGGTATTTTTGTGTGCTGGCTCACTGTCATTCATATCTCACTGGGACACTTGTGCTGAGTTTTTCATGTTATCATCAACATCTGTGCTTTCCCTGCTAAGACTTCTGAGAGAAAAAAGGCCTGTGACATAATGATCATGTAATCATGTATGTGGTGTCAAGCCTCCTGAAACTGAAGCCTTTTAATATGAAGACTGTCGTGTAAATGCAGACTGATCATGTAAATACAGGCGAGAGGGAGGCTATTATTGCAAACCTATTACCTTTTCTGGGTTTGATATTCTTGGAATGAGTCAAAGGCTACGTTGTGCGAGTGTGATGATAGCATTACGTTAACAAAAGAGAGTAAAATGGACTGAATGGTGTTGATTGTGGTGAAATAATGATGCCACTTTGTCACTGCATTTTCTGTTTTATTCAGTCAGTGGAAGTCAATTTACTACACCAGTGGTTGTCAAACTTTTTATACCAGAGTACCACCAGAGAAAAATTAAGCTCTTGAAGTAACAACGTTATCACTAAATGTTAAGATACAGTTGTGTAAATAGGTCGAGCAAACTCAGCTACGGACTTTTCACAGGTGGCAGGTTTATTCCCAATAAGATCATCGAATTATTATTATTTCAAGGAATACTTCAGTGATTTGCATTTAGCTTTGTATTACTAGAATAGGGGTAGTATTTTTAAAAAATTGTGCTTCCTAACCTCAGTTTCCCCTGAGTTGAGGAATATCTTCATTCTTTTCTTTGTTACGTGCCCACTAGTGACATTTGGTCCTGTTAGCCTAACTTTTAGCAAAGATGGCGGACACTGTTTACATTCTGGGAATGAGGTCCCCTCCCTCTACGAGTGGGTCTAAAATGTGCAAAATTAGCGTTGCAGTTTCAAGCCTTGGACCAAGTGTCACTGGTGGGCACGTAACAAAGAAAAGAATGAAGATATTTCTCAACTAAGGGAAAGTGAGGTTGGGAAGCACAATTTTTCAAAAATACTAGCCATATTCTAGTAATACAAAGCTAAATGCAAATGGGTGAAGTAGTCCTTTAATTTATTATAATTGTTATGTTATTTTCTACGCACTCCAGTCAAAATTCCTCAGGCCCTCTCTGAACACATAGCCTGGTATATACAGTAAAATGCTATTTCTGATTTTCCTCCAAGTTCCACCAGTGGAGCACGTACTGTAGTTTGAGAACCTTGGTACTACACCATATACAGTGCTGTGCAAAAGTCTCAGGCATTACACCATTAGATTTGCTGTTGTGGTGATGCCATCATGACCATACAGTAATAATTAATTTTATAGGAGCACATCCGGAAAATACGAGAAACATAAATGCAGTTTTAAAATAACACATTTCAGCATAAAAACAATAACGTTTCAAGTATTTAGTGTGATCTACACTAATATTTGAACATTTGACTTGCTTGAAGATTACATGCACATTTTGTATGAATTAAATTCAGACAACTTTCAATGCCATTCCAAATGCCAATGATCACGGAATTGGACATAAAACCAAAAAACAAACTGGTGGTGTACTAAGACCTTTGTACATTACTATACATATCTATTTATTTATATAGTGCTTAAAGTGGACTGGTACTTCTTAATTTTACTATTTTGTACTTTAAATTATCTGTTCATTATTATTGCCCAGAATAATCATTTCTCAGGGAGCACCATGTGACATTCACCCGTTCTCACGAGAGTCTAGTGTTTGTTTCTGACTGTCAAGGGTTTTTATTTTTTATTGTTAAACAAGAACTATATCTATCAGGCAGAGAATGGGCTGTGGCAACCCCTTAAGAGGAGAAGCCAGAAGATGAATAAGATGATTTTTCACTTGTGTTTAGTTACATTGACTGACTTCTTGCCACATTTGTGTCCTGGAGGAACAACATCCGGATAGGACACTAAATAAAATGGACTGTGAGCTTGAAGTTTACATCATTGTTGGAAATGTTAAGGATAATCTGAATATAAAAGTTGGCAAGGTGTTTAACATAAGTCCAGTGTTTTTCTTTAGTTATTTTATAGTTCGATTTTGTGAACATCACTACTTTTCTGCTATCCTTTATTTACACAGATTTTCACAATTTAGTGTTTACATACAGCCTCTTATTTTTTAGACCTTCTCTCTTCTCCATCTTAACTCCTTCATGATCTGGTACATTTTGCCCTTTTTATCCAACCACCAAAGATAAAAATGTGGGACTGAGTGAGACTGTTCTCCTGGCGAGTAATTATTGAGCTTTGACTCTATTGGTTCAGAAGATCAAGACAGTGACCTTTGATCTTTGACCTCTACAGGAGTGGATTGAAATGTGCTGCTGTAATGTGCGGCACTGCAGCAGCACCAATGCTGTTTCTCATTTCACTCGACTCGACTGAATAGTATGTCGATATATTTAGATAATTGTCACAATTTGTGGTCTCGCTGACACTGTTGCTATAGTTGGACTTGTATTATTCCATAGCTGCTTTCACACATGCATTGTGTTATGGTCATTCTTCAGAGATTGTCGGATGGAGATGCTCCAGATACTTTCCAAATATTCTTCTGTCGGCTCCCAAGATCAGTGATTCCCAAAGAACGGAGAAAGGAGATTTGTTTGATCCCCACTCAAATTTGCCACTGTTTCCCCAACCTTTGTAGTTAAGGTGTATGTTTTAATTGATGTACCAAACATCTTTTGGAAAAGATTTGTTCACCAATTCAGAATGATGTTAGGATTTTGCAGATGTGACTGTAAATTAGTTTACACTAAATTTACACTAAATTAGTGTAAATTTGCTCTTGTCATGATTTATATTTTGACTTTTGGCCACAATAGTTTAAAAATAACACAGCACCAGAAGCTCCACATAATCCAAAGCAAGTGAATGAGTGAATGTTTCGCCTCTGGCGTGTTGAAGCCAGGCACCATCCGCCTGACCTGGATCCTCTTGAGATTCTCCTGCTTGTTGTGAGTGTGTCTCACCCAGAAAATCCCCTGCTGTGTTCAACGTTTTTTTTTTTGAACTGCAACCTCCGGAGAATGTCCAAACCCAGAGATCTCTGGACATTATCCAGAGTCCATGTCGAAGAACTGGCTTATTTCACCTTGAAACAATCACCTAATGTGCTCAATTATTTTGTGCAGACTATATTAGGGCTGCAACTAATGGTGATTTTTCCATAATCACTTAATCTGTTGATTGTTATTATTTTCCATAAAATGTTGAAAAATGAGAGCTTATTTTAATTATTAAACACTTAAACTGATTCATAATTTTTCAAAATAAGTGATAATTCAATAAGTGATTAGTAAAGATTGAATGTGTTCTGTCTATTACAACTTCTGGACCAGACTCACATGAAAGAAGCTGCAGGTCATGGTTAATTATAGAGTAAAATGCCAAGCTCACTTTCAGTCCAGCAGCATTTTTGATCATAGTGACTGTCTGTGATGTATGTTAGTGACACACACACACGCACACACAGAGCCTGGAGGTGTCTGCTGACAGCCAGCTGCTTCGTTTAA
Organism: Solea solea; assembly: GCF_958295425.1. Lineage (NCBI taxonomy): Eukaryota > Metazoa > Chordata > Actinopteri > Pleuronectiformes > Soleidae > Solea > Solea solea. The sequence continues at coordinate 25,479,143 of NC_081145.1, forward strand.
GGTTACAGCCTATCTACGTTTCATACACACACACACAAACACATACAGATAGACAGAGAGAGAGCACACAATGACTCGTTGTGTCATGACGGGTGAACTCGGTGGTGTGATTGCATGCAACTGATAGGGATGCACATGCTTACTGTAGAGGCCGGATTGCATAATACACTGCTGAACACACGCATTCATGTGTCTCTCAGGACCCGTGGGGTTGCATAAGCAGCCATCTGAATCTAGAATGACAGACAGTAAAGTGTGTTGAGCCTGAACGGGATTCGTCCGGACCCATAACATGAGTGCACTGGGTTGGTGACCATAAATGTTGGTATTAGGGCTTAATCAATTTTCTGATTCATAGTTTTTTTATTATTATTATTTTGGAGGAGCTGAAATTGATTCATAAAATCCTTGGGCTGACCTTTTAATCAATGCCATTTCCCAAATCCTCTGTACGAATGTTTCAAGACTATCAACATCACATGAGACTTGACAGCGATGGTCTTGTGTAATGTTATTCAAAAGCTCCATTTACTGGTTCAAACTTGAAATGAAAGGCACAATGAAGCATTTTCAAGATGTGTGAAAGACGCATTTTAATGTTGTGAAGCTACACAGAAACTTTAATCCTTATATAAAATTGTGTATTGTGTGTGTATATACTGTATATATAAATATGATGACACTGTATTTCCTCTTTTCTAGGACACGGTAAGAACCACAAGGACGCAGCATCAGTGCGAGCCACACACCCAATACCTGCTGCATGTGGGATCTACTACTTTGAAGTCAAGATTGTCAGCAAAGGTCGAGATGGGTAAGCACAAAGGAAACACTTTCTAGCCTTGGATTACAGTCAGTATTTCTCTCACGACTTTGTCAAAGTGTCTGTGTTCTATGGAAGGATCTGAATAACAGTTTTCTGTGAACACATTGAAATGGAATGGAATAATACAGAACATGAAATTAACGACATGTGAAAATGATCTTGGTGTACCACAAGGTTCAGTGTTGGGACCGCTGTTATTTAGTCTTTAAGTAAACAATCTGTCAAGTCTGCCAAATGTATACTGATGCTGTTTTGTATGTACACACAAAAGACAAAAACCACAGCTGTCATGAGGAATGTATGTAACTGGTTGGAGAATGTGCCTAAGACTGTTTGTATGTATGTTTCAAAAAGGGCACCCCAAAATTCTGGTGTGGGGGAAAAAAGCTTTAAGTAGTTAATGAATTTAAATACTCACATGTGATTTTTGACTCACAAAGAAAAACATGAATAGCATGAAATTTAACCTATCCAATTTCAACTTTTGAGGAAATTAGGCTATATTTTAATGCAATGATCAGAGTCACTGGAAAATCAAAGCTGCTATCACAATTCTGCATGATCCGTAAATTAAATAAAGTTATTGCTCTTATGTTTTGCTTTAGTTATCTAACTTATTTATTTGGGACCATCAACCTGTCCAAAAGAAGAAAAGATAGAAATTAGCCTTTGGTATAATCTTGTATGTTAGAGTTTTGGTTTTATTGATCATTGATAGACGTTAATCCCTGACTGAAATAAATAAACTGCAAACAGTTTTCTCAACTGTTACCGACCTTTGGCAAAGAAAATTCAAAAATTAATGGTGCAGAAAACGAATAAAGATAGTTTGCCACTTTCTCAAAGTGCTATACAGCGAACGTAACACCACATAACTACCCCTTGGCTGAGATGGCATTGTATATCAGCACCGGTGACATTTGTATTGCCTCACAAGGTGTTCAGAGTCCTGCCTTTCCAAACCAAAACGCTCTTCCATCCTTCCAAAATAAAAGGTTTGGGTAGCTTGATACACCATGAACACTGCCTGTTGTAGTTCTAGTTCTAAGGAATAATAAAGGAGTGTCTGTGTAACCACTTTAGTGCTCTGGGTCTATTCAAAATTACACCAGCATTAATAATGTAGTGCAATTACTGGACATTGCATGGATCAACACTTTATTAACTCGTATTTAAAGCTCCAGCGTGTAACTTAAGTTGCCCCTTGAGGGATTCTGATTGCTTGCTAAAACACTGCTGTGTGACGTAGGTGATCGAGGTGGTATGACAGGAAAAACTACCATGATAGTCAACTACAAGCACATAAATTGTTTGAGTATTTCTTCAGTGAATCACTCAGACTGGGCAATGAACTCAATTCACACCCTCAAATTGTTATTATTTTTAATTTTTGGACATTGGAAACCGTAACTTAGCTACAGGCGCTGGTCGAAGTTTTTGCCAAATACAAATATTGATGATTATATTTACCATTAGTGATTTAAATCTGCCCGTTTAAAACTTTGTAATGAATCATGCTGTCACGTTAAGTTTAGTAATGAGGCTAACAAGCTGCTTATGAGCAGGCGGAGGCTAGTTAGCGTTGTACACATAGAAAGGAGTGGTTTAAATAGCAGTAGTTGTCTCTCTGTAATTGGCTGAATGACAGCCAAAACACACAAGTAGTCTTGTTAGCTTAGCTGTCACGCTATGAAGGGGAACACTAGAGTTGCTCAGCGCATCAAATTTCGCATCTATCTAAGTATGGAAACAAAACAAAAGAAAATACCTTAAGGTGTTTTGAACTGTGGTTGTAAAAAAGGCATTGACATAGTCTGACATGGCTTGCTCTCGGTGAACACATGATTGAGCTACTTACCCACAAGGCTCACCTAATAATAGTCCATGTTGTAGTTTAATGAGGTTCACCTATGTCCAACAACGACAAGACTTAAAAGTTTAGTGAACTTTACAGCTTTAAGTGTGGGAAAGGAGGATTGCTTCTCTGCTAGCTAACTAGAACACGACACTGAACTGCCATAGTCTGCTCTATATCTGCAAAGCATTTTGGGAAATGCAGTCCTTCAATACACAGACACTTAAAGCTTCTGGCCTGTAAATATAGTTCTCAATATGCAAACTTAATATGAAATATCAAACGAAATATAGTTAATATATCACCCATGAACTGCTTTATGTCAAGTATTAACATTCTCTACTTAAAGTAAATTCACAGTCTGTGTTATGTTTAGGAATGTGTTTGGCTCTTTATCTTGCTGTAAGACAGCCTTTTCCAACAGGAAGCTGGGGTTTGGGATACTCTCTCTCCCGGCACCAGAGTTTATAGAACGTATCAAAACTTAATCCAGAGCTTTATCTGAGTATTTATAAAGTTAACATGAACACGCCAAACTGTCTAGAGTACTTAAGAAGTGGGAAGGAGCTGAGACTCCTTAGGCCTTATCATCCTCATGAAAACAGACCTTTCCCTCAACAATTTTTTCCTCTTTCATTCCTTAAAAGTTTTCCGTAAACAGTGCATTGTTTCAAAACATGTCTTCGTACGGACAACCCCCCGTGCTGTGTACAAACTATGAGGCTATAGTTTGTACCCAAATTTGTACATTGGCTGTATACACGAAAAATCAAGAGTGTTCTTATGAGATTCTTTTCACTATGGGACCTGCTTTTCAAAAACAGGGCTCCCAAAGCACTGATTCCATGTAAATAACCCCATTGAAATCCTGGTGCCGGTCAGTTTATACCGTCATATGTTAATATAAAGTTGTAATTTTGTATACATTTAGTATTCTTTTTTCTTTTCTATTTTATTCTAGTCTACCTTTTAATGTAGAGTATATTCTAATGTTTTGTGCCAGATGTAGCAGAGTAATTTCACAGTCCTCTGGGATCACTAAAGTACATCTGTCCATGCAAAGCCTTCAAAAGTGTCATTTTGTTTGTCTCCTGTGTGTTTGCAGGTACATGGGTATTGGACTGTCAGCACAGGGTGTCAACATGAACAGACTGCCTGGTGAGTATCTTGTGCGGTGATGTTACAACAACACAGTGAAGGAGGATGACATTTGTTTTATCCGTCAGTGCTGAATCTCTAATGTGAGGGTGTTTACGCTTGCTGTCAAGGTGGCTTCACAGTATAATTCTGTAGTTGAAGCAATTAGCGAGATGGGGTGAAGAAGAATAAGGATGCTCAAGGTCAGAGCACATAATCACATAATCACATCACGTCAATACCCAGCAGTAACATTGGTTTGCTGGTTTGGGGCCAGACTTTCCACCACTTTGTAGGAGTGATGTGGTGTCAGTCCATACTGATTCTTGTTTCTTGATGAATGGATTAGACGTTTCCCAAACCTCAAAATTATGATGTCAAATGTCTTTGTTAGTCCACAAACCAAAATTGTTTGTCAGTGAAGGTCCTCAGTCATCCAGGTCATCAACTGAAGTTTAGTTTTAATGTTTTTTTTGTAATACGTAGCTAAGAAACCAGAAAATATTCACATTTCAGGAGCTGAAAAATCAAAAAAAATCAAAAAACAAAAAAATCTATCTCAATCCAATCCAATCCAATCCAAATAGTTGGTGATTAATTTAGCAATCGATTAATATTTGGTTAAACGATTAGTTGTACAAAAGTGGTATGAAGCCTTCCCTACCACTTAGCTGATCACAACATTTTGCAAAATGAATGGTGGTTGTTGTTGTTGTTGTTGTTGTTATTTTTATAATGGCTAAATATCACTCGCCCTTCCCTTCCAAGTGTGTTTGAGAACATGTAGCCTTCAGTAAGCATTTAGGCTGCAATGATTAATCGATGATTGATTGATTATTAAATTAAACTCCAACTATTTTGATAATCATTTAATTGGTTTGAGCATTTGTGGTTTTTTTTAATAATTAAAACAAGTTCTCAGAGTTTTCTGCTTCTTAAATGTGAATATTTTCTGGTTTCTTTGCTCCATTTATCAAAGAAATCAATAAAACGGAATCATTTTTGGTTGTGGACAAACAAACACATTTGAGAATGCCATCATTACTTCCTTATACGTAAGTAATTATTTGAGAAAATAATCACTATAAAGATGTTCAGTTTGTCCATTGTGGGCTATTGTAAAAACACAAAATGGCGGCCCCTGTAAAAATGATTGCCAAATGACAATAATTTCACCTGAATTTTGAACACGAGACCTTTTAAGCATCTTTTTAGCAGCAAGCAAAAACTTGACCCTTAACATGGTTTTATCACTTTTTGGCTTATAGCTCCAGCTCTCTGACCTGAGTCGCTCAGATTACAATCAACCCCTGATAGAGCTGTGAATGTGTTCGGCTTAATATCACAATATGGAGGTTGCGGTGATTAGAAGCAACTGGTCCATTGTTTTCATTCCAACAACCGTGATCATTTTTGGAGTTGGAGGCATGACGTGAAGGGCCAGATTAATGGAATAAAGAAAGTGACAGGAAATGGATTATGTATGGTATATCAGTGAACTCACAGCTGGCAGTTTTCCAACCTCTGCGAGATTATTTGGAGATGAAAGCAGGAGATGATGACATGTGGCCTCGCATGTGGTTTTTGGATTTTGGTGGGAGCAGTTTTGACAGCTGCAGAAAGAGAACATGTCAGGACATGTACTGTGCATGTGAATGTGCTGTTCCTGAGTCTCCGCTCAATTACACACATTTAAATGTGTCTTGTGCTGTGAACATGCGTTGTTGTTTGCAGTATCGTGTGAATGTTACACCCTCGGTGGATTAGAGGTCTACATCTGTAGCAGTATTTTTGTTTATTTTGACTAAGGCTATGATGTGTTTTCACCATCAAATCTAACCCCGAACACTAACCAGGTGCTTTTTTTTGTGCCCGCCTCTAACCACATCCTTCACCCTTGCTTCCGAATGTCTAACAAAAGCACCTCAAGCAGCTTAATGACATCATAACTTCACTTTGTTTCAGAAAATATGCTCCTTACAAACAGGGAATGAACAGGAATAAACTGGAAATTTTGCATTTCCAGAGACCTAACCCATAGTTTGTGTACGTATGAATGATGAAAGGACAAACGCACAGAAAAAAACAAAACATTAATGTGTGGACCTGGCCTTTGGGTCACAATTTATAACATAAAGAGAGGGGATAATTCATTCTCCCTTCTTTGTCCTCCACTGTTATTCTTCCCGTGTCACTGTTATCTTTCTTCTTGTGCCCTCTGCCCCTGACTCACCACATCTATTTAGGCCCGGACACACGTCAATACACACAGTGACATCGGTGAATGGTTCAGCAATCCCCGATGATGACATACAAGGAAGCGTAGTAGCCAGAAAGAGCCATAAAGCAGCCCAGAGCCTGGCTTAAGCCCACTTGCCTTTTAACTAACCAATCACAGCTCCGCTCTGCTGCTGTGACCAATCACACTGTTAAGTTTTCCAGTCCTGTCTGGTGACCTGCTCATTGACCAGTCAAGAGCTGTCCGGTGACCTCGGCTTGTGGAATGCTGTCGAAACTGATGCAGCAAGTTCAGCGTACTGCATCCACACGCACACACACACACACACACACACACACACACACACACACACACACACACACACACACACACACACACACACACACACACACGGCTATCCTTTAAAGGACACTGCAATGACTTCCATTCATTTAGACAGACTAAACAAAGCATAATCCCTGTCCTTAACTGTAACCAGCTAATGTCTAACCCTAATCACAATCCAAATATTGGCATTATACATAACCAGTTTCTCAGAAATTAGGTTCTGCTGTATTGTGACCTGGTTTTGGTTTCCGTGAGGACTACTGGTCCTGACAAGGTCAGAAAAAGTTCCTAAAGAGGTCACAAGTACAAGTGAACACACACACACACAGAGATCATTCGCTCCCCTCTCTTCCAGTTCCACTCGTGTCAAATGTCACACAAAGGGGTGGAACAGCGTGGAAAGAGTGTTGCGTGAACACCGACATGTTTTCCGTACCTGCTGACACATTAGTTATGAAAATATTTTTGGTTGCTAGGACTCCACTACAGACTGTCCGTGGCCGTGGTAGACTGACTTAATGTGTTTGTGTGCCAGTGTTTGTTCTGAATTCTTTGTGTGTGCGTACGTACAAACGTGCGTGTGTGTGTCCTCACTCTTATGTTCATTAGCACGTGTGAAGTGTCATACACTGTGTAATACATGCGATATTCAGTAACATTTTTAAATATTTTGAGTCTGATATAACATGCAATAAATCAGAATCCAATTATTGACAATATACATATATACAAGGAATTTGTCTCACTTGCCTGTACAAATAGAGACAGAATTAACAACTTATGTGGTCATGGGTCACGACTGATAAAGTATGAGGGGAGATTTCAGTAAAATTGTGATAGGCTGCCATATTTTAGAAAATATTAAAAACAAAACAAAAACAATTATTAAATAATAATTAAATAATAATTAAATAATTAAAACAAACTTTTCAGCTTCTCATATCTGAATATTTTCTGGTTTCTTTGTGACTGTGTCTGGTGGACTAAAAAAATCTATTTTTTATACTAATCCAAAAAAAGTAACCTTTTTATTTGTAACATAAGTTAAACAAATACTGTATATACTCAAAAAATATATAAAGATACTTGGTGTTCAAATGTGATATCACCATGCAAAATATTGCAATATTTCAAATATTGATTTTTCAAATTCAATTATAAATATATATTACATATGTGTATATATGTATGTATGTATGTATGTATGTATATGTGCATACTGCATGTATGTACTGTATATGTGTATATATGTATACACGTATGTGTGTGTGTATATGTATACATGTATGCATGTGTACACACACACACACACACACACATATGCATACATACATAGAGTGTACGTGAGTGTGATTGTGTGTGTGTGTGTTTGTATGTGTGTGTCTCTTAATAGTTCAGTGTTGTCCACTGCTGACCTCTGTGTCTGATCCTGCTGTGGATGCCTGCCCATTTCATTAGCATGTTGGAGCAGTGAGCCTGGCTTTAGAGGCAATATCCCTGTCAGCAGATTAATCTAATACCTCACCACACACACACACACACACACACAAACTGACACGTAGAAGTTTATACACATGTACACAAAAAGAAGGCATGATGGACCGTCAGGGAACAGTATGCACTCCAGTCCATTCCAAATGAGAAACACACCACAGCCGCTTGTGATAAAAATACTCATCCACACGTTTGGCCTTGGGTTAATGCGTTCATATACACTCATAAACATATAAACAAGTACACATTACAATGTCTCTGCTCACCCATGACCTACTTCCACAAACTCCACTTTGCTTTTTTTGGCAAAGGTGGAGCAGCTGTGATTGAGGCGAGACGCTGACAGAGCAGCAGTGCAGTGAGCTGAAGCTGAGCGCTGTTGTCCACTTCAGGCTCTTTTCACGAGGAGGAATTCCTGCAAAACACCACAAGTATAGAACCTGAGGCTCAGCGGGCCGGTCGTCCAAATCGCTGCCAGAGAGGCGGTGAGACTACAAGTGGACTTAATTATACTGTACGCAGGGGTGGGGGGGGAACTTAAGGTTTGCAGAATCACACAGGATCACATGAGAAGTCAGGAAGTAGCAAAATAAAAAGATAGAATAAAAATCAGTGTCACGTGATAAGGGTTAGACTGAGGTCACCCTTACATTACAGTGAGTGGAGTCACTCTGAGTGAAACTTGTGCTGCTATTATAGGGTGGGAGAAAAATACAGTGATACAGGGAAATATCGCGATATTATATCGCTTTTGAGACACCAAGTAACGTAATGTTATTGTACGTTGGGCTGTAACGAACTGTTAATACCTTAATTCCATAAAATATCAGAAAATGTTGATTTTTGTCAAATGTCTTGTTTTTTCCACAAACCAAAATCATTTCTTTGTTGTATGGAGCAAAGAAACCAGAAAATATTCACATTTTAGAAGCTGAAAAATCAGAGAAACTTAATTTAATTTAGTAACTTAACTTAATTCTTTAAAATAAACACTCAAACTGATTAATTGATGATCAAAATAGTTCGAGTCAGTGTTTTAGCCCTAATTGTATGCATGTAATTGCACTGAAGGACAGCCGTAAAATGTAGATTGAGACAGTGGTTCAATAAATTCAGTTACTGAGGATTTATTATGATCATGATTGAAACAATTATTCGATTAATCGATTATTAAATCAGCTATTATAATCAGATTTGAGTGAACTTTAAAGAATTAAAACAAGTTCTCTGAATTTAATATTTTCTGGTTTCTTTGCTTTTGTGAACAAAACATCATCATTTTTATGGGCCAAATAATCTCTCATTTAATCGATTATGAAAGTAATTGTTAGTTGCAGCCCTAGTTTTGATTAAACACTCATATTCTATCAGATGGAAGTAAAAAGAAAATTGGCTTAAGAAATCCACATCCACCGCAGAGACGTGCATATCTGTTGACCTCTGGTCGCGACACACAGACACACAGACACACAGACCCCTCTCCAGCGTCAATCTCTGATGTTGGCACTTGTGCTGTAAAGGAATCTCGCTGCAGAGCCCAGTCCCGTTGTCTGCTCCTGTTTTGTCTTTGCAGTCCAGTCGTCTCTTATTACCGGACAGCATGAAGCAGCCAGTTTGGCCTTACTAACCCTCCGTTCTCTAAAAATCTGCTTTGTTTTCCGGATGTTTTTGTCGGAGCGACGTTTGACTGATCAGAGATTTGGTGTTGTTAGGGAATCTGTCCTGTGAGGCAAATGCAGGGATTGATTTACAGCCTCTTTAAAGAGTGGCAGTTAAATATACAGAGGTGGTTTGAGGTCAGATGACAGTGACTGCATGTGTGCACAGGGGCTTCTTTCTCTTTGTCAGTGGTTACAGTGAATCTCTGGCACAATCACATCATCTTTAAAGGGTTTGAGGATGTTCTTTTCTATGAGCTTGATGATGACGTCATGTGAAAATGTTTTTAATTTCTTACCAATAGCCTAGGAAGATTCCCAGGAATAAATATTGCAGTAAGCAAATGTAAGTATATACTGTTTATTTAACTGCAGTAGAAGTGAAAGACACAATGACATTAAATAGTGTGAAAACTTTATATGCATTTAAAGTTTCACTTGAAGTGATGGTTCAAGTTTTCTGCCACTGACCGCGAGAGCTGGGATTTATGGCTCTTTGAAGGGAGCCGGAATCTCGAGGAGCCGTTCCTTTCAAAGAGCCGTTCAAAAGATTTGGATCAGAATGATTGAAACTTAGTAAGTTATTCTGAAATATTGATTATATTTTCATTTGGCTCGTGTCTTCGTTGTAAACCTTCCATAAGGTGGCGCCACATACCCATGCTTTGACAGTGAGATCACTATTTTGGCTTTTCCCCTCACATTAAAAAAAACAGATAATTTAAACATGTAACATAACGCCAAAGTCAGCACTGCGCACACTGGTGACCTTAGTACTTCACTTGTCAAATTTGACATTCTCTAAGTCAACCGTTGGACATTTATACAATTAACAGACAAAATGTTCCTTAAATTGATGGAGAGATGTTACATTTATAGAGAAACCAGAGCCTATTTTATGCAACACTAGTTTTAATTTTAAACTCACGTTACTTGAGCAGTAAATGTACATTTACATAATCATGTAGTACAGTATCACAAAAGTACATGAAAGCACTTTGAACATACGTGTAGAAGGTTCACAAACGGACCTTGTTTCCTTTGAAACGGCCGCGAACCGTAATATATTAACTCTAAGAGACTTGATGGGCCTTTTCCACGGAGGACAGTGAGACATGTCACAGTACATAAAGCACAAAGTGTAAAAATGAAACTAACGACGTGTGAGCCTCAGTTTCACATTCCCGATCGTCTTCGGGCTGCTTCCCTTCTCTTATTAGCGATCATTTGTACCAAATAAACTTTGACAGGATATTATTTCTTAAACTGTGGTACGTGTATGTGATCAGAGTGGAGCTGAGGAATTTTGACCGATGAAACAAATAACAATAAATCAACCTTATCTCTCGCTCCATCTTAATCTAATCTGACTATACCAGTATGTGAAGTATATGTGAGGAAGAGTAGGATGATGAGAGAACGTAAAAAGTCTGTAGCTGACTTTACTCGACCTATTTCCACCACTGTATTTTAATGTTGGAGATAATGGTGTTACTCCGAGAGCTCAGTATTGTCTCTGGTGGTACTTTGGTATAAAAAGTTTGACAACCACTGTTGTAGTAAATTGATTTCCACTGACTGAATAAAGTAGAAAATGTCGCAACAAAGTGGCGTCATTATTTCACCACAGTCAACACCATTCAGACCGTTTAACTCGCAACGCAGCTTTTGACCAAAACTATCAAACCTACAAAAGATAATAGGTGTGCAATAATAGCCTCCATCTCGCCTGTGTTTACATGTTCAGTCTGCATTTACACTGTATTTTCACGTTGGGGATAATGGTGTTACTCCCAGAGCTCAGTATTTTCTCAGGTGGTTCTTACTGGGTATAAAAAGACAAAAAATAAAATGGGAACATTTGAAAAAGTAGTTTAATGAGTAAATCATGACATGTTCCTGTTCACTGCTGCTGTTCCTGATGCCAGTGACTCACCAGTTTCTTCTCATAGACAAGTTCCTCCTGCTGGACATTCATGGCACTGCACTACATGCCAAACTGTCAAGGGAAGAGAGTGTGTGCGTGTGTATGTGAATTTTCACGAGACGCCCGGCAGGCAGTGGTAGTCAGATGGGAAAATCTGAGCAGGCAGAAGTCAATGAGTAACTGTCTCCATCTTCTTTCCCTCAGCAGTTAACAAGTGACCGCGAGCGCGTTACTTCACCTCACATGCTCCAGAATTAGAAGCAGTTCATGAACTGAGCTGCTCCCGCTTGAAGTGTCCAACTGAAAACAACAACAACAACAAACATTTATCATCCTCCTTTTCCACTGTCTGTGCTGAAGCATTTCACTAAACGACACTTTTTTATTTTTTATTATTCACAAGAGGTCAAGTATAAAATTAAACATTAATCCTAATCCGTTTGTGCTATTTCAGGCTGGGACAAGCACTCATACGGTTACCATGGAGACGACGGCCACTCCTTCTGCTCCTCCGGGACTGGCCAACCATACGGCCCGACATTCACCACAGGCGATGTGATTGGCTGCTGTGTTAACCTCATAAACAACACTTGCTTTTACACCAAAAATGGCATCAGTTTAGGTTGGTTAATGAACTATGCTGAATATATTTAGTTTTGTAGCTGTCAGGCATATATAGTATACGTATAATGAAGTTCATTTTCAACTATTTGTCCTTTTTTTCTTGTAGGTGTGGCCTTCACTGACCTCCCTGTAAGTAGCCATTTCCTCATTTCAGATTTTACGCAGCAAAACAAACCCCTATTTTTTAATGTTTGACAACAATTGTGTCCAAATAGCTGCCAATATACAGGAAAATAGCTTGGTATTATCATTATTATTATTATTATTATTATTGTTATATTATCAATATTGCTATGATTCCATGATACGTCTATTTTTTCATTAAGAAAACTTGTTTATAAAACACCCTGAAACATTAACCCCTACATTAAACAAAAAAGACACCCTTAATACCTGGATTTTTGTAATAAAGAGGTGAAAACAAGTTATTAAAAAAAAAAAATGTAAACATAATTGTTTAAATATTGGTCATGTTGGTAGAAATTTATAAAAATAAACAAAACACACATTTATCTGCTTTTATGAGAAGTCCTTGGTCAAACTAAACTAAACTAGCACGAGGAAAAGTCTGCAGTTCAGGAAGTCTTTGCGTATGTGAATTTCCTTTCTGAAGTGTATTGAAGGTCTCTGTATCTTTATTATTGACTGCTGAATGACTTTTCCTCTCCAGCCCAACCTGTATCCCACCGTGGGTCTCCAGACACCGGGCGAGATCGTAGACGCTAATTTCGGCCAGCAGCCGTTTGTGTTTGACATCGAGGACTACATGAGCGAGTGGCGAGCCAAGATCCACGGCATGATCGCCCGCTTCCCCATAGGAGAGCGTCTGGGAGAGTGGCAGTCTGTCCTGCAGAAGTAAGATTCACGACCTATCGTTTGGGATCAACATAAAAGCTTTGTGTTAAGGGAGAAGATTGGGTTAATTAAGTAATGTACATTATTTAGAGTATGTGATGGAAAAGCTGACCTTCTCCATCAGATTAGAATCAGATTCATTTAAGCATTTTTTTGAAAAGTTTCCATCACTATGTTTAAACACAGTAAATACAGAAGCTATAAGAATGTGAAATGTATTTTTTAGTAAACACAGTGTGATTTTGTGACTTTTGCACAATTATTGCTACTTTATATCGCTACTAAAAATGCCATATAAAATGAATCATAACTTTGACTCAATAACACATAACAATAACAAACACACACCCCCAGGATGTCCATATAAGGAGTTGTGTATTATTCCCACGGCAAATTACCATGGGTGCACCTGTGGTTAAACTGGAAACTGTTTGATGGAGATGTAATGTTGAAAACATAAATATCAAAGAAAAAGGACAAGGAAAACATGTATGTATGTACTTATACTTATTATACTTAATTATACATGGGTCTTTTTTCCCTCTGTGTATTGTCTTTAGTATGGTTTCCAGCTACCTGGTGCATCATGGGTACTGTGCCACCGCCACAGCTTTCGCCAGAGCCACAGAGACAACAATACAAGAGGACCAGATGTCTATTAAGAACAGACAGAGTGAGTGGCCAGACATATTGACAGCAGATACTGAGGGAGTGAGTGTGTGTGTGTTTATTCCTGGTGACCCGTGGCCTCGACGAAGGACACACTGGCCTCCATCAAATATGTGCAGTGGAAACTTTGGTTCCTTTCAATCAATATACTATAAATAGCATCTTGTTTCTTTTCTTTTCTTCTTTCTTTTTTTCTTCTTCTGTCTAATAGGAATACAAAAGCTGGTGCTGGCAGGACGGGTGGGCGAAGCCATAGAGGCTACACAGCAGCTTTATCCCAGCCTGTTAGAGCACAACCCCAACCTACTATTCATGTTAAAGTAAGTCAGCGGGTTCAGAGGATTTAGATCAGAAGCAGTGGAATGGAGATGTTCTCACACTGATACCAGTGCCAGAAATCCCTCCGATTATAGATCGATGAGTACATAAAACAAAGCAGTCATTTCCAGGCATTTTTTTGGGCCAAACATGTAATCGATTATTTGACAAATGAATCTGTGGATGAATCGATAATTAATTATTAGTTGCAGCCTTTTCATATCCATATACGGCTCAAAAATCTAACTAATCTACTGGACATCTCAGTAGTTGGTCTTATTACAGGATTTAGGTTCAGACAGTTTTATTGATCCCAGAAGGACTTACCCCCAATTACAATCACAACAATCAATATTATGTTATCTGTCAAAGCACGGAACAACAGAAGCCGGTGAAGAACACATGAATAGACAGATAAATTAGGTGCATGAGCAAACAGTTTGAAATATTGTTTTACTTAAATGAATCACGTAGAATCACTACATGTGTCATATGTGAAAAAGTATGTAATGCATACAATACAGATCTTTTTTAAACTTGAGCTGCACTTAACAGTTGTTAAGAGGAAGCTATACTTTTTTTAGTGTGTGAATTTGTGTTTTTTTCCCCCCAAAGTGACTGATGATCATTTAGGGTCAATAGGACACAGCTGTTCAAATACATTTGTTTGTTTTTAAATGCACTGGGACATAATCAATATTTAAACTTAAACTTAAGATGTCAGAAAATGAAAAACTGCTACTGGAACTTATTTTTTATATCCGAGTAATTGCCATTAAAACCCGCCTTCTCTGTCCTTTTTAGGTGTCGTCAGTTTGTGGAGATGGTGAACGGTACAGATAGTGAGGTTCGCTGCTTGACCATTCGCTCCCCAAAGTCACAGGACAGTTACCCCGGTTCCCCCAGCTTCAGCCCCCGTCACGGAGCCAGCAACACACACCTGCACACTGGAGGTACACACACAAGACAATGAGTGTCTCCGCCTCTCACTGAAGACTGAGTTTGATGATGTCAGGGAGCAGCAACATGGAAGAGCTGCAGTTCACTTCCTGATTAAGTGACCGATCCTCTCTTTGTATTCCATCTTTTTTAAGTTGCACATTCCACACTACGATCAGCCAAGTTTGTGATATGTTTTATTGCTCTTCTAAACACAGCTGCTTATTTCACAAACACACCTATTTCAGAGTAAAAGCATTTCCTGTTCCCTGATTCCATTAGTTTTCATCAACAAGGCTTTTATTGAGAAATATTTGCAGGACCAGGAGATATGCAGCTTCAAGCTGAAGAGTCCTGGCATTTTGTTGAGTACAGATAAGGATTTAGAGAATTTAAAAGCACATTAATTATGACAATTTTCAAAGCCAAACTCCATGAGAATCAAAGCAGCAGCTCCACAGAAGCTCAGAAGCATGGCTGAATGTACATTTTTATTGTCTTTGATATGAACATGCATTTCTGTTGATTTTAAAAGTCATTTTGGCTGATGTAATTACACTACTTAATGCAGAAATGTTACACATTTTTGCTTCCTCTCTGTCCAGGGGCCGACAGTCCCACCTGCAGTAACGGGGTGACTCCCACCAACAAGTCAAAGAGCCACGCCGGAAGCAGCAGCGTCAAATACCCCAGCGCGTCGTCCTCCGCCTCCTCCTCCACTTCCTCCTCCCCTTCTTCAGTCAACTACTCTGAATCCAACTCCTCTGACTCCACCAAGCCACACAGCAACAACAGCACCCAGGAAACCAGGTGAGACGCCCTGACGTCGGTCTGTAACACAGAGAACACAGAGTGTGGCTTTAATGCTCAGTTATACCTTTAACATGCCTGGGTTAGGGTTAGCTCATTTATTTGTGAGGGTAAGAGGGAAGCATTATGAGTATGAGGGTTCTCACTAAGCATTCTGTGTGTTTCGTGTGTGTCAGTGACAGTGAGATGGAAATAGAAGCAGAGCACTATACCAACGGGGTTGTTGAGGGCTCCTCAGCGCGGATTATGAACGGCACGTACAAACACGAAGAGATCCTCCAGCCGGACGACAACAGCATTGGCAATGGTGTCACAGGTATGTGCACACACACACACACACACGCACATACACACACAAGTTTGCGTAGTTATACTTCGTAAGACACTGCATCGACCTCCATTCATTTGGACAGCCTTAACAACGCTTTATAATAAAATAATAATAACTTAGATTTATAAACCTCCTTCCGTGAAAACCAAGGTCGCTGTCGTGTTATCCATAACCGGTTAATGCCTAACCCTTACCTTTACCTAACCACGATACAATTCAAATCTTAGCCCTAAACTTCACCAGTTCCACAAATGAGGCTTTAGGTCTCCATGAGGATTACTGGTCCTGACAAGTTCAGTGTATATGCCGGAAAAAGTCCTAAAGAGGTAACAGGGCTGTGCGTCTCATCTCATGATTCCTTTTCATTTATTTTAGTTCCATCCTCAGTTTTCTACATTCAGTCACATGGCTTTCACTTTATTGTGAATCAGTATAAGCAGATAAATATGAATTTCAATTTTTCTTTACAAATTAAGTTGAAAGGTTTCATCCAAAACTAAGGCAACCATGGCAGTCGAGCTGCAGCTTCTAGCAACTGCAAAATCAACAAGCTGTGATCGATGTCCCGTCACTTCATTGATGCAGAATTGTCCATGAATTGTCCCCTCCCTATGACTTCCTTCTTCCTTTTCACTTATGGTAAAACATCTTTGCTGTCTTATGTTTGCTCTCCAGTTTCTTATGTTCCTATTTGTGTGTGTGTGTGTGTGTGTGTGTGTGTGTGTCCGGCAGATGAGAGTTGTATTAATGGCAAACAGTTTTGCGGAGGGAACCAAGCGGCCACAGAGCGGATGATCCAGTTTGGACGGGAACTGCAGGCGCTCAGCGAACAGCTGTGCCGCGAATACGGCAAGAACGCCACGCACAAGAAGATGTTACAGGTACACACACACACATCTGCACATGCACACACACACACACACACACAGGCTTGACCCTAACAAACAGATGGGAGCCAGCAGATTAAAATGATGCCAGAATCAGGCTGAAGAGATTTCTTGTGATGGCACCAGTTCAAAGCCGTGGTCACTTAATTGTTTACATGTTGCAGGAACTGGAGCAGTGTGTGATTTGGACAGCGCTGCTGTGAAGATGAATCCATGATTCACCGTTGTGTAGCGAGAGGGAGCCGAGTATGAGCAGATGTGCCCACGTAATACTTATTAATACATTTGTTGATGTTGTTTTTTTAAACACCTTTCAAGACACGCAAGGACACTTTACAGGATAAGCATTTAAAAGCAGAGTAAAACAGCAGGAACACAATTGTGTTCCAAATTCTGGTCCATCATCAGTCAAGGCTCATTTAGAAAGGTGTGTGATTAGTTGGGATTTATAAGCTGTAGCGAGGTGAATTATCACAGGCATAATGAAAGAACATTCCAGATTGTAGGACCAGCAATGCTGAAGGCCCTGTCACCCGTAGCGCAGAGCCTGGAGGGGAGAATGCAGAAGAGGCGGGTGTAGTTGACAAAGATTTGAGAGTTACAGACATAATTCTTCTCAAGGATAATCTTCATAAACTAAACAGTGCTGTGTTTTTATTTCTGATGATCCTTTATTTCGTCAAAAATATCCTTGACACGCTCATGAAAGCGATGGAGACGCTCAGCGTGCTCCCATTTTGAGTCCCTGGAGAAAACTAAATAGCAAATGCATTATATAATGGAAACGTGTTGTTGTTGTTTGTGCAACTATGGGCAGTTTTTTCCTACTATCACACCATTTTGCACTAATTACATAATTGCAATAATTGCAAATACCACCATCGCAACAAAATACACCCTAAGGAAATGTCCACATTAGTTGGTGTTTTTTGTGACCACCAGAGGGCAGGAGACTCCAAACCAAGTGAAACTGTGCAATCCTGTCGTTGTTACCCATGAACGCACTCTGCACAGAGACACAGAGCAATCCTTCTCTTTAAGTCATAGTTCTGGTCACATGATTAAATTGTCTCTGGTTTCTCTCTGACTCCAGTTCTCGGTCATTTGATGCTGAATATAGTTTATTACCTGGAAACAGCTGCTTAGGGGTTTAAATACAGTACAATCAACTGCATTTAGCCCCTTTGTTGATTTTGAAATGTCAAATGACAGCGGTGGGACTCGGATAAGGGGGATGGAAAAGTCTGTTAAAATTGAAAACTGTAAAAAATGAATTCAAACTGATATTGATATATAACCGTTGCTTAAATGCTTAACTTCTGTCACCAGTTATGAAACAACACTTAAGTTCTGCCTCTAGAATCGACATGTGTTTTCAATAAAATAAATATTAAATCAATTATATATTTAGCAAAAAAACTAAACTTTGTCAAGTAAAAGTCCCGTTTTTGAGAATGTGTCATTTGTAATAGCTGACCAAGTAATAATCAAAAAGTTGCCAATGCTGGTTATTTAAAAACAGCAAATACCCGCTCAGTAAACCCAATAATTGGTCCACCTTTAGCTGTGTTTGTTCAAAGTCTTCAGTGATGCTATGCATTTAGTCGTGAGGATTTAAACAGATTCCTGAGGAGGCACAGAGCGATGCTCTGACTACGTTGACAATTTTCTGGATTAATGGAGTACTTGTTTGGTCCTTACAATGTCTGAAAATGTTAAAAAACGTTGTTTGCTGTGTCCAAAACTCTGAAATGATGATGTTCTCAAATGTCTTGTTTTTCTTGTTCACCAAACAAAAAATTATCGACTTTTAATGATTTTCTTTGTCAAACGGCTTGTTTTAAATATTAAAATGTTTTCATTGCAGCCTAATATGATCTACATTAAGATGCAAGGTTATTATGTAATCACTGCTCATTAACGGCAAAATCTGCTGCAGTCTGTGTCTTTACTGAACTGTGGTGTTGTATTTATGTTGGTTTGTGTTTGTGTGTAGGATGCATTCAGTCTGTTAGCGTACTCAGACCCGTGGAACTGCCCAGTTGGACAGCAGTTAGATCCCACGCAGAGAGAATCACTCTGCGCCGCACTCAACAGCGCCATACTGGGTAAAGATTACACACAGACGCACAGACACTAACATATGTTTCTTCAAACTACACCTGCAGGCTTTTAATAAACTGTATCAGAAAGGATCTGTGGCATATAATAATGTTCAAACCACACAGTGCCTTAGTGTAATGATATCAAGTTTATAACAAACTTTTCTTTGAGGCGCAAATCTAAACGGTAAAAAAAATCATGAGAATTCTCTGAGAATGTGAGAGAAAATACATCCCAAAAGAACAGCAGACACACAAATAGTGAGAAAACCAAAGCCATTATTCATATGGAGACATTTCTGATATACTGTGGCTCGGCTGTTGCGCCCCCTTGTGTCTGATTGTGTGTTTTTCTGCTCTAGAGTCGCAAAATCTGCCCAAGCAGCCTCCGCTGATGTTAGCGCTGGGTCAGGCCACAGAGTGCGTTCAGCTCATGGCCCGAGTCCGGTCCGGTTCTTGCTCTTTTGCCAGAGTAGACAACTTTTTGCACTAGCCCCAGTCCAGGTGAGTGAGACGCCGTCAAGCGCTGTGTTTCCATCGTGGTATGTTTCGGTTTGGTACGGTACAGTGCACTTTGGAATGTCTCAGTTGGCCAAACTGTATTTAAGTTAATTTGACAAAATTGTTGGCATTAATGTGTTAATCTCAATTATTTTTTAATCTTTTATTGTGTTTAACATTTTACTCGATTTAAATACACGGCATGAAACAGAGGAGGCAGCTAAACTGCAACTTTAAAAAAATAATAACATAAATCTATAAGGCAAGTCCATAAAGTAACTTTCTTTGCATTGATTTGATTCTCAATATGATGAAAATGCAGTTAATTCATTAAATTAAACTTTTTAAAGACGGCAAACTATTGTGACCCAAATCACAATATAAATAAATGTAACATATATATACACATGTACACAGCCTGATATCATTTTGATTTGATTTAAGCATGTTTTTTGTTTTTTGTTTTTTAAATGTTTAGACATAAATCCAAATGTGTTTTTTGGGACCTGTTGGATCCCAAACCCAGTTTGTGAACCACTGCTCTACTAAAACTGTAAATGCAAACCTGTCCTGTTTTTTAATCCCGCTACCTTCGTCTCTCCACAGGTTAATGTTAAGTAGCACTGAGAGAAGGCATGTCCAGCAGGTAGTTGTCATGGCGACGAAGGAAAGAGCATGCGTGTGATTGGTGAGTTTGGCTGTCCCGTCAGACCGAGTCAGCGGCACATGCAGAGCAGCAGAGGCGAGCAAAGAAGAGACAGAGAGAGAGAGAGAGAGAGGAAGGGAGGGAGAGAAGAAAGCTTCCTTTTTAATTTAGTATTATCAAACAAAGAAATGTGTGACACTATTTAAAGATATTGAATTATTATTCTGTTTATCTAGCCTTTTTTTTTTATTGACTTCTTTTCTTGTCAGTTTGTTGTGCTCATCCTGGACAAAACAAATGTAACCCCCTCCCAACTCCCTTTTTTTATTTTTCTTCCCTCTGTTTTAACGGGTGGAGTTGTGATTCCCTACAACCAGTATTTTACTCTTTACGCTGTTGTCGATCACCCCAATCACAGCTGGTAACTATGGCGACCCTCACGACTGCAGGTCAATTTCAACCTGAAATATATATCATCTTTAATAAGATGTAGAAGAGGGACATATGTCCAATTGGAGGTGCATCTATGTTTTGTTTTTTTAAGCGGGCGTGTAAACAAGTCGGCAGGCATGAAAAACACCTCTGATTGGCTGGAGCACACCGTTAGTGCTGGTCATGGCTGCTGCAGCACAGTCGTAAACACTGACACTGATGTAAAACTAAAGTGAGACCCAATTATTCCGGGAAATAAAAGTTTGGTTTTATCCCGTATCATAGTTACATGATGTTATTATGGATAAAATACTGAGAGGTAACAGGTGAGCAGCCAAAGAAGACATCACCTGTGTGTTAAGTGTAATTGAAGGAGGCTTTGTTGCCACCGACCAGGGAGAAAAGTCGATGGCAAGGTATTTCTGCTGTACCTACCATGCCATCGACCAATCAGTGATGTGACAGGAGTGGCACCCGCGACACCTGCCCTCAGAACTGAGCCTAACACTATTAGCGCGGTCACCGTATTGACGGCGTAAGAGGAAATCCATATCAAAGGCAGACTAACGAGCACAGTGAGAAGTGCAGCCACCACCCTGTGGGTCTCTGTCTTTACAAATTAAATCCAGTATCACCCACAGCCTGATGCTGTGCTCCTGCATGTTTGCTGCCACTGTGAGAACCGCCAGTCTTTCTTTAGTCTTGATTATGTTTGAAAACCAGTTCTGTTTAATGCCCTCCCCTTTCCCCCCCCACTCACAATCCGTAAATCATGAACTTAACCCATTGTTTTGCCCAGTTCTTGTATAGAAGGACACAGTCAAATCTGACTTATATAAGTAGCCCAAAGTCACGAGATTGTCTCAGAATGTTTTTTCGCCCTGTACAATAATGTGGTGGGAAAAGAGCATCTTTTTATCGTTCAGGTCTGCTGCTGTGGCCACTATGAGATTTGAAATGGAGGCGTCGCATTGCTTCAATACCGAGTCGGATCAGTAACCAACGAAACAACCAAACCCACCCAAATGACATATAACAGATTAAAGGTCTAATATGCAATACTTTCCCTGCCACTAAGGGTCACATTTGAATATGAATGTCCAAAACCAAAACAAACATGCAAGATAATGGACATGTTTGCATGATGTTACATACAGGGTTCCCACAGGTCCTTGAAATCCTTGAAAGGCTCTTACAAGTGTTTTCAGCTGTGTCAGCACATTCTCTCCTTGAATTAGAGGGAATTGGTCATGGAAAGTTCTTGAATTTGATGTCAACCAAGGTTTGGGAACCCTGTAAGTATTAATGAGGCCAGGAGGAGGGCTTATGTTGGATTTTTTGCGTATTTTAGTGCTCTTGTTGCTAAATGCTAAACCGATATTAATCCTATAGCATTTTAGCCCAAAAAATAAAACAAATCCAGCATATTTGCCGTCAGCTTGATGCTACGTACTGTCAATATTTATTTAATTCATAGTGTGAAACAGAGTGTTGCATATTGGACCTTTAATTAAATGAATAAAGTGACAGTTTGAATTGAATAAACTCAAACACTGATACTCTCACATTATCCAAGTTGGCTTTTGTATGTTAGTAGCTAACCTGTTAGCTAGCTAGCGAGCACATTTTGATTGAGTCAGCCAACTAATCACTGAAGTTACCCACGTACAGTAGCTAGCTAACTAGCTTGGTTAGCTAAGTACCACACGCGAGCCGGCCGACACCGTTTCTGGAAATGTTTCCCCACAGAAAGTCGTACAACTCTTTTTGTTTTTGTTGTGATCAGCAGGAGCTCTTTGGCAGTTTTGTTGAATTATTTCTTTTAAATATTAAATGTTTGAATCTTTATATCATCACCTGCTGTCTGTTTCTGATTCTGTAATCTGAACAGATTATGGTTTTGTGGCAAAATAACAAATCTGACTCTTGTATCACACACAGTAATCTCTACACAGGACTTACTTTTTACCAAATAGCAATGACTGAATGTTTTTTCTGACCTGTGGCAAACTGTTAGATTGGCTGCTTTGATGTGACCTCTGACCTTTGTGACTAATGGACCGACCGTGAGGTGTATATTTGAACAGATGGGAGAATTAAAACATAAAAAGGTCAAGAAGTGTGTTTACTGCAGATGTATGTATCGAGTGTTGGGTTAACAACAGTTTATGTGGTCTAACTTAAAGCTGTAGTATGTAACTTTTTAAATACAACCATGAGAAATGACAGATGTAGGCAAACAGGTGTGAGTTTGACAGGAAACACAAAGAAGACTCCACAGAGAATTTAGTTTCATCATATCGGCTTTTTATCCATGTGAAACCGCCATTTTTTTTCTTATTTTTTTTTTCTTAAATGGGTCCCATTAGTAAAACATCTCAAATCACTACTTATGTTTTTGTGTTTAAAATATGCAACTTTTTGTCATAGCCCCACCAAACCCACATACAGGCCCACAGCCATGAGTTGTCTTGGGGGTTTTCACAGGGTTCCCACGGATCCTTTTAAAGGACACTAAATAAACATGGGTCATTGGTCTCTCCCTTCCGTGATGCCTGGAAAATGCAAATTCCAAGATCTCTGACTCCCTCCATCCATCCATCATCAACCGCATATCGGAGATCGGGTCGTTGGGGTAGCAGCTTTAGTGGGCGGCCCCAGACTTCCCTGGTGCTGTCCACATTGTCCCAGCCCAGTGAGGAGATGGACTCTCTAAGTAAAGACCCCAGCCACTCTTTTGAGAAGACACATTTTGGCTTCTTGTACCCACGATCTCGTTCTACTCGTGCCCATAGGGCAAGAACCTGGACAGCAGATGTTAGCTCTGGGGACCTCTGGTTCACCAAAGAAAATGACAAACACTGTCCCACCCAAGATCCCAAGGACAGTCACTTGTCCAGTGTGCTGCAAATCAATGAAAGTGGACCCCACCATCTGAATCTGTGTCACCACATTCGGTCTATGAATTTGAGGGAATTGGTCCTGGAAAGTCCTTGAATTTGATGCAAAGATTGAAAGAAAGAATAGGGAAAGTTCTGTGTTGGTGTGGATAAGTTGCCCCTGCGCTCCAAGATGAATCACCATAAAGTTACACACTGCAGCTTTAATGTTGTTTTTAATTCACACTTTTAGCTGTAATAGGAACAACTCTAACAAGTCTTCATGCAGTACGCACTTGACATCTGCTCCTGCAGCTGTAAAGGACTTCTGTTAGACACACACACACACACACACACACACACCTACCTGTTGCAAACCTGTAGGGAACAAGTCCACCAGCTGTCTTCTGTCTTCTGTCTTCTGTGCCTGAGTCGTGTCTCGGGGCTGTTACCGTTCGCCCCCTCCCTCGTCTCCCCGCGTTCACACAGCCACCGATCACATCATCGATCGGTGAATGATCTTAGGACGTTTGAAGCCCCGAAGCCTCTGAAGCCACATGGACTTCCTCTGGAGAGGCGGCCGAAAACAAACAAACAAACAAACAAACAAACAAACAAACAAACAAGGATTTCAGACAGGATGTGCACATGTCGGGTTTCTGTCATATTTCGGGGTTTTGAGTTTTAGAAGAAAAGAAAAAAAGAACAAACCCTTGTGAGATGAGATACCCTCTTACTTAGCATGACTTTAAAAACCTTTAAAATGATATAAAACAAAAAAAAAAGGAAAAATGATAATGATAAAAAAATATGACCTATGTACTGGAAACAAGTTAAAGAAGAAATATTGTATTCTGTTTAATTTTGACAGACTTATTTTTATTAAAATACACCCATAAGCAAATCATGGACCTCTTGTTTTTATTCCCCTTGTTTTTGATGTATCTAACAATTTTCCTCACGTGCAGTAATTAAAGGTTGTGCAGCAGCTGCGTCTCAAAGCGTGGACGTGTGCCGGTGTCTGGTGCTCCTCAGTCTCCGAGTTAATGAGCGGAAACTGTGAACCACTCGGTGACACGTCATCTCATTGACTCTCTGTCAGCTCGCTCGCTGAAGTGATAATTGTGCTGTTTCCTCGTAAGTAAGAAAAGTGTCAAAACTGAACCGTTATTGTCATGTTTACTGCTTCATTCCAGCCTGAACTAGCACCTGTTTTGCAGACGGTGGCCAAGAGGAAGGTGGTTTGGGCTTGTAACCGGAGGGGCTGAGGTTGCCGCTGAGCAAGGTTCAAGTATGTGTGATGGAGAACGAGCTGCACATGAATGAGTATGAGAGGGTGAATAGAAGGTGAAGTATAAAGCAGCTGTGATCACGAGACAAACAGTCCAGTCTCATGATTAGAGACAGTTTATTCTGCTCTTTCATGTGTGATACAGATGTCACATGCAGTCTTCAGTATCTATACTTTATCTTTATTTCATTTATTTCAATTCTACTTGTCTTTTTTGCCTTGTTTCCCTTATTTTAGCTTTCACACTCTCACTTGTTCCTCCTCTGTTTCTGGCCTTCTTCTTCTTTGGCTTCTGACAGTTGACATGTTTGCTTTCACGTCCTGAGAAAAACAAATTCTTATTAGCTTTAGTGTCATAAGGCAAATGCAGTTTAAAGTTATCATAATCATCAAATGTCCTGATATTGAAATAGATATCATTTTATATTTGTGTCTGTTTTTCAGTGGTTGTACAGCAGGGGGCGTAAATAGGTTGGAGAACACACACGAGTCTGACACCATGGAACACTAACCAAACTACTTTTGACCCTAAGTTTGCTCGGTTCACTCTAAAATAATGACATTATTTAAATAGATACAGATGCTATTGTTTGCTTTTTCACATTCTGTGGTCTTTCCTCTCTTTGACACTGATGTGTGCACTATATAATAATTTTAATAATAATAATTAACTATATCTGTATTTACTGTATTTCTGTTTTACTAGATTATTATTATGCAAACCAAATTGTCCCTTAAATTGAATGAAATTAAAGCAGTCCATTTCTAAATAATACAATAGGAATATGTATGGGAGCCTGTTTCTGCCACTTGGAAAAATAAAAATATATATTATTCAGTCAGAATTATGAGAAAGTATCTCACGACCTCTTAATTATGACTTACTAATATAACTGAGATCACATGAGTCAACAAAAACATCCTTCAACTTATTATAGTTTATTGACAGATACAAAATCATACAAGAATCAATCCCCCACACCCAAACCACTACAACAACCCACTCACACCAGTCCATAATAGAAGGGAAGGAAGGAAGAGAATAAAAATTTAAGTAAATGGTAAAAAAATGTGATTCAGGAAGAAAGTGTAGCGGTGGATCCCAAACTCTTAACAGCGTGTTTAAACGTGACGTTCATGACGCTCTCTGTTTGCTGGTCATCGCACACTTTTCTTGTCTTTATTTATAAATGACTAAACTAATGTGACAAACCACAGATTTGAAGGTAAATACTTGCAGAGTTCAGAGTGTTTTTTTTTCCTTTTTTGTTTGTTTGTAAATTAAATCTGAAACAATGTACAACCTCTGTCCAATTATACATATATATATTTATTTAATATATATATTAAATAAATAAATAAATAAATAAATATATATATATATATATATAATATTTAATTGTTCTCACAAAACAACGCATAATTTTAAAAACACAAAACCGGTCCAAAGCTGAGTTGTCACTGTCGATGACTTTCAGAATCACGCGTCTTTATTAATAAATGCTAACAAGTGTCATAAACAACAGGAAACAGAACCGGTGAGTGGTTTTAGTGAGATTTGAGAACTCAGCGTGACAATTTCATATGAAACCAAACCTCATTTTACACAGACAAACTAAATATTTTTTAAACAAATGTAATCCCTCCAAAGCTCAGTTCTTGCTGCAGATTTCACTTCCATGAGTCTTGTGATTATTGTACATTCCACACGTCCTCATTCATAAACGCTAACCAGTGTCGCAGCAGAACCGAAGATGATGCGACGACGGCTCTTAAAATGTTTAAAAACACAGATTCAGAGAATTCACAGCAGTAATTGAGTTTGTTTTTCTTTCTTTCTTATTTGTTCCTGGACCTTTAGGCTGTTTGTGGTCAAGAGGACGAGGAGTGGGCGTTTGCACTCGACGTCGTGTCCTTGTAACGTGATAAATGAAAAACCTTCAGTGACCAACTCGACCTCTGTGACCTCACAGGCAGATGAATGAGACTGTTACAGTACAGTTGTGTATTTAAAGTCACATGTGAACAGCAGAGACAGTTAAATGTCTGACATTATCCCCCTAAAATAAGCTACTTCATAATTTATTATGATCTTGCATTTAAGTGTTCACTAAAACCAACACTTTTAGATCATAAAAGCACGGTTTTATAGTTTAACTTCAACAGTACATATGCATTTCTGTTTTATGACTATTTAGTATTTATTTATCTATTTTATTTCTTTTTGGCTTCTGTACACTTCACTTAAATAAATCCCTGAGATGACATTTACTTTCCTGTCTCGACAAGAACATTTGCAAACTGACTTTTATTACCTTTTAATGACAATTTGCTTTATTTTGGAAGGAAACCAAACCATCAACTTCACACACACACACACACACGCCCACACTTTTATATATGTATGTACACATTTTAATCACCTCATATCCATGGTGCTCTTTCTTAATGTCATCTTTTCACTATTTTATTACTAACGGCCAATAGAAATAGAGGAAGATTTCTTGTTTTATGTCATTTTAACTTAATCCCTGGAAAAAACTGGATGTTGAGACTTTGACCCTGAGGCCTCATGTCACACACACACACACACACACACACATACAGTCTATATATGGACACACATCGAAAACACATTTTTGTTGTCATATTTTCACTATTCCATAGCTAAATATAGGTCATTTTCCAGTTTTATGTCATTTTTCACTTCTGTTCATTAAACTTAAATAAATCCCTGACATCACATTTGCTTTATTTTGTAAGTAAACCAAACCAGCACGTTTCAAAATAAAGGTAAAATGTTGAGGATCTTGAGACCTTTTACAATTGACTCTGAGGTCACAGGACACACACATACACACACACACACAGTGACACAGTGTCAGTTTAGTGACACAGTAAAACACATCGGTCAGTATTTCAAATGTGAGTTGGAAAAATCCCACTTGATATCATTTGAAAGCCATATTCTCTCACTCACACACACACACACACACACACACACACACACACTAAAATACATTTGTATTGTCATATTTTCATTATTCCACAGCTACATTGAGGTGAATTTGTCTTTTATGTTAATTTTAACTCCTGTACACTGAACTTAAATAAATCCCTGATGTAAGTAAACCATTTCAAAATAAGGGCTGAACTTGACTTGGAGGTTAGTGGTTCAAATGTGTGCTCGCAGCATCATTAACCCCCCCCCCCCCCCCCCATCTCTCTCTGTGCAGATGCATCTCTGAGCCTGTAATTATTCACAGTGTGTGTGTGTGTGTGTGTGTCAGCGTCACAGCCACTGAGTTTCCAGTGTGGTACATTACGCCCTCCAGGCTGCGTGCAGACCCCCCTCACAGCGCCTGCCCGACCCCCTGGCCTTCACAATTGGGATGGAGCATTCGGCGTGGTTGCTATGGTGCGTGCGAGTCACCATGGCAACCTGTTACGGCGTTCTCAGTGCGACGGGAGGGTGGAGAATGGGGGGGGGGGGGGGGGTCTAAATAACACAACACCCACTCTTTTTGCCCCGTCGCTGTGATGCATATTCATATCCACATGCGAGTCATTAGGGACATGTTTTATTAGTCGACCCACCAATCTATCATTTATCTGTGCATCCATCTCCCTCCATCCATCCCTCCATCATTCCTCTGGCTTGAATAAATAGTAATTACGGCAAGGCCAGTGGAAGGATGCAGCCTCCGCCTGCTCTCAGCCAGATTGTAATGGGTTCATAAGCGCTGCTGATTGAATTGATTGCCACAGTTGGAGTCTGGCTGAGATGTACAATGGCTCGGAACATACGGAGCGGAGAACATTAATCAGCTCACACTAACGGGGCAACAGGCTCCCGCTTTTTATTTCCAGGTACGGCCACAAATGTATACAGTAGGAGTCATGTGCCGACAAAGATGTCAGATTTCTTTGTTTTATTCCACATCTGTCGTGTCCACAATTCACGCGCACAATAAAAACAATCACCGTCAACACTTTTACCAGGAAATTTGATTTATTGTCTTCAGCCTTACACATACACATCCACATATTGTCATAAACAGGAAGGAAAATGAGGCCACTTACCTTCATATATATACTGTATATATATATATATATTAATATATAATTAGACAGAGGTTGTACATTGTTTCAGATTTAATTTACAAACAAACAAAATCAGACAAAGAAGAAAAAAAAACACTCTGAACTCTGCAAGTATTTACCTTCACGACGGTGGATCAGTGGTAGAGCGGGTTGTCTTTCAACTGGAAGATTGTGGGTTTTATTCCCGGTTTATGCCAACACCTAATCTGTGATGGCTGAGATAAAAAATGTGCTGTGTGAATGAATGGGTGAATGGTAGTGGCAAAACATCAATACTAAGAAGGGCTTTATAAATATAGATTATCACTGTATGAACATAGTATTTATATGTGCGCTGTTGTTTTTTATATTCTTTATTGTGTCGTACAATATTATGACATCCTGACACAACTCTATTCTAATTGTTGTTGACTAGATTGGAGAACAAGAAGAAAACATGAGGAGAACAAGAGGAAAACCAGAGGAGAACATGAGGGTAACCTGAGGTTAACATGAAGAAAACATGAGAACAAGAGGAAAACATGAGAACATGAGGATAACCTGAGGAGAACATGAGGGTAACCTGAGGTTAACATGAAGAAAACATGAGAACAAGAGGAAAACATGAGAACATGAGGATAACCTGAGGAAAACCTGAGGAGAACATGAGGAAAACCTGAGGAGAACATGAAGAAAACCTGAGGAGAACATGAAGAAAACCTGAGGAAAACCAGAGGAGAACATGAGGAGAACATGAGGAAAACATGAGGAAAACCTGAGGAGAACATGAAGAAAACATGAGGAGAACATTGAGGAAAACATGAGGAGAACATGAGGAAAACATGAGGAAAACCTGAGGAGAACATGAAGAAAACCTGAGGAGAACCTGAGGAGAACACAAGGAAAACAGGAGGAGAACATGAAGAAAAGGGAGGAGAACATGAAGAAAACAGGAGGAGAACACGAGGACATCAGGAGGAGAACATGAAGAAAACCTGAGGAGAACATGAAGAAAACATGAGGAGAACATGAAGAAAACATGAGGAGAACCTGAGGAATTAAAGCCGTGTGGTTTGATACAAAAGGCACATTCAGGTTTTTAGGCTCAGTTTGACTTTTGTTTGTGAACGTGTTTCCGTCTGATGGGAGCTGATTATAATTGTTTGCTGTAGCCGCAGTGAGGGATGCTGGGAAAAAAAGGTGTGGGGGGGTGAGTTTGAGCTGATGTGTGTGCGTGACTCAGTGAGGTAGACTGTGACTTGTTGTCAAGAATGTGAATTTACAACAACAAAATCACTAGTCTTCCACAACGTGTCACACTTTAACTGGACCATGTGTTCTCATACTTCATCATTAATAATCGACATGAATCGATTCATGTATTCATGTCTTCAAATGTCTCGTTTTGCCCACAACCCAAACAATTCAGGGTTTTAAATGATTTCTTTGTGATTTGGAGGAAAGAAAAAGCTGAAAATATTCACATTTAATAATTTTAATAATGGTCGATAATGAAAAGCAGATGGTTACCCCGTTGTTATTGTTTTGCGTGATATTTGACCTCTGAACTCTCGTTTTGTCTGTTGAGAAACGGCAAATTTGATTTGATTTGAGAGAGAAATACAATGTGCAGCCGTCGTGATTTTGGTCTTTTTCCATTTTACAAAATAAAAACAAGGGAAAGCTCTCACAGAAGAGCACAATCCTCCACCAATGCTGGGTTTTCTCTCAGTGTCAAGACAAAAAAATAAAGAATTCCAACCATTTCTTCTGTTAACCATAACCTGCAGACTTTAGATGAAATAGTTCATGATAGAAACATGAAATATGATTTTTTTTCAATTGGATCGAGAGTAACATCATTGATTTAAAAAGTGTAAATCTCCTTAATAATAATAATACTAAATGTATAATTGTGTCTTTTGATGCAGGAGTTCAATAATAAACCTGTGGGGAAAAGAAGGTAGATTAAAATATTAATATAATAGAAGAAAAACACGCTTAATGCTAATCCCACAAAACAACGTCACAACCTACTCGACGCTGTGTAACGACAGATGTTTGCATTTTATTATATTATCACGTTATCACGTTACATGAATCACAATTACTTCATACTTCAAGACACACGTGCGCACACACACACGTGCACACACACACGTGCACACACACACACACACAGTGGATTTGCATGTGTGGAAACAACAGACCACAGGAGACATGAAGAGACCTTGATGAGTTAATTTAGAGGAGCGACCCTGCTGCTGCTGCTGAAGAGCACACACACACACACATATATCTTATATATATATATATGTGGTATAACCATACACACACACACACACACAGGGGGAGAGAGATGGAGCTGAGCATCTGTTTTATTAACAGACGAGGGAAAGGACACAAGTTTAATCTCCTGGAATTGGTTCTGTAAAGCTCTGCCAATAAAGTTGGATCATCACAGGATAAAGAGAAGGACAGGACAGGAAAGGAAAGGATAGGACAAGAAAGGAAAGGTCAGGACAGAGGAGGGAAGGAAAGGAACGAATGAAAGAAAAGGAAATAAAAGGCAAGAAGGAAATGGAAGGAAGAGAAAGTAAAGGAAAAGGGAAATGTGGACAAGCAAAGATGAGCATTATGATCAAATGTAAAAATGAAACACTATAAAACTATAGAGGTTGTAAAAAAGGAAAGGGAAATGTGACGTGTGTGTGTGTGTGTGTGTGTTGTGACAGAAGATCAGGAACAGAAGAGGAAAAGAATTGAAAGAAAATGAAGGAAAAGCGAATGTGGAGAAACATCAAACATGGAGAAACCTGCAGTTTCCTGTGCTGTTGTTGTCGTGTTTGTAAATGAATGATAATGTCTTGTTACAGCGTCTGTGCTCCTTCCTGTTTCCTGTTAATATCACCATGGTAACAGCCTCCCTGACCTCTCTGCTCTTCTTCTGTTTCTTTGTTTAATATTTAATGCAGCGTAAACGCTCCATGCACTGACCCAGCACCTCGTTACAGGCCCACACCACAGGGAGCATTCATCATTCTTTATGCACCTTTATATTTACTTTGTTGATGTTTGACGTCTTTTTTTTAAGCTCCGCTGAATCTCTGCTCTTTGATTTCACTCAACAACACGGGAAACATGTGACTTTTCATGTTTGATGGCAGCCATTTTGTTCAGGCAGAGTTTGTTTTTTTAAACCTTGACGAGAAGATCAATGTGTGGTCCACACACACACACACTGGTTTCCATGACATCAGAGGACATTACATTGACTTACATTCATTCCCTGGAGACTTACTCTAACCTTAACCATAACTACTACTGACCTAATATTAACTTTAAATCATGTCTTTGACCTTTTTGTCCCCATAAGGAAGACAAGTCCCCATAATGTGACAGGTTTAGGTCCCCACAACATAAGGAATACCAGGTACACACACACATGTTTGTGCTTCAGTCATAGTGAGGACCCTTATAGACATAATGCATTCCCTCAGCCCTTAACCTTTATATGATTTTTTATTTTTTTTTGTCCTCACAAAGCCACACATGCAAGAACACATACACACACAGTTTGGTTTCCATGACTTCAGAGGACATTTCATTGACTTGGAGACTTACTCTAACCTTAACCATAACTAGTACTGGCCTAATCTTAACCTAAGCCTAATCCTAATGTCTTCACCTTACAATGTAATCATTCATGTTATGGGGTTACTTGCTTTTTGTCCCCATAAGAAAGACAAGTCCCCATAACTTGACTGTGTTAAACAGGTCCCCAAAACATGAGCGATACCTGAAACACACACACACACTTGTTTTTATATCTTAGTGAGGACACCTCATGCAGATTATACATTCACTATTCCCTTAACCTTACCCCTTACGCTTACCTTAACCTTGGCCATCACAACTAAGTGTCTTACCCTAACCCTAAAAAAGGTCTTAACCCTGAAAAAACCCTTTAAATTTGTGGACCTCACAAAGATGTAACTACGAGTGTGCACACACACACACACGCACACAGTGGTGCCCTGCTTTCTGGTCTCAACAAAGGTCTGTGACACGGTGACATTTGAAAGTAGATGAAATGACCGTCAGGGTCGGGGAGTGCTGTGCTCCATGTGATACTGCTGCAGGATAAGAGCTCTTAAGACCTGAAAGAAACACACACACACACACACACACACACACACACACCTGCTTGAATACCTCTCTATTCATATGCTGCCTGCTCTCTGCTTTCAGCTCCTCATTGGGCTTGAGTCAATACGAGACCCAATCAAACCCCGGGGTCTGAAGCCCATTAAGGAGCAGGACTCTGGGCTGCTGAGCTGTTAAATGTATAAATCTAAAATCTGTATATTATTATTATTATTATTATTATTATCACTACAGCTGGAAGGGAAAAAAAAAATTCACATTGCTTTCCTCCTGCCCCCTGGAATTAAATAACAAATGTGTCTTTTACCCATGACAAGGATGATTGATGTGTGAAATCACACAACAGAATAAATGGATCGCTCTGGTTTGCATATTAAAAAACACACACACACACACACACACACACACACAGAGAGAGCAGAGGATTGTGGGAGGTGCAGCGTGGAAGAGGAACTCGCCCCAGCCGGTGTTTCACCAGCTTAAAAGCATGTGATTACAGTCAAATTACAGCTTTCTGCAAGAACAATGCTGTTTTTTCTCTCAAACACCAGCACACCAAAAAAAAAGTGGTAAATCCTCAAGTCCCATCTTTAATTGATTTTCACATGCGAGGCGCTAACCAGCTGAGGCTGTGCTGTGTCTGCGCCGCACTTCCACAGATCATTTGTCAGCCAAACAGTGTGTATAGCACTTCTTCTTCAATTGATGAGCTTCCTGTAAGTGCCATCTTTCTTTCTTTTTTTTTAATCGCAGTCTGTCATTATTCCATACTCTTTATACCACTAATCCTACGTTGCCTGATATTTATTTAATTCAGCACAATAAGTGGACCCCGCCTACCTGTGCACACCCTCTTCACAACAAGTTTGAGGGACCGTCCACACGGACACGCAAGAAGACCCGGTTGGAACAAGGGCCTTTCTGCATGGAGTCTGCATGTTCTTCCCGTGTGTGCACGCCCCTTTCAGACATCTCCCTCCAATCATCATGCAGAAGCTCCAGCGTCTACGCCCCGCCCACTGCTCCGCTCACTCCCAGAGAAGCCGAGCTTCCGTGGAAGTGACGACTTTGACTTAATTTGTCCAAATCAGCACCGAGCCTCACCGCAGTGAAAAAAAACAAAAAAACAATTCTGTGTCGTCACAAGTCGAACAAGTGGTGTTAATGCGGAAGCTGCTACGGGAATACGGAAATAACATAAGGCGAATCCGTCATTTGTGATAAACAGCTGATTCTGACAGCCTGTAAACGAGGTGATCTCACCAGGGTGTGACCCCCGCCTATCACCCCATGTCAGCTGAGTTTGGCACAGCACCCTCTTGTGGAGGATAAGTGGTAGAAAATAGATGGATGGACAAAGCAAGCAAACACTAACCGTGAGAGATACGTGGTTCCCCAAGTTTTCCCCCGCTGAAATCAGACAAAGTAATTATTATTATTATTTTGTTCCAGACGGACAGCGACTCCAAGCCCTTGACAACTTTTGTCAAAACTCAGTAGCCAATCAGCAGGCAGCTTTCTAAGGCCCCGCCCATGGACAGAACTGCAAAGGCTCCAATGTTTTGAACATTTGGACAGTTGTTGGACAGTAATTCTTTGAGGGAGTACGGGAGTATGTACAAATAACTGGGCCTGAAATGAGCAGTTATTTTCATGCTCGACCTCGGCGACAAAATCCTGCAGCAGCAGCAGCAGCAGCAGCGGGGGAGCAGAGTGTTGTCGTAATCTGGAGCTACATCTCTACTGCTTCTCATTTCTGACTATTTTCTCTCTCTCTTGACGCGAACGTCACAGGTCGTTCAGTTCCACCTCCACGTCGCACCGTAATGCACTTCCCATTTCTCTCTCTTTATCACCAGACGCCGCTGTCAGCGGCAACAAAACACAAGAGTGACATCTGCTTTCACTGACCCGCGCCGTCGCCAAGTTTAAGTTACAGCAGCCATTGACTCTCTCCACGAGGCACTGGCTGCCCGGGCCGACTCGCACACAATGCCAGAGGCAAACGGTGCGACGGGCATTGTCCAGGTCACAGCGCTGGTCAGGAGAGTGACAGCATACAGCCAACTATGAGCTCATTAGAGCAGCACTCTCTCCTCTCTCCTCTCTCTCTCTCTCTGTTCCTTCCTTCCTCTCTCTCCCTCTAGGTGTACCCTTCTCGGTACTCATTAATGTCCAAGTATTGGCCACTGAGTTACAGGTATTAGCTGAAGAACATTGGAGATCAGCCTGCTTAAAGCCCCATGAACCCCCCACACATGATCACACTCTGAATGACACATTAGGAATTAGCTCCACATCCAGCCTGCTTCTAATTTTCACATTAAAAAAAAAAGCATATTAGGAAATAATGGGCTCCCCGTCGCTGGCGTAACTCCCCCGGCTCCAGTTTCCTCTCAGGAGGACTCGCGGAGGTTCAGCGCTCAGAAGCAAAGCGTGGACGGGTGAGAGAGTCCGACAATTACGGGCCGCACAGTCGCTGAATAGTTCCGTGTCATTAGAGGAGGCTCAGTTCTGCTCCTCACTCTGGGATGAAGGTCCTTTCACTCAGAGGCAAAGGAGGGAAGACGGCGTCGCTCACAATGAAGCTGACATTGTGTTCAAGGAGAGCCGGGCTTTCATTTGTGCTCTGCTAATGTTCAATATTAGACCATTGTTCAATTAGGTTGTCAAGGCCAGTTAGTGGAAGGTAAAAAGAGGAGGAGGAGGAGGAGGAGCAGGAGGAGGAGGAGGAGGAGAGGTCCTTTTATCATGTACCATCATTCACTGTGAATAATTTCCCCTCCACGTATGGTAAGCTAATCAAATCATTAACCGCTCGCACATGAGGATGAATTCAAATCAGTTAAGATTTCATGTTAATGACATGTGAAGAGAGAGAGAGAGAGAGAGAGAGAGAGAGAGAGAGAGAGAGAGAGAGAGAGAGAGAGAGAGAGAGAGAGAGAGAGAGAGAGAGAGAGAGAGAGAGAGAGAGAGAGAGAGAGAGAGAGAGAGAGAGAGAGAGAGAGAGAGAGAGAGAGAGAGAGAGAGAGACTGCCGAGGCTTCCCGGGATTCAACGTACGTTTTTTCCCAGAAGAGAGACGGCGATTTCTTTCAGTCTTTTCCATGAAACATAGTCATATCAAGACCAAAAAACAAAACAAAAATCTTTGCACATCCTCTTCTTAGGACAGGAGAATTAAGAGAAAAGAGAAAATCAAGTACAAACGAGACTCTGTGTCTGAGATATTCCTGCGAGTTCACTGAGTCGCGACGACGTTTCACACACAGCAGCAGAAACTGTGGAAACTGTAAAACCTGATTCTGAAAAAAAAACATATTTTGCTCAGAAAGCTTTTTTAAAAGTGCTACGATCACGTGTTCGTGTGGACGGTCCCTCAGGCTGGTTGTGAAGAGGGTGTGCACAGGTGGGCGGGGTCACTTATGGCGCTGAATTAAAGAAATAATCAAAGGAACTTTGAAATCAGCAGTTCTAAGAGAGCTACCAAATCCTGGGTGTGAAGTGGAATACTCACGGTCTATGAAAGTAAACCAGAAACTGAAGAAATGAAATGATCTTCACCTCTCGTCCCCTCGCTGTCCACTGTCCGTCTCACTGTCCTCTTATTCCATCCTCTCTGCTGGGACTGTCACCAACAGCCCTGTGACAGCAGATAATGAATGAATGTATAACGTGTAAAAGTAAGTAGTTGATAAGTAGAAGCTGTTAAGTGTTAGAGGTTTTACTGTGATGCAGATCACACGACCTCAGCTGAGGAGGAGGAGGAGGAGGAGGAGGTCTCTAATGTGTCCTGAACCACTCGTGTCTGAATGTGGTTTCTGTGGTCAGACCTGAGGACACGTTCAGGACAGACTGTTGTTGTCCACAGTCTCTTCCTGTCCCCAAAAATAGCCAGTGAAAGATTTTAGAACTTCAGGTCGACCGTGTCAGCGTGTGCTGCTACGACATGTAACACAGACCGATACATATTTGGTGTAAAGTCTTAAAGTCTTAAAGTAGATGACATTTACTGGACTTAAGTATCAAACATTTTTCATTTTCTGATATAAAATGAACTTAAGTTTTGGAAGTAAAAGTATTACAAAAGTGAGCCATGGTGGATCAGTGGTGTGTCCTTGAGCAAAGACACTTAACCCCAGCGTGTGAATGGGTGAAAACAGTTTATCAAGACTATAGAAGCTCTATGTAAATACAGACCATAATACCAACTCTTCTTCTGATGTAACGCGTAACAAAGAGAGTTAGAGGAAAGACAGATACGTGAATGCTGTACTTCAGTACAGTTACAAAGTATTTGTACTCTGTTACATTTACAACACTGTAAATAATACATCTTCTACATACAGTCTGTGACCTTTGACCCTTTTGAGTTTTCAAAATGAAAGCAGTGGATTTTCTGTCTTCAAGACACAAATTAAATCAGAATAACATATTCTTCTGTTTAAAGGAATGTCACTGAATTATAGAATCAACCTTGATGATTTTAAGGTTTTCTCTTTTTCAAAGAGAGAGAAAATACATTTTTAACAAAAGCTTCCCAGTGTCTGAATTTAACAAGCACAGAAAGTCAGAAGCCGCAGCAGTGGCCACTAAATAAATGTCTAATGTCTCATCGCTGAGGCGAGGTCGACTCGCCCGCAGCTGCGTCTCGTAAAAAACCCAAATTCCAAAAGGTCAAAGTGGACAAATGAGCTTCAGGGACAGATGGACGGATGGACGGATTCATTTCTTCTTCTTTTTCCCTGTCTTTTTTTCCCTGATCTCTTTTTCTTTGCAGACATTCCTCTGTATTTATTATTCTCTTTTGTCCTCCTTTCTCTACTTGTCTTTCCACTCATCCCCTAGTTTATCCTCCTCTCTTTAGTCCCCCCCCCCCGTCCTCACATCATCTCTCACACTGTCCTTCTTCACACCCTCACCCTCTCACCTCATCCCCACTTCCTGTCCTCCCACCTCCACCTGCTCGTATCGATCGAGCCGCGGGCGAGGGAAGCGAGGGATAATGATGACCGCCGAGCGGAAAGCGCGCAGAGACAGACGCAGCCACTTCCTGCACAGCATGGTGGTCATTTCTGGGTCATTTATCTAACACCCCCTCATCTATACACCCCCCCCCCCCCCCCCTCACCCCTTCACTCCCTCACTTCATCTGTCA
Organism: Solea solea; assembly: GCF_958295425.1. Classification (NCBI taxonomy): domain Eukaryota; kingdom Metazoa; phylum Chordata; class Actinopteri; order Pleuronectiformes; family Soleidae; genus Solea; species Solea solea. The sequence goes on from NC_081145.1 coordinate 25,517,297, forward strand.
CTCTCTTGTATGACATGATATTTCACTACAAATGGTCTATATTGTGCCTTTCTATAGTCGAAGCTGCTTCACACTACAGTTTTCCCATTCACCCATTCACTCAAGCATTCATGTGCAGCACACAGCTTTCATACCCACGAATGTGGACTATCAGAGCAGGGAATTGAACCCTTGACCTTCTGGTTGATTTCTAACGTCAAACAGGACGGGGCATGGTCAGCCTGGAAAATTGTCAAGATCAAATAAATTGGCAATAAAATATAATATGAAATAATAGAGAATATGAAGGTATGTAAGATAATTATGTTTCCCTTTTATAGCCAAAAAAAAGCTCTTAAAATGGTGTTTTAACAGTTTAGAATAAAGGAAAAAAATACCTTGCGTGTTCAATTTTAAATTTGTAAAGAGTATAAAACATATTTAAAATAAAAAAATTTAGTTTTTTTTCTCAATGACAAAACATATTTTAAAACAACAGGGCCAAAAAATGAAAACTATGTATGCTGAGGCGTTCATATAGAAACTTTCCTCTCGTCTCGTTCTCCCTCTCATTTCCTGCTGACCTTCAGAAGCTCTCTAAATACCACACAGGGCTGCAGACACAGAGACGACACACCATCAAGGGTCGCTGTCAGCTGATCATTAGCGCCGCTCTGTGCTTGACTTCAATTAGCCTGCGGCGACGCGACGAGAACATGCACTCACTCACTCACTCACTCACAGGTGGACCTCACAGCTCTCAGCTCACAGTTACACATTCTGCCGCTGCCTGCATGGCAACTGAAGGAGAATCAGACAATGTCAGTTTTTAAATGAAGAAAATCGGACCTTAAATGTTATTTTGGCCCCCCAAAAAAATCATTATCTTCACAAAGCTTGACAGAAGCTACGTTAATGACGTCAAAATCATGGGAAAATGACGTCAAAATCATGGGAAAATTATGTCAAAATCATGGGAAATTACGTCAAAATCATGGGAAATTACGTCAAAAATTGTGGGGAAATTGGCGTAAAAAACATGTGAAAATGGTGAAAAAATTGTCGCAAAAAATACTTCAAAAACGTGGGAAAACTACGTCAAAATCGTGGGAAAACTACGTCAAAATCGTGGGAAATTACATCAAAATCGTGGGAAATTACATCAGAATCGTGGGAAATTACGTGTGAAAATGATGTAAAAAATTGTAGGAAAATTACTTCAAAATCGTGGGGAAATGATGTTAAAATCTAAAATCCTTCCTAATGGAAAAGCATCTTAAAGCTCTATGGTGGCTCTGTGTTCTAAGCGTGTGTTTCCATGTTCCTGATGATGTTCTCTCCCTGCAGCTTTGTCAAACGCTAACCATGAATGAATTGTGCATTAATCGATGTCACATGGGTTATTCATAAATAAATTCAAAACTTAAAAGTGACTGTGGTGATCTGAAGTGTGATTTCATGCCTTTATATTTAGGGGCCGAACTATTTAATTGCCTTCAAATTAAAACGGCAATTAAAAACAAACGCAATTAGCGAACCAGGATTGTTTTTTATAATTTTGGATTATTCTACTTAACGTTTTATGCCATATTTAACTAATAAATCAGCTACGGACGTTTCACCGGAGGCAGATTTATTATATATGCTTTGGTTTGTTATGGCAACTGGTTTAGGTTTAGGGCAAAGTTTTTTTTAAATTGTGGTAAGAGTTATAAATTCACTAGTTATGTTTAAGGTTAAGGCCAAATGAATGGAAGTCAATGCAGTGTACTTAGTGTGTGAGTGTGTGTGTGTGTGTGTGTGAGTGGGTGGGTGGGTGGGGGGGGAATTATGTCTAACCTCCCCTCCTTCTCTCACTAACCTCCTCCACTCTCCCTCTCTCTACCCCCTACGGTGGCCCTGATGGGACATAGCCTTTCATTTGCTCATTGCAGTAATTGGTGTATGTGAGGGGGAGGTACATGTGTTCACTCCCCTCCCCTCCCCCCTCCGCCCGCTCACCCACCAACCCCCCGCGTCTGTCAGAGAATTAGAAAATGAAATTCTCTCTCTCTCTCTGTGCCTCCCTCGTCCAACACGACACATTTTCATTATTCTGTCGCTGACCCAACAGATTTCTCTGTCTCTCTCTCTCTGTCTCTCCCTGTCTCTCTCTCTGTCTCTCTCTGTCTCTCTCTGTGTCTCTCTCTGTCCCTCTCTGTGTGTCTCTCTCTGTGTCTCTCTCTGTCTGTCTCTCTGTCTGTCTCTCTCTGTCTCTCTCTGTCTGTCTCTCTGTCTCTCTCTGTCTGTCTCTCTCTCTGTCTCTCTCTGTCTCTCTCTGTCTCTCTCTGTCTGTCTCTCTGTCTCTCTCTCTGTCCTGTGGCCAGCGGGCATCACATCACATCATTTTACATTAACCATTCATTCCTGTAAAAGTACACTTTAAAATAAATGGACTGTTAAATTAAAAACCGCCGCAATTAAGTCTGCGCGCGCTCTTTAGCCGCAGGTTAAACGACGACGACGACGACGAGACGATAACGTCTTTTTCCACAATTGAGAAAAAAAAGTGTCCAAATTGGTTTCTAATTAATTGGCTCCATAGAGCAGACGGGGAATGAAGTGTGTCTGTCACTCAGGTGTCATCAGCGTCTGCGCTCCGACTGCGTCAGCTGCGTTTTCACCACGCAGGATTAAAACCGTCATGTAAAGTCTGATTTAGCACATCAGTATGTGTCAAGAGGAAATGAAATGATTGTTTTTTTATCAGTGAGTGGATTTCTCTGTCACACACCGACAAAAATAACCTTTATATATAATATAAACTAAATATAGCATGATGCATTCGTAGGAAATGTCACATTTACAAACAACCTCTGTGCGTTACGTCAATCTTTAACAAAAAATCTTTAAAAGATGTGAATTATACGTTATGGAAGACAATTAATCACAGAATATTCCAATCTGTGACAAAAAAAAGCATTATGTAGAATTTCACAGGGCCCAAAATCCTGAAAATATGTTTAATTTGTTAATAGAATTTTAAAAAATCTGATGTCTAAATCTGATATTTTGCAGCAGTGATTATTTAAATTAACCCGTTTTATTCCACAGCAGTCAGAGTCGATGACAGCTGCTCTGCTAAAACTCAATCAAAATGTGAATAAATAACAGGAGACTTATAACTACATCAAATTCTCTTTTTTCATGTTACAAAGTCAGATTTTTATCCTAATATAAAGTCAATTTGTTGCAAATTGACTTTGATTATTTGATTATATCAAACTGAATGCACTTAATAGTAAAATAAGATATAGATATAATATAATATAGATTTGGTTCATTTTCTACTGAAATAATAATAATAATAATAATAATAATAATAATAAAAACCTCGAGGACGGAGAGGACTAATGTCATCGTTTTTCTTTTCTTGGTACAGAGGAAAAAAAGAGGTGGTAAAAACAGACAATAGCACTAACAGTGGCACTAATGTGTTGATTTGATTTGTGGTAATTATTGTACGAGTTCACTGTCACTGTGAAGAGAAATAAAACATGTTTAAAAATACTACAGCGAAGGAGGAGGAGGAGGAGAGAGAGAGAGATTCTCTGGTCGATAAATAAGAAGCATTTGTCTGTTCTGGACTTAGAAATATACATATATATATATATAGATATATATATATATATATGTATATGTACAAGCCTCTGGCAGTGTGTTCACGAGTGAATGAAAGAGTGTGTGATCTCCAGTCATGGTCGGAGAATCGCTCAGGGGCAGAGGAGAGAGAAAAAACAGCCAGGGCTCTGACCTCTCACAGAGGGAGCATCCTGTACACGGCGGCCTGAGACCAGGGCTCGTCACAGGGGGAGAAGCAGCAGCAGAGATGTGGAGGAGGAGGAGGAGGAGGAGGTGGAGGAGCAGCAGGGAAGGTGAGGTGAGGGGGAAGTGCATGTGAGGGGAAGAACAGAGGAGATCCAGGGAGAAAAGTAGGAGGGGGGAGGGAGGTGAGGAAAGTGGTGCAAGAGAAGGTGCGAGGTATCGGAGGGAGAGGGGAATGGGGGGGGGGGGGGGGTGGGGGGGGGAGTTAGTGAGAGAAAGCGAGAGAAAGGGAAAAAGGAGTGGAGATTAAAGCTGAAATAAGCGACATATGGAAAAGGTGAAAGGGAGACGAGAGCGAGGAGCGAGGAAATCATTTCTAAAACAATTGTGTGTTCAGTGACCCTGCATCACATCACGACCACGACTACTCCATTATATTAATTAGATATTAATCCATCACTGACTCTTTTCATGATGTACAGTAGTTTTCAGATGTTACAGCGTCTTAAATGTGAATATTTTCTAGTTTCTTTGCTCCATGTGACAAAGAAAATCATTCAAAACTGAATTATTTACTTTACAGACCAAAAACAACGAATGGGCGGATGAATTGGTCGTGAAAAGAATCGTTAAATACTGTAAATCTTCATTTCTTTGTCCCATAAATGTCATATATTCTATTTTATTCGTGCGTTGACTCTCCTCAGTGTTAGTTTGACTGTGAAGGAGCAAATGTAACGCAGATTCATGTAGATTCTGCTCGTGACTCTGAAACCAGACGAGCAGCAGGTGGAGAGGTGAACCCCGAGGTTCCTGACAGTGTAAATAAACTCACGCACAGGTGGAGGCCGGCGCTCCACCGCGGCCCCACTCGTCGATATGGATTCACCAGACTGAACAGATGACTGAACAGGACCCGCCGTCTTCCTGTCAATATTAATTATCCCTGTGAGTCTTTATCAGAGGCAGGGACAACAAGTAAAAGCCAGTAAAAGACAAAATTGGGAAATATGTGCAGAGGAAAAGGGAGAAAAGGGCGCGTGTGTGTGTGTGTGTGTGTGTGTGTTATTTTTTTATTTATTTATTTATTTTTTAATGTCACACGCAGCAAATCTTCTCGTTAAGGTGGAGACGAGGTTTAGGAGGAAAAGGGCAACTTTTGGAGGGAGCTTATGTTTGTCCTTTCAGGGTTTATTAGATAGATTGAGGTGGGGGGAGAAGTGTGTGTGTGTGTGTGTGTGTGTGTGTGTGGGGGGGGGGAGACACAATGTGTGTGTGTATGAACAGCAGGACGCCTTGTGAGGACATGTGGATGGAAGGAGGAGGATGGACGAGAAGGACAACAGGTGCTGCGGTGTGGACGCCAGGGGGAGGGAGGGAGGAGGCTGTTGAGAACAGCAGGGTGTGAGGTGAAAGGGTGAGTGTGGCGGCACCCGTCGACACCGTCGTGGGAGGGGGGAGTTGGGTGAGAGGAGAGGAGAGGAGAGGAGGGAGCGCGCCGCGGCGCACAGCAGGGAGGGTCCTCGTGTGTGTGTGTGTGTGTGAGTCACAGAATCCTCACCAGGTCTAAGATCTGACACAATCCTTTGATTTGTGTCTCTGTGGTCAGACGTCACATCCTCGTCTCTCTCCCTGTGTCTCACCGCCTTTGTTTCCTTCCCTTTCCTCCTTTATTACGTCTTTAATAACTTTGTCCTAACCCTGGAATCTCACACGTTTAGCCGTGAATCTCGAGAATAGAAGCCGCGCTGAGTCTCTGTCAACACTCGCGCTTTATTGCTTTTTCATATTATGATCATTTCTTTGTTTTTCTTGACATTTCGTGGATCATTTTCTTTATCTCTCCCTCCATCTGCTGGAATATAAATGCTTGACAATACCAAATAATGCACAATAAATAATCATTTAGTATTAAATGTGTGTGTGTGTGTGTGTGTGTGTGCGTGGGTTTTCTCCCACAGTCCAAAAACATGCAGATTTGAGGGATTAGACACAATTGGACACTCGTAATTGACCGTAGGTGTGAGTGTGAGCGAGGGAACGGTTGTTTGTCTCTATGTGTGTCCCTGTGATGGACTGACGACCTGTCCTTTATGTCAGCTGGGATTGGCACCAGTGACCCCGCCCCCTCCCATGTGGAGGATAAAGCAGTAGAAGATGAATGCGTGAGATTAAATAACTCAATGTCTGTCTTTGGAATCACTTCTGTGTTTTAGATACAAATATTAAGTAAATACATGGAAATAATTCATGTTTGGACGAAAAAAAGACAGAATACTCACATACTTATGCTCATAAACATATAATAATGTTTAACTTATCACTGGTGATAAATGAATTGTGTACACGGGAGCTCTTATTAAGATTTTTCTTAAAAAATGGATTCAACAGCCGTCTAAATGTTGTTCGTACGTGGCAGACAATACACGATATTATCGCTTATCGGGATTAAGAGCACGTAGATTAAGTTAATCGTGGTATTTTTCTATTATCGTGTTAATCTGAATGAAGAAAAACAATCAATAATATCATGTGAGTGAAATCCCGTCATGACTTACTTTATCATTCATTCATCATTTGTGATCTCATGAAACTGTTTTGTGCTCACATTAGAGCTGCAACTAACCCTTATTTTCATAATCGATTAATCTGTCCGTTATTTTCCCGATGAATCGTCCATAAAATGTCAGAAAACGTCAGAAAACGTTGATCAGTGTTTATCGTATAATCATAAACTCGTGTTGAGTTACATGTTTGGAACATTATGTGTTTGAAACACTTAAAGGTACAGCACGTAAAAATGTAGGTGAAATTATTTTTCATTTAGATAGAAGATAAATAATGACACTTGTTTTTATTTTTAAGTGTCAGGAGCCAGGTCAGCCGTTTTGGACCCAGATGTTTTTTTTACAGTAGCCCACAAGGGACAAACTTTACACTGTACCTTTAAGGTTGTGATATTGTGTCATTAAGCCGTCCCTATTTATCAACTTCATTCTTAAAAGATAATAACTTGTGAAAGGTGTGACTGATTTCACTGACTGGGAGGATTGGTGATTGGATCCTGAACGCTTTTAACCTTCAAAACTTCAATTCCGCTCATTTATTTGACTGACAAAGCAGCGCGAGTCGTCCCCGCTCTCGTGCGGCGGAGACGTCGCCGCGGCCCCTTTAAATCCCGCGGTAGGAGGAGAGACCCAGGTGTTCCTGATGACATTAACAATGGCTCGTCTTTATTCAAGAGACCCGGTAATTCATTTCATTATTTACACCTGTGCTTCTCCTACTGCGACGTGTCACAGAGACAGAGGGAGAGGGAACGAGAAGAGGGGAGGAAAATACGAGAGCACATTTTCAGCTGGACTTAAACCGTAAGTCGTCTGATGTGGACCTTAAGTCGAACATCTCCCACTGTGTGTGACGAGCACACACACACACACACACACACACTGGTGTATTCTGGAGACAATGTTTTTGTGCTCCTGCTGATTGTCACCGGCGGGGACAAGCACCTGTGCGTTGTGTGCAACAAAGGTTCCTGGCAACAGTTGTCGGGGAGAGACATCTTCAGGATGCACACCTGTTTGATCTGCCGGGACCCTCTGTGATAAGTGGCCCCGGTAACCATGGCGACGGGGATATGGGATGGATCCATGTGGTGCTATTGAATGGCCTTGGATTGTAAACACACATGCGGAGACACACATGGATACACACGCACATGCACACAAACTTAGTCGGACACACACTGAACAAATAAGCCCGGCACACACCTGCTCTGTGAGGAGCGGCGCACAAAAGGACCCACAATCACACACAATCACACAACGAGGCGCTCGTAACAGACTCGTTCACACGTGGAGAAATGTGTCATGAAAAGTAAATAAAAAAATAAAGAAACGGTCTGACATTTGAACAGAAATAAATAAATGAATAGAAAGAAAGAAAAACACGTAGGCAGCGAACGCCGCGAGGAAAGCGAGGCGGCAGATGGCCCGACATGCTGACGCTTACTCACTGTGTGCAGGTGGACGGAGGAGCGCTTTTCTAGAGCTCTGCGTCGACCTTGGAGTGGAGCGAGAGAAAGAAGAAAAAACAACAACGTGTGAATCATTAACTGTAGTAGTCATTCATGCAGGAAAGAGAAGAAGGGAAAAAAAACAGCGAGTGCAAATCTAATCTGCGCACAGGAAAACACGTTCCACGCGTGATTATTTCAATACCAACAATTATTACCAGCAGATACTGTCAACCGGCGGTAATTAACGGAGACGTGTGAACGTGTTTGTGCTGCCGCTCGACACACACACACACACACACACACACACACACACACAAACGTGTTGTTCTCATTCACATCATTTCACACCGACGTAATATACTGTAATATGTGTGCTCGGATAAAACTGTGTTGTTTTGGTCTTAAAGGAACGTATGAACCGTTTTTTTTTCTGCTTCTTTTTTTTAACACCTGCACTTGAGTTCACAGCAATTTACTAACAATTTAGTCTGCCTCTGTCTAATGAAGTTAATCATTAGATCTTTAATTATATTTCCCCTCACATTATCATCCTGGAAATACATGGGGCAATCACGCTGGAGAAGGGTTTTTAATTAAATGCCACGTCAAAGTCGATGGCTATGTTTGATGTTGGTTGTTGCTTATGTACACTGTATATGTTGTATTTAAGCAATTAACTAATAACAACTTTTAATCTTACCCATCATTGACCAAAATAAGAAACTGTGCTTCTCCAGTTTACTCTGCAGTCACGTTCTTGTTGTTGTTTTTTTAAACTATAACAAGCGTTCTGATTTTTCAGCTTCTTAAATCTGAGTGTTTTCTGGTTTCTTTGCTCCACATAACAAAATAAAAAATAAATCAATAATAAAGCTGAATCATTTTGGTTTGTCGGCAAAACAAGACATGTGAGAACATCAACAGTTTCTGACATTTTACGCTGGACCAAATAAATACTTCAATAAGCGAGAAAATAATTGACCGATCACGTTAGTTGCAGCCCTACAAATCAAATACTTATCTCTAACCATAACCACAACCAGTTAAGGCCTAACCCTAAGCACAATTCAAATATTATCCCTTAAATTAACCTATTCTTTAAAGAAAATTAGGTTCTGCTTCTTTAGGACCAGGTTTTGGTCTCCACGAGGACCTCAGGTCCTGCCAGGGTCAGTGTTTATGCCGGAAAAAGGTCCTAAAATAACAAACACAAGAACACCCACAAAAGAAGAAAAGAAAAAAGGATCCAGTTGTTTGTAGCGCAGTGAAAACAGTAATAGTCTACACAGAGGCAGTCGTGTGTGTAAAATGCATATCTTGACCTTTTTCAAGCGTGAACCCTTATTTGCATTTGTCTGTATTCTCCTTTATGCTGACAGTCCTTTGTTAGCGCTGTTGAAATAAATGATTTGGTATGATTGTGCGGGGAGAGCGGGCCGAGCCTGACAGCTCAGATGTTATGGACTGTCTGTCAGCAATCACACAGACAGTCACATCTTTTATTATTCCAGCAGCCAATAATGACTCACAACCTGCATGTTCTCCGCGAGCAAAAAAAAGGAAAAAAAACATGCTCGAGCTAAACGGCGTCGCTGTTTTCTTTTCTTCTTTTTTTGCCTTTCATAACACACATTTTCTGAGGATGGAGAGAAAAAAACCAGAGTGTGACTTCGACCATCAATCAGTCAGTCAACACCAATATTCACTTTACTGTGCTCTGTAGAGTTACAGTAAATGTGTCAGATCTATCTATCTATCTATATATATATATCTATCTGTCAATCATCAATCTATGACTGTCTCACTCCGAACAGACGATGGATGATGAGTTTCCAGTCCAGTGTTGAAAGTTGTTGTTTTGTTCCTTTTATACCTGTCGTAATTAGGATGGTTTACCATCTGTCAGTGTTTTTCCCTTCTCCAAAATATCTTTTTCACCTTACAGTTGAGTTCAGTTAAAAACTTTTTTTTTCTTTTGTAAAGTCAGATCCTTGCCAAGAAAATATTTTCTACCTAACAATCTGTCGATTTTGCCGTGTAATGACTCAAAAAAAAAAAGAAGACATTTCCACTTATTTGTAAGGCTAAAATTCACAGTGGAGAACAAAATTGCAGCGTTTTAAAGGATAATCAATGGCGCTAACCTCTGTTTTCTTCTCCCAGTCGCTGAAACAATACTGTGACAAGATAATGATTCATCCTGTCAACACTTCATTAAAGTGTCTACATTTGTGGCCTGGCAGTGTTTTAAGGCTTTTCGTTATGCTTAAGTTGTTTAGGCTACACTTGCATACGTGGCTTTAACTAAGAGACTTAGCGTTCACTTCCAATGAGGCGGTGTCACTTGTTTGCTTTGCTAATGCTGTGTGTGTGTATGTGTGTGTGTGTGTGGCAGAAGCTGAGAAATGAGAACTTTCCAAACAACAGCAGCACAAACGCTGGCTAAAGCTAATCGTGTTTGAGCTGAAACAGTACACTGTTCAAAGCTGTTACAAAGCTGGTGGTGTTTTTGTCAGTCAGTGTTTACTCAACGTAGTTAGACCTCATTTCACCATAGTTACGTTCAGAAAACTTGCTATGAAGCAGGTCAAACACTAGCATTAAAAAGCAAAAGTAGTCCATTTAGTTTTAGCAGGTAGCCTAAAAGACTAAGCAAAAGTAGAGCGTATTTTGCCTTACGAGCTAGCTTAAATGACTAAGTAAAAGTAGAGCGTAATTAGCTTTACGAGCTAGCTTAAATGACCAAGCAAAAGTAGAGTCTATTTAGCTTTAGGAGCTAGCTTAAATGACAAAGCAAAAGTAGAGTGTATTTAGCTTTAGGAACTAGCTTAAATGACTAAGTAAAAGTAGAGTGTATTTAGCTTACGAGCTAGTTTAAATGACAAAGCAAAAGTAGAGTGTATTTAGCTTTACGAGCTAGTTTAAATGACAAAGCAAAAGTAGAGTGTATTTAGCTTTAGGAGCTAGTTTAAATGACTAAGTAAAAGTAGAGTGTATTTAGCTTTAGGAGCTAGTTTAAATGACAAAGCAAAAGTAGAGTGTATTTAGCTTTAGGAGCTAGCTTAAATGACAAAGCAAAAGTAGAGTGTATTTAGCTTTAGGAGCTAGCTTAAATGACTAAGCTCAAACATTACACAGTTGTAAATGGTGCTCTTTCTGAGTTAAGACCCCACTGATGATGTTTTTGTCAGTCCGCCCAACAAAGTTAGACACCATTTCACCATAGTTGCATTCACAACTTTTGCTATGGAGTTGCACAAACACTGCTCTGGTAGCATTAAGAGCAATGTGAGCGATGCTGTGGTTTGATTCGAGGGACTATCTGTCGAGGCACGTTGTCAAAAGTTGCAGCGAACATACGGATCAATCTTTCATCTGCAACACCAATGAGTAATATTCCCCGTTAACGGGACGCCTTACATTCACTAGTCTTACATTCTATCACCACGAAAGCCGCGTTTCAGATCAAGCACAATAAAAATAACGCTCCCAAGAGCTGAGGTGACTCTAATTATTATTATTTTATTTATTATTATCATTATTGTTATTATTATCATTGTTATTTTGTCATTTTCTATACACTCTGATAAAAATTCCTCAGCTCCACTCACCTCACATACCCTAGTATACAATAGAACAGCATTTCTGACTTTCTACCACCAGAGGAAGCTTGCATACCCCTGATGGTACATGTACCACAGTTTGAGAACCATGGCTCTACTGTGTTGCTTAATCTGTTGGTTATTATATTCACATTGTTTTACAATTAAGTTGTTTTACAATCTTAGACTCATAGCAATAATTGAGTATGAAAATAATTGGCCATTAATATAGAAATCAATTAATCACGGCAGACCTACTGTGGTCCAAGGGGAAAAAAAACCTTAAATCTTCAAAATGCTTTACTCTTTAGCCTTGACAGTAAATTAACAAGATAAAACTTGACTTTTTGTGTAAATGATGTACATTCTATTTGATATTTAAGTCCTTAAGTCGGTGTGAACTGTGACGGCGATGCCAGTGAAAATGACAGTGGAAGAAAATGGCCCCAAAATACTGTGTCAGTGAATCACCACAAACCTTAACAAGCCTGTTGCTCTCACTTCACCCTCCAACCCCCAGTAATTTTTCTCTTTTCTCTGTCATCCTCAAGTGACCCCCTCCACCTCCACCACCTCCACCTCCACCACCTCTCCATTCTTTCCCCCCCCTCGCCTCTCCACTCCACTCCTCTCCACTTCTGTGCCTTCCTCCATTGAATGAAAAAGGCCACATCAAACAATGGATTAAGCCTGCTGCCCCCTAAGTACAGGGGAAAGGAAACAACAGAGGCGGAGACAGAAAAATGAAGCCGGCATGCAAGAGGGTGGAGGTTAAAGGTGAGGGATGGAGGACAAGAACCTTTTTGTTAATGCTTGATTATTTGCACTATTGTCCATAGTCACAGTGTGTGATATGATAAATGCTTAACATTGTGTGCTTTTGTATTTCATTTGTTCCAGTTTGGTCTATTTTTTTGTTGTTGTTGTTGTTGTTTTGTTGTTTTTTTAGCTCAAACCAAGAGATTTCCCCTCAAAGAAGCACGGAAATCGAATCACATTGTGTGTCACAGTCATCATCAGGTGAAGCAGCAGTCGCTCAGAGTAATGTTTTTTTCAGCCTGTGTTGGAGAAGATCTACACAAGGCCACTGTGGAGGAACAAGGACACTCTGGTTTCAGCGCTTTACAAAGAACCTTTTCTCTTCTCTTTTTATTTCTTCTTTTTTTTGAAGTTGCATTAAAAGAGATCAGAGGCTATAAAAAAATTTCAATAATAAGATCCAGCACCAGGTCCTGCCTTATGCAATGCCAGGGATGATGTGAAGAAGTATTATAGTATAGTATAGAGTAGTATGCTTTAATATATATTTATATTAGCCTAAAAACATTACCGATCAGAAATGACCATGGAATTTTGAAGATGTTACAAAATACATTAATCAATATGTGCGCGCATCCATGAGATCATTTTGAAAACGTTACAGATATTTCCACATAATATTTGACACATGTCCCAAAAACTAATAGACACAGAAGTAACTAATGTCACGATAAAAGCTACAGAATTATGTTTTGTTGCAAAGTCTTTGTTTTGTGACAAAAACAAACAAACAATCATTTTGTAGCAGTTTTCAGTAACATCGGGACTGTTTTTTTCTCGCATTTATTTGTCAGTTTTGTCTTTGTGCACATGTCCTGAAAGCTTACGTGCAGAGGTGCTCCCGAAAAATGTTACAAAATGTGCTGTTATTTTGCTGTGTTTTTGTTGCATTACGGAGTCACAAGACATTGTTTTGTTACAAAAACATTAAGAAAATGCGCACAAATGTGGATATGAAAAAGTAAAACTAATATTACAAAAAAACATTTTGGATGTTCCCAAAAAAAGATACAAAATGTTGTTTTGTTGCAAAGTCATTGTTCTGTTCAACATCTGTAATGTTCTTTCAAGAGAAACAAGACAAACTAATGTTGCAAAAAACATTATGGATGTTACCAAAAATGATGTCTCTGACTGAGTATATTGTTTGCTGAAAATCTTAAGGATGAAAACCCAGAATCTTCTGTGAGTGCTTTTTTTATCGTGATACGCAATAATGTTGTGCATTGTCACATCGACGAGAGCAGGAGGCAGACAGGAAGTGTGGGAGGAAGGGTCGAGGGAGGAGGAGGAGGAGAAGGAGGAAGGAGGAGGAGGAGGAGGAGAGGCAGAAAGTGCAAGGCGGAGAGTGGGGGAGCAAAAAGCAGCGCTGTCACAACCACACACTCAGCTGCTGTCGCCACTGATTGTGATTGCTGTTCAAACAAGGCCGACAGCTGCCACAAACATCTCCTGCTTAATATGACACACATGAACGCTCACCTATGGACACACACACACACACACACACAGAGATATTGCTCAGATGTCACTCTTTGCTGTCCTGTTTTATGGCACCCTGTTATCTTTCCTTCTCGTTCTTGCTCTGTGATAAGAGTGCGGCCGCTGTGATTGCCCTCTGCTCCCTGTAAAGTCTGACAGCTCAGTCAATCACCACGCTGAGATGCCTCCTTCTCGTGGGGCTGATGGAAAAAAACCGAGCCCTTTCCTCCTCTTTTTAATTTTTTTTTTTTTAAGAATGACATAATCAAAGCCTCCTTCTCGAGCCACGAGGCCAGCGAAGCTTCTCGGAGATGTGACAATTTGAGCTTACAATCAAGAAAATATAGTGTTTTACCCCCCTACACACAAATTACTGTCATCCAGAATATGAAAAAAATGATGTAGTGTGAAAACACATGTTTAAATTTGTCTCCATATGAAAAAGTGTACGTTTAAATGTTTAATGATGCCACTTTGCATAATAAGCAGTGTTCATTTTTGCAAATATGTAAATACTTTGACTAAAAAAAACAAGAAGACATTGTTGCATTTTAATCATTTCAATGGATTTTTTTTTAAAGAAATCACCTCCAAAAATCCAAAAAAAATAATAATTGAAAGAAACTTTACATTCAAGTGCCTCTACACGCACAACACACACAGCCAGTGATACTGAAATCAGTCTACTGTACCCAGGGAGTCAAACACCTGTAAGAAAAAAAAAAACGCCTTCAGTTTGCAGACATTCTGCTAAAGCTGATAATGACTCGGGGCAAAAAAAAGAAGAAGGGGGGATTAGTTATGCATTCATAGCGCGTTCACTCAATGGTATCTAATTCATATTTCTTGCTTGTTTTCATTCTCCACAGATAGTAACGAACACGACACCATTTCTGTCTCTCTGTCTCTCTGTCTGTGTGTCTCTCTGTCTCTCTGTCTCCTCCACACACACACAGCAGCAGTTGTACATTATGGAGTGGTAACCAGGCAGCATCTAATTGCAATAATTGGAAGGACGTACCGAGCGGCCTGTTTGAACACCTGTTAGCACTGAATTTCTCTCATGGCTACAGATTGTATGTGCTGTGTAACACCATTTGCTCTGTGCGTGTGTGTGTGTGTGTGTGTGTGTGTAAATGTGGGTGTATGTATCCCGTGTAAGCCTCAGATTGTGAAGGGGTGAGGTGGTGGTGGTGGTGGTGGTGGTGGGGGGGGGGGGGGGGGTTTATGTAAATAGTGAATCCTGGCTGCGCTCCAGTTTCTCATTTTGACACCTCAGACCGTGCCAGAAGGAGGCTGCCTGTCACCGACACGTCCCAGGGCAATTCACCCGGAATAATTTGGGAATTTTGACAAAAATGAATCATATGCATGATGAGTCTTGGCTGTCACATTCCTCATGCTGTCATCACTGCTCTCCTTTTTTCCCTTTTTTTTTTTGAGTCTTTGCGTTTTGGACCCATCTTAAACTGAAGCATTTTTTTATCTGAGGCTGAGTTTGTTTGAGAGAATTAAAAATAAAAATGTGTTAAATATCCAATTCGCCTCAAGATCCTATGAGCTTTGTGAGGTGAGAGCAGAGCTATAATTGTGTCCCTTTTTTTTCCCATTTTAGATTCAGAGCTGGTGGGCGGCATCAGGCCAGATGTGTGGAGCTGTCCACGGCTCTGGTGCTGAAATCATCGCCCCTGCCTCAGTTTAGAACACACACACACACTTTCACACTCATAATAAAGCTATGATTGCACCACAGCTTTTTAGTAGAGAAATGTGTCTGCACACAGGAAATGACTGAGTGTACAGGAACTTTTCAGACCCGGTGTCTGTGTGCGTCTGTCTTTAAGCAGAGGACCCACTTATCGATTCAGTCAAAGGGCTCGAACATTGAGCTGTTGTTATTTGACCCCAGGAGGTGAAAAAACCAGGCTGTGAGGCGCAGGTGGATTCTTTATCTACAGGCGGAGCCAAGATTAGGAACTTTTTTCTTTCTTTTTTTTTTGCCATTTGTTCTGTGATTAAATCAAAATTGATTATACTGAGCAGAAATAAACGTGATTCTTAATATAATTGTGATAATTGTGGAAATGGACTTCTCTTTCAAATATATAAGCTTACAGACAGGGGAATCAGGTGACATGAAAAAAAACATAAGATAGGAAATTGTTGTTTTGCTACAAGAACATGTTACTTATCTTAAAAATGAAATTGGGAAAAATGACTTATGTTGCCTCACAGTGTTATAAAAGTTAATTTTTCACAATTTTCAATTGGTGAACACATGATTTGAATGATATGAATGATTTTCTCCTCCATCCACCATTTAAACATGTTTTTATCGCGATGTGCGATGATATCCTACACATGTTTGCCATTACCGATAATTACACGGTCTTCACATCGACACAAGGCTGTTAACGGTGGAATGTGGCGCGAGACTGACTCTCACTTTCTTTGAAGTCATGCAGGTCAACTGTCAGTGTTGAACAAAGACAGGTGGGTTCACATACCTGTTGATTTGGAGCGGGTCGGGTGGCACCGTGGATGCTGCTGCTGATGCTGCTGCTGCTGCGTCTTCACGTCTGAACCACGAAGGAGGGAAAAAAAAGGGGAAAAAATGAGTTTAGTTCATTTAATACATTCAAAGTTGCCTAACGTGACTGTTTTCCTCTCTCCTTTCTTCTTCTTCTCTGCGTATTTTTATCCAAAGCGCACGGACAGTGCGCTCCTTTCCTACAGTCTTCACTCTGTTTCTTTTCTTCTTTTTTTTCCTAACATGCAAAACGCTCTCAGGTCTCACCTGGATGCTGCTCCGCGCGCTGCCGTCGCTTCAGGACGGAGAGATGGAGACAGAGATGGAGAAAGATGGAGGGCGGCGGCGGCGGCTGCTGCTGCGCGTCATGGAGAGAGGGAACGAGTCTCCGGTGAGCCGCTGCCACCTCGTTTAAAAAGCCTCCAGTCGTCCAATAGGAGGTCTGTACGCCTGATGAGACCTGACGTCACCCCCATCCCCCCACCCCCTCCCTCCCACCCTCCATTTGAACTATAGGAGAAATTATATCAGCGTTATTTCCTCGACGAGAGACGCGGATGGCGTTTAGTCTCCGTGCCTCGCTCTCCACTCAACACTGTTCACTTTTCTATTTCTCATCTGTATCTGCTATAAAACTGTATTTTTTTTTTAAATCCCTATATATTTGATGAACACAAAGTTGTGAGCTGTGTGATTTTATATTTTATTGCATTTACACACATTATTAGGGTGAAGAAACAATGAGACACGGGAGACGAAGAGAAACAGGTCAGTGCCAAATTCAGCAGACTGTGCAACAGGCGTCAGCTCCACATCTATCTATCTATCTATCTATCTATCTATCTATCTATCTATCTATCTATCTATCTATCCAGTTTTTTTCATTTTTTTCCTTCTTTTGTGCCACTTTCCTGTTTCCTGTGTCATTTTGCTTAAATTAATTTATGGAAATATACATGATTGTGTTTTACTCCATTACAAACAGCTATAGTCATCATTGCTACACAGAATAGTGAAAAAATGATGTGATATTAATGACAAACACATGCAGAGATTTGACTCCATGTAAAAAAGGGCAAAAATGCTGCAGTTCATGTCACATCAGCAGCTTAATAAAACATTATATGCTGTATATGATGGATGAGGCACCTTAAATTGTATATACATATTTTTTTGCACATTTGATGCTAAAATGTAAAATGTTAATATAGCTTTTTTCTGTACAGTGGTGTAAAAAACAAACAGCCCCATTGACTTCAACGAGACAAAGATCCATATTTTTTTTTATCCTTTTAATCATATTTTATATTTCTGTACTGCAGGTCACGTCAATGCAATGGTCAACATACACTCTATAACCACATAGTGTGATTTGTGAGCACTTTTTTAGTATGAAGGAAAAACCTGAGGGGGAAAAAACACAACATTTGCTTGTTGTCCAGGCCTGCGTCCTCCGTCCTGCGTCCTGCGTCCTCCGTCATCCGTCCTGTGTCCTGTGTCCTGCATCCTGCGTCCTGTGTCCTGCAGTCTTACTCACTGGAGCTGCAGCTGATAAATAGCCTGTGCACTCTGCAAAGCTATTTGACCTGTGAGTGAATGATGATTCTCAGTGGTGAAAGAATAATTAAAACCTGGGCTTTCAACAAGTCCTTTGACCACTGGGAACGAGCTATAAATGTATGAACTTAAAAAGAAGAACTTTTTGGGGTTTGTAGCCTTCAATCAGTACAGCACTTTAGGCGCATGTTTTTACAGAATTCCAAACAAAAAAATAGAGTGTGTGTTTTAAAGTGGATCTGGTCTCACAAATCAGGTCCACTGGAACTTTCCATGAAAAGGGAAAGGTGAGCGGCAGAGTCTTCGTTCTGATTTGACTTATTCTTACATACTGGCCCTTTAAGTGGCTAAAATAGTTTTTGCCAAGTGTTTATCATAATTGCTTTTTATTATAATTGAATATTTAAAGCTCCGGTGTGTAATTTGTACTTGTGAACACGAGTATCACAGAACGAGAAGAGCAGGCAATTAAAGCAACACGTTTCTCATCTGAGAGCGTCGTATACGGCCGTGCTCTGTCCAAACGGCCACTTTTGGCTCGACTCATTCACACCAATGTCAAGACACACGATCATGCGAAGACCAATCATTGTTGAGATGCTCCTAATGATTCACTTACACTGAAAACAACTGCTTTACAAGTCACTACTCACTCGTTTGTGTGTAAACCGAAGTCACAGCAGTCTCAAGTGATGACTCCACCACCGTTGAGTAGGTACTATTTTGTTGTGGAAAACCAACCGAAAAAATGCCGAGGTGAGTTGGGACCATAGTCTTTATACCTGGACAAAACAAAAAGCACAGAGTGTGGCGAATGGTGAATTGCACAGCGTGAGTCAAAATGTGTGTTTGGTGTAAACGCAGCGTTTCAGACGCACAAGGTGTCCCTTCCACGTCGGAAAGAGACGCAAGTTTCAAATGACTCCAATATAAAAATCCACCGGCAGTGCATTTAGATGCTCGGAGCAGAGAAGGGGGTAAAATAAAAGTCCGAGATTAAGGTTCAGGGCCAGGATAAAACTGGGGTTTGGTGAAAAATAGCCAACTAGTCACTTACTTACTGTTTTATTATGTCACTATTTTGCTTTTCTTTTTTTTTAAATTGATTTTATGCTGTATACCTTTTATGTTGCTGTGCCTTTAACTCTGTAAAGCAACCTTGGTTGTTTTTAAATGTGCTATAGAAATAAAGTTGACTTGACTTGACTTGAGCGTCTAAATGTGCTGCCTGGTGGTGTCTCTAAAGATTTGAAAGAAGACCTTGTGCGCCTGTGTCTGGGACAGTGACTCTCAGAAGGAGAATCAAAGACACTTTTTCTCATAGTTTCTTCATGTCATGATCTAAAGCTCAAAAAAACAAGCTGCTGGACGTTAGAAAAAGAGACATGAAGTGTTGGAAGACACGTCGTCTTCTCTTGTTCCAGCTCTGTGAGAGGCTGAGGCAAAGGCGGAGGCGGGACTAAGGAAGCGGGCGGTGACATCAGGCTTTCTCCGCCCCCGGGAGTATGTCGAGCTCTCAGAAAGGATGATTCTACATCCATGTTCCGACTGTTCACTGCTGTGAGGGAATGTCTCCACGGACATGGAAACAAAACACTGCTGTAACACCATTATCACCATTAAAATACAGTGGCAATTTCTCTCTCTCATCATCCTCCTCCTCTTCTTCACATATACTTCACACACTGGTGTAGAGGGATTAGATTAAGATGGAGCAAGAAATAAGTTCACTCTACTTATTATTATTATTTTATGGTTATTTGCTTCATTTTCTACACACACCTCGATCACATATATACAGTAGAGCTCGCGAACCAACGGTGGTACACGTACCACAGTTTGAGAACCATGTTGTATAGATATATATACATAACTGGTGTGGGTTTATCGGACATTTTTATGTTCCCACTGATGATTTTACAAAAAATATATCCAATTTTCAAGAACTCCCTATTTCTGATTTAATAAGTGATAAATACGTGACGGTTTCTGAAAGCTGAGAAGTTGCACGTCAAAACCGACGTGTGGTTATTACTGTAATTTCACTCGCGCTGTTTCAGGAACTACATTGGTTTTCCTTATTTTAAAATTGTTAATACACTATTTTAACATGCAGTAAATTGTAAATAACTGCCAAATATTGAAAGTTATTTTGGAAAAATGGGCAAAAGCGCTTACTCACAGGATAATTTTCCCGTAATACCTTAAAACCAGCTGATTCTGCACAAATCAGCTTTTTTTTTTGCTTTTTTTGTACATATTGTATTAAAACTGCACGTTTCTCAGCACTGAGATGTATTTATATGAAGCTCGCAGAAATATAAACGTGTCTCTTGCTCTCCGGCTTCAAACAGCAGCCTCATAAGTGAGTAAAAGAAGAAGAAGGAAAAAAAAGATGTCACATTTCACATGAGCTCTACTCGCTCGACAGATGACAGCTATATGCACAGTCTGTCAGCGCGTGTCTCCCTGGTGAAGGAGAGGAGTATTTTCAGACACAAATGAGTGATTTGTAAGGCCATTGTGAGCGGTGTGCAACATTGTACTTTCTAATTTCACAGACTCAGAAACCATTGTGGGGAAACGCTATTATGTTGTCGAGTGCTTGTTTTTGTGTGTGCGCTTCCCCCCCCCCCGTGGGTTTTGTATTTGCGTGTATTTTGAAATGGGTCTGTACTCACACACACATTTACACAGACATTTGGGAGTAGTTGTGGTTTTTGTTATTCAGTTTTCCCTTTCACATACATCCAGGTCAAGTCTGAACCCTTTTCAGATTGGATTGTAGTAGTTTAACCAGCGAGGGCAGAGAACAACGAGGCTCACGGCAGATGACCATGAAAGCGCAGCGTGCTATATGTTGACAGTGAGGTAATAAAATGAGGCAGAGGATGACAAAGCAAACACGTGTGGGCACTGAAATAGTAAAAAGGTAAAAAAGTGACGGTTTTGGGAGATGCATTTTCAACCATGTGTCACCGCGCAGGAAGAAAGCTCAGTTTGAAAACACAAAACACTTCCACGTTACAGAAAAGTGGTAAAAATGATGTCGTGCAGGCCTCTCAGAGTATCTCGTCTGGCCAGTAGGGGGCGGTCATGTGACGAAAACATCGAACTTTTTAGGCAAAAGCAACTGTTAACTGTTAATTAAATTAAAAAGTAGTGTTAATCGAAATCGCAATATAGCCTACTGCAATTTTCAAATCACAGGAGGTGCAAAATGTCAAAAAATATCATTTTAGATGAATTATTGTCTCGATCTGTACACGTTTTTTTCTACAGTATGAAGACAACGTGTTTATTTCTCACAGATCTGCACAAATATCACACATTAATCATTTTAACACGCTTTTTTCTCATGAAAACGAGAAGAATCATGTGAAAATGAGCATTCCCTCTGATATCGCCAATCATATCACAATCGCAATTAGATATTTATTCAAAATTGTGTTGTGTTTTTTTTATTCTGCAGAATTTCAAAATATTAAGATTAATGATTAGTATATTACTGAAAACAAAACATCTTATTAAGCAGTGGCCTGCTAATGGCCCTGGAGCCACGAGTTTGACACCTCTCGTGTAGTGCATCACACAGTGTTATTGTATCTATTACAATGACATCCAGTGCTGCAGAGAAGAGAAAACAGGAACATTAAAAGTGTGAAAAGTGTTTTCAGTCATGTGGACACAAAGTCAGTTCAAGGCATAATATGAGAACCAAGTGGCCCCTGGGGGGGCCCCAGTAGTGTGTGGAGAACATATTAAAGAAGTCTAGATGTCTTTAGACAGAGTTTATTAAGATATCTAAGTGTTGAGCTGACTCACATTATTTGGTTTACAGTTTGTAGTTTGCAGTTTGCTCACTTATTTCTTTAAAGTTTTAAAAAACAAAGCCATTAAACTTCAAATGAATACTTGGACACTGCAGTGACAGTGGTTTGCTGTAAACAAAACAAAGATCTAATTAATGCAATTTAAAGTTTGTATCAATAAGAGTCAAGCACCGGCTACAATGAGGTGGTGGGAGCTATAGGGTTGACTTGAATTTTGATTCAGCCCAGGGCCCCCGTAGAGGCTTGGAGCAGCCCTGTGTGGAGGTGTGAGGTATTTTCTTTAGTTTTGTGTCGTGAAATGTTGTTTTTGGTTTGTGAATGAATCCTATGAGTTTACTTTAGTAATGTCAATTTTAGTTTCATAAACTGGTCGTGCCGACAGACCGCTTCATACTCATGACAGTGCAGTTTATCCATCCATCCATTTTCTACCGCTTTATCCTAGGGATGCTGTGCCAATCTCAGCTGACATAGGGGGCGATAGGCGGGTACACCCAGGACAGTTCGCCAGTCCATCACATAGAGGGACACATAGAGACAATCAACCACCACAAACACTCTCACATTCACACCTACGGTCACTTTAGAGTGTCCAATTTACATAATCCCCATATTGCATGTTTTTGGACTGTGGGAGGAAGCCGGAGAACCCGGAGAAAACCCACGCACACACACATGCAAAAACGCCCTTGTTCCAACCGCGGCCTCAAACCTGGGTCTTTTTGCTGCAAAGGCAAAAGCAAGAATGCTAACCACTACACCAACCGTGTGGCCCGCAGTGCAGATTATATGAAGTAAATCCAGACAGCACTGCAGAGAGAGAGAGAGAGAGAGAGAGAGAGAGAGAGAGAGAGAGAGAGAGACCTTCCAAATCTATAACTCTGTCTCTACCATTTATAGAGCGGGACCTGTAAGCATAGCAACCACTTCAAATATCTCACACACACACATTCACATACCAAACCATCAGGTGCATATTGTACACCTACGCTCACAGACACACACTCACACACACACACACACACACAGACTTCACCCACACACATGCAAAATACAACTTTGTGAAATCCTTCAGGAGATAACAGAAACTAAACTGAGAAACAATAAGCTATCGTTTACAATAGGATACTAATTAACCGTTTACAGGCATCATTTTCAATGCTTTACTGCACTTTTTCTTTCTTTTAAAAACAAAAACAAAACGTTGTTGTGAGTCGGTGTCACATACGACACCGACTCATAACAACGCACCCCTGTTTAACTCGCTGTGTGCCCCTCCCCCCCACACACACACTCTCTCACCTGTCTCTCCAAACACAAAGGCAAAAAAAAACAGAAAAGAATTCATCCTGAAAACATGTTTATTTTTATCGAATAGTGTTCTAAAACACCATATGAATTTGTAATTCTTTCTCATTATTATTAACGTCTTAATTCTACTACAGACTTTGTTGAGACTGATTTTGATTTAAAAAAAATTAAACACTAAATGGTTTAGTTTAGTTTAGTGAGTTTAGACTCACTATGAACCATCCAGACCACTTATGTGCCCAGAACCAGGACTAAACATGGGTAATTTGATGTATTTTCTTCTCTATTTAAATGTTTTATTGTGTTTTATTAAACCTTTTATATATTTTATGCTGCTGCTTGTCATGCTCTGTTTTCGATGTCATTTTATTGTGAAGGTCCCTCTCTTATTTTGAAGTTTTTCTTGTTTTTCTTTATTTTTTACAGTCAGTGTTAATTCCCACGTTGATCCTGCGCCTGCGTGTGAGGGCACATTTGAGGATCCTCGTTGTGGTCAGCCTGTTTTGTGCTTATCGTTTTGATAAAGACTTTTTACTCACCACCGTCCTGCATCTGGGTCCAGTTGAGTGCGCTACACTGCTGCTGCTGCTGCTGCTTTGTTTCTCTTTCTTTTGATTAGAGAGCACTTTTGAAATGCCTTGTGAAAATGTGCGATATAAATAAACTTGCCTAGACCCTTTTATTTTAAGCAACAGGAAAAATGGCCAGACAAAACTGCAGATTTTACCTCACCGGACTCAGGAGTTGTTGGTTTACTGCAGCGGCCTCGATCAGTAAATTATACTTTATTACTGCAATGTCTAAAAGCCTTTGTTTAGATTTACCTCAGTGACACAGGCAACACCGAACCAGGAGCTCCCTTTTCCTGTGAGCTAAAATTGCAGGGTTTTTTTGCCTCTCAAATCTGGGAATCTATTTTTTTTGCTGTTGTTTCACTGAGGTCGCACATGTCCGCCCACTGTCATCTCTATGTAAAACATTTACTATGTGTCAGCACCTCTTACGATGCCACTTTAGTGTTGGAGCTTGGTTAAACTAGTTAAAACATTACATTTTTGGTGCATAACTTATACGGTCAGATGGTTCGTGCTGTGGTCCTGTAAGTTTCATACCTGCTGTACCACTGTGCCAATGCTGCCACAGTTTATCTAACGTCTTCTTTTACTTCTGGGTCAAAGACCTCCAAGGACATTTTTGGTGAATGCACAGAACACCAAGTCCAACTCCAGTCCGACTAAGCGTATACATGCAGGAGTAATCAGACTATGAATTACATTATCCAGGTATGTTAGTCCGACTAAGCGTATACATGCAGGAGTAATCAGACTATGAATTACATTATCCAGGTATGTTAGTCCAACTAAGACTCAATTCTAGTCAGACAAACGTCATTAAGAAAACCAAATTATCACCTTAGTCTGACTAAAATTGGACTTTTAACATGCATGTAATGACTTTTATTGTTGGACTGTGGCTGAAAGCAGCCATGAAACATTTTCAAAGGTGAATTTGACTGCTAAAGATAAATCTGGACGTTTAGAAGAACACATTTACAATCACAATCCTGATTTTGGCTTCTCGGATCTTGTTTTCCTACACGTGTTTTCTCATCTGTTCTTTCTTCTTCTTTATACAAACAACAAACTCAGATAAATAATCACAAAACAGACATAATCAAAGAGCTGAGAGGTGTGAACAACTTACAATACAATAATTCACACACACACACACACACACACACACACATACACAGACAGACACACAAACCCCTCACATTGTTTGTCTTCTTTCTTCATAAGGCATGGAGGTTCTACACACCTGCACACACACCTGAACAAATCCACACAGACAATTGTAGAAGTTCTGATGTTTTTAATCAGCAGTGTGGGCCCCACCCCCACCTGGCAGATAAGCGTCTGGTTACGTGTCTGTAAAGAGCAGCGAGGAAGCCACAGTCTCTTTGGCAGATGGTCCTATCAGTGTTGGGTAAACCAGCAGCCACAGCGGCCGTGTTTGGCTTAACGACCTTTAAGTAATTCATTGTGTTCACTGAGAAGCAGCATCTGTCGACCCCTCGGCCCTGGAGACACACACACACACACAGAGTTAGACACATAGATAAACATACTTACATGAACATTTAGTCACATGTGTGTAAAATGCAGGTATCACACACACACACACACACACACACACACACACACATGCTCGCAGCTATTCTTCTTAGGACTCTGCATTGACTTCGATTCATTTGGAAGTCACTAGTCAATGTCTAACCCTAACCTTAACCATAACCACAACCACAATTCAAATCTTAGGCCTAAACTTGGGTTATACTACATTAGAACCATGTTTTCTGGTCTCCATGAGGACAACTGGTCCTAACAAGGGCAGTGTTAATGACAGAAACAGTCCTAAAGAGGACCAACACATACACACACACGTCACACATCCACTCTCTAGAGACTAATCATACAGACTTCCTGCCTAATCCTCATCCCAATCTCACCTAAACCTAACCATAAACTTCACCTCGAAACATCATACATTACTTAAAGGTACTTAAAAAAAGGTAATTGTCCTAATAAAGAGGTAAAGAGTTGAGTCTCCACATGATGAACACATGAATCACACACACACACACTCATGTGCATTTACTCAAAGGTCTCTGGGCCTCTGCAGTGGTCAGTGCAGGTGGCTGCAGGAACAGGAGAGGTCTTTGTTCCATGTGACCTGCTCTGATTAGATAGCCACCCCTGATCTTAGTTAATACTCACCAGAACTCGTTTACCTGCAAATGTGAAACCAGAAGTGAGAGATGATATGAAGAGGAGGAGGAGGAGGAGGAGGAGGAAGAAAAGGCAGGTGGAGCCATGCAGCTGAAGCTCAACAGGAGGTACCACAATCATAATGACAACATCCAAATGACACACTGTATATTTTTACACCTCATCACCAGAGGTGGCAAAAGTACCTATAGATTCCACATGAGTAATTATATACACCCATGGTTCTCAAGATGTGGTACGTGTACCACCAGTGTTACGTGAGCTTCCTCTGGTGGAAAATCAGAAATGCTGTTCTACTCTGGATAACCCTCCATTTAATCTATCTATCTATCTATCTATCTATCTATCTATCTATCTATCTATCTATCTATCTATCTATCTATCTATCTATCTCTCTGACTGCCCCTCCATCCACCGTGTGTGTGTGTGTGTGTGTGTGTACTTTCATGTGGCTCGTGGCTCCAAATTATAGTTGAATATCAGTGAGTTTCAGTCTTTTCATGAAATGCAGTGAATTTCAAAAATAAAATTCAATATACA
The DNA here is from genome assembly GCF_958295425.1 of Solea solea. NCBI lineage: Eukaryota > Metazoa > Chordata > Actinopteri > Pleuronectiformes > Soleidae > Solea > Solea solea. Next base: position 25,543,564 of record NC_081145.1, read on the forward strand.
CGTGCCTCCACATTCAGAGACAAGACTCCACAAAAGTTAATTATGGCATGAATTATAGAGAAATGCAGTGTGGAGTCCTGCTGTCATTTATTCTCAAATGTTTGTTTTGGCTAATACTGAAAACATGTTTGACAAATTACTTTCATGTACTCCCACCGCTAGCACAAAATGTGATGTGACAAAAAATTGGATGGGGGGTGGGGTGATTGTTTGGGATTCGATTTTATTCACTATGTCTTAGTGCTGCGTGGTTGTTTCAGCAACAGACAAACTGGCCAGTATTTTGGTCTCAAAGTGTATTAAAACCTGAAATTATGCTGTGGTGCTACAACAACATACGCTGCCGTATAACGCTGCTATATAATCCGCTGTAACGTGCAACTGCAAATGCTTTTCAAACTTAACAATACGACATGGGAGAGTTACTTTTTTTTTTTTACAAATACCATTTCCAAATACTCCCAGCGACTGATGGACATGTTCTTAAAACGTGGTTGTTTCCTTCAGCCAGCACTCTGCCAAAGGAATAATAACAGAAAAGTGCCCATCACTCTGCTTTTCAGCTCACACACTCAAATGGCAGAAATTACAGGCCCAGCTGTTGAGACTTGTCTGTAATGTGTACAGCCGCTCAAACCCCCACCAAGGCCGCTCGCCTCCGACTGAATCAGGAGCATGAGAGGGTAGTGAGGCAGGTTCAGGTGACCTTTTTTGGGGGGGGGGGGGGTATTATTGTCTCCCTGTCTTTTTTTTCTCTTGTGCTTCTGACCCAAGAGAGGGGAGTGTTTGTCCCTGTGGAGTGAATTGACCACGTCCAGCTCATCATGATCAATACTGTTACACACACACACACACACACACACACACATTCTCACTAATGGGCTATTTTCCATCACATTAAAGGTACAGTGTCTACAATTTGGCAGCCTTTATCAGTAAAGTTCCATGTACCTCACCCTTCCCTTCCATGTGTTTTTGGAGAATCTATGTAGCCTTCAGTTAGCATTAACTGTGTTTTTGTGGTTATGTCCAGGTAGCAGCCGTAGCAAGGGCCAAAATATTATCCCCCCAGCGTTTCCAGGGTCGGCCCTGAGGTCTCCTACCAGAAGAATATGCCCGAAACTCCTCTCCAGCCATTGCTCCTTTGAGGGAATCCCAAGGCGGTCCCAGGCCACTGAGAGAATCCCTCCAGTGTGTCCTGGGTCGTCCCCGAGGTCTCAGCTGGCTCCTCCCGACGTGGCGGAGCAGTGGTTCTCCTCTGAGCCCCTCCAGGATGTCCGGGCTCCTCGTGTTATCTTGGATAAGGATGAGCCCGGCGATTTGCGATCTTGTTCTTTCGATCGTTACCCAAAACCCATGACCATTGGTGAGAGTTGGAATGTAGATTGACCTGTATATCGAGGGCTTTGCCTTCCCGTTACATCCGTCCCTCACTCGTGAATAAAAGATTTTATGACTCAAACTTTATTGATTTTTAATTCTTAAGGGTACGGGCACTAAAATCAAACAATAAGGAAATTAATAATAAAATAGATGATATATAGAAGAAAATATATACATACATATAAACACACATTATAGATCTCATTATATAATCTCATGAACCCTTTTCAGAAATGTATGAATCTTTGGGCATGACCATAAGGCATGTGGGTACCCAGCTCCCCTTCACAACAGTCTGGTGTATCTTTTATACCTAGCCTGAATAGCCTACTTGGGTACCAATAGGAACGATGAAGGATTTTGAAGTGAATCCTATTTTGATATCCCTAGAGACTCAGTGACCCCAACAATAAATCCCAATCGTTTTCTTCAATTGTTATGTTCAGGTCCCTCTCCCATAGGGTTTTCAGAGCTGTGTTGGATGGGTAACCAGTATGGTTCATAACTCATAAGCATAGAGTAATAATGGAAAGCCCTATGTCCAATCTATGCGATCCACAGAATCTCATTAATGAGGTCCATGCCCTGAGGTGGTGTGTGTGTAGAGCCAAACATAGTAATAAGGAAGTGTCTCAGCTGAAGATATCTCCTGAATTGATTGTTGGGTAGTTTGAATTGTCCAACCAAATTGTCAAATGACTTGAGGACACCATCTTTAAAGATCACCCAGAGTATGTACCCCCTTAATCACCCACTCCCTCCATATAGGTGGTAATTTATTAATAAGGAGTTTGGGGTTGTCCCATAAACCAGAGGATAAACTTAGAAAGGGGTTGATTTTAAATATATACGAGACAGTTTTTTTCCATAGTCCCTGAAAGATGAGAGACAACAGGGTGGGATCGAACATTCGGAGGCATTCTTGCCGATAAGAATAGCAATGGAGGTAAGGAAATGCACATTGACTGTTCTATTGCGTACCAAGGTGGTACTCTTTCTGGAGGTAATGCCCAGTGTACGAAGCATATCTATCAAACAATTTTGGAGTCCCTGGCCACCTTTCGCGACAGGATTTTGCAATTTACGCAGATGAATTCTTGGTCTTTTACCATTTCAAAAAAACTTGTTTCAGAGTGAATCAAATTCTTTGAAGTATTTTATGGGGATATTCAGTGGGAGAGACTGAGCTTGATAATTGACTCTGGCAGAACAGTTCATCTTTATAATATTAACTTTTCCCCATAATGAGAGGTAAAGTGGAGACCATCTTTCCAGATCTGTGCTCACTTGAGGTAAATTGAAATAAAAAAAAGTGGGACATTTAGCCGGAGAGTTCCCTTGTCACCAATTACACTCAAGAACCCCTGAATCTACGGCTAAGGCTGAGGAACCATTTTCATCTGACGTAAACAAGAGGAGGCTGGAGAAAAGGACAGTGAAGTTATGTTTTTGCCCGTCTGTCCATTTGTCTGTCTGTTTGTGAGCAGCATAACTAAAGAAATGGCGCTTTTTCACAGTTTCAAAGCACGACTCGGCTCTGCATAGTTCGTCCTCGGCATGTATCGTGGAAAAGTGCCAAAAGTGAAGGACCGGAGGTTTTGACCAAGTCTTAGGTCTCCTGTTTTAAAACCTCCAGAATCGCGACATTTTTCCCTTGTCATACTGACGTCCTGGAAACAGTTCACAGTTCACAGACGTCACCTGCAACAATGTTGGATGATACCAGCTCTCAGTCACACTATTGTCCAATTATATTATCTATTTTCCTCAAAATTGACAACATTTTTTAAAGAAGAGGTACATTTTAATACTTGAACATGTGACGTTTTGGTGTATTTATCTTCAGATTTTTTGTCAGTGTATTGGTTTTGTAACTTCCTTGTTTATGTCGAATTCCAGTATTTACATGTGCACTTTAAAATTCACATGTTTCCTCTGCACATAAACACAAGTTCAAAATAGAAAGACAACTGTGGGATCTCCTGATCCCCCGCTGGTCCATCATTAATCCGTCCATGCAGGAGAAAAGACAAAGCTGCAAATTCCACTCAAGCCATTTCTTCCCCCCGTCTTTCTCTCCACTTTCTCCACACTTCACAGTCCGCGGTGCAGTACTGGTCTACAATAATGCATCTGTGATCACTGTAATTCCCTGAATAATAGAGGGGGGGGGGGGGGGGGGATTCCAAATCATTCACTGTGACAAAACACAAGAGAAGTTCAGGTGCATAAGGACGGCAAAGTTACAGTGTTAAAACATCCTGTTGTGCTCTGAAATTAGGCCGCATAGAAAACTTAAAAAGCTTTTTATTAAATGCCAAACACAAATGTGTGCGCAGGGGAAGAAATAAGATGGAGGAAATGTTAAAAACAATGTATTTCTATTCACTCTCCACTCTTTGAATAACCTTTTTCTAAGTGGCTTTTACATAGGAGTTATATCGTGTCAGTGAATTTGCTTTATGCTTTTCATCCATGACGACCCTTAATGCAAATGCTCTTTTAGAACATTCTGTTCATTATAATGACGATAATAACTGCAATTGCAGACTTTTGTACTCAGTTCAGCTCCGTTTGTTTCATGCGTTTTTTTTTTTAAAAAAGACTCGTAGAGGTTTTCTTCTTTCTTTTCTCTTAAACCACCCTTTTCACTCCTGGATGTTAAAAGTAGGAGACATTGAAGATATAATTTCGGAGCAGAAAAAAATAACATGAAGCAAAAACTTAAAGTCAAGAGGGAAAATGTCTCCGCTGTTTCACTCGGACACAAGTAGATGTGAAGTAGAGGAGGAAGAATAGAAACGGTCCACTTTGGGCTGCAAAAAGCCCAAAAAGGATGAGAAGGAAGAAAAGAGAGATTCGTAAATAAACACTGTGTAAAAACACTCAGATGGACACTCCATCACTCCTCTACTTCATGGGCTGATGCTAAAAGCTGAGGCGAGGGTCCTGTGCACTGAGCGCTTTATTAGTGGGGAAAATAACAGAACAGCCAGAAGATAGTACAGAGTTTCTGTTCTGAATTACTCCTGTGTGGGTTTATTGTTGTTGTACACAAGCAACGTCGACGCAAAGGACACACAATTCTGGAGGCACAGGATGGCAGCCAGCGCTGGAACATGTGCAGTCATACACACACATACACTCACACACACATGTCATGAGGCACAGGTTTAATCAGACATAGTTGAAAAGGAAAATGCCATTAGATTTTTAAGTGGATAATTTCACATCCTTCCTTCCATTCATTTCTTCTTTTCAAACTGGCCTTTTATGCCCACTACATGTGCTTTTATGGAAAATTACAACATTTGAATGAGACTCTTTGGTCAGGGATAATTGCACAAAGAGCCATTAGCAGTCTTCCAAAACCAATGTACTGCGAGCGTTATTGTTTTTTCTTTTCTTTTTTCCCCTCTTTTCTTTTTATAATGCCATTGTCAATCTATAAGAACATGTCTCCTAAGAAAGAGGATAATCATAATTTAATTATCCGTCATTAGTGGGAGCAAAGAGCCAGTCACCTAGGGTTCGGAGATTTTTTTTCAAGCACGCCGTCATAAACAAATCAATTAGCCGAAATTGGCTAAACAAACAATACAGCCAAATACACTGTGGGTAAAGTGGTGGCCAAAAGGTCTCTGGGATATTTTTTCCCCTCTGCCAATTGAGTGAAAGCAATTATAATCATGTTCAAAGTTTGCCGCAGCACCTGCAAACCCACCTACTGATCAGTAAATTGGCACTTGACTGAGATCAGCAGGTGGACTTTTGTTTAATGTGTGGCCACCAAGCAAGTTTCCTCAGTCCATGGCAATTATCCAAAAAACTGTATCCAGTAAATTGGCACATGGGGTACAAAGAACTGTATTTATAGTGCAGTGGAGTCCTTGTGACATTATTCCTCTCTCTCTCTTCAGAAAACGTAAAATGTGAACTTCAATCTGGGATAGCAACTTCCAAGAATACAAATTCACATGGAATGATTTGTTTCTGTTGCGTTTTATGTTTATTTTTTACTGATTCAAAATGCAGTTTAAACTCATTTATCTTTGACCAGGGCTCTCAATGTTCAGTCGGAGTGAAAGATAACAAAATTCATGACAATATTCCACACAATTTCACAATAAGAGTGTTTGATTTGGTTGGGAACTGCATATACGGTTTTCTCTCCACAGTCTAAAAACATGCAATAAAAAAAAAAAAAAAATCTTGATTCTTGATATGGGGATTAGGTAAATTGGACACTCTAAATTGACCATAGGTGTAAGAGTTTGAAAGGTCGGTCTTTTCCACTAATGTTGTAGATGTGTCTCTTTGTCGAGCTCCGGGCGCTGTCATGTGACACGGCTCATTCACTCCACCATATTGGCAGGAAAAGCTTCTGCAAAATAATGAATGGCAGAAGTTCTTGTTTCAAGTTGTCAGAGGAAATCCACGGAGATGGAGCTGTATATTGAAGAACTTGACTCGTAACAACTTGAAATGTAAAAAAAAAAAAATAAAAAATTTAATCCAGATCTTTATTCGTCCTTTCTTTTTCTTCTGCTACTTTGTATGGTAGTGCTGTCAAGTACGATTGATGGATTCATGGCACTCTCCTACTGTCTCCTACTGCTTTATCCTCCACATAAGGGTTGCAGGTGCACTGGTGCCATACTCAGCTGGCAGGTAACAGGCGGGGAAACATCCAGGACAGGTCACACAGGAGAACACAGAGAGATGTTGCTGATCCTGGGTCTTCTTGCAGCAAAGGTGAGAGTGATAATTACTACATCAACTGTGCGTCCCATCCCCAGAAATTTGCAAACAAAATGTGTCCTTTACTTTTATTTATTCGTTTATTCTTATTATTATTATACATTTTATTAATGATGATTTTTTTTCATTTATTTATTGTTTTATTTGATTTAATTGATAACAATGATGTAGAAGGGTGTCTGTATGTAAGTCTTTTCCACTTCCTTTAATTTTCAGGTGTTGTAAGATGCAGTACCACTTTTCACCTGAGGAAGCTGTGGTGGCGCTGTTTAAAAAAAATACGACCTCTGTGCTTTACTTCCCGCCGCTGTCTTCTTCTTCTTCTTCTTCTCCGTCTTCTTCGTTTTCTCCATGACCGGCTGCCGCTGACAAAAACAAACTGCTGCTGCCTGTGTCGAGGAACGAGGTTTAGAGTAAAGCGACAGGTTCACAGTGAATGTTGTACTCTACGAAACAAGAGAAGCAGCGGGACGTGTAGCGGCAGCTGCTAAGTGCTACTAGCTGCTAACAGACGAGCTCCTCACGCAAACTTAAAGGTCTGTCGCTGCTAACGCGAGAATCTGTGCGCGGAGGGACGAGACTCACACTGTTGTTGTGGGACAGTTCTGTGTCAGCCAGAGTGTGAGTTTCAGCTTGTTGTGTTATAAATGTTGTACAAATGTGACTGTTTTCGTGTGTGTAAAAGTCTATGGTCCAAACACCACAGCCTCAGTTTAGACGTTAGGTTCAATCAGACTCTTGTGAACAGAGCAAAAAGTCTCACTTTTGTGTACTTTTCATCGTGTGTATGTGTATACACTTGTATTTGGCAGCTCTTAATGACCTTCTCTGGCTTAATTACAGACCTGGTCAGGACCAGTAGTCCCCATTGGTAACCAAAACCTGGTCCTAGTTAGTGGGCGTGATGCACCAGCGTGTAGTCAGACCAGCAGCCAAGAACATCCGTATGGTTATGTTACCACATTGCATTATTGTAATGCCATTTTATGTCTAAACGTTGCCTGGGTTTTGAACCTAAACTATTACAAATGCTCACACATACACTCCAATATTTAACTGTGTTCCTCCTGTTAATTTAAATCTGTACTTGTCTTTCCTGTTCAACTGGAGTTGTAAACAATAACACTTATTGCACAAGTAGTCGTAAATATATACGTTAGGGCTGCAACTAGTATTCGATTAATTGATTACTAAATTAATAGTCAGCCATTTTGATAATCGGTTTGAGTGTTGTTTTTTTTAAAGAATTTAAACAAGCTTTGATTTATCATCTTCTTTAATGGGAATAGTTTCTGGTTTCTTTGCTCCAAAAAACAACAAAATTATTAAAGCTGAATTGTTTTGGTTTGTGGACAAGACGAGACATTCATGTCCAGGTTTGGGAAAACACACATTTTCTGACATTTTCCGCACCAAATAAGTAGTTGATTAGTTTTGAAAATAATTAACAGCTTAATCGATTATGAAAATAATCGTTAGTTGCAGCCCTAATATAAATCATATTAATTTTTAGGATATTGCACACTGTGGGATCCGTTTACATATGAATGTTTGAAATACTTTACCTGAGTTGTGTAAGTTATTTGACATTTATTTTAATAATCAACAATATGGATTGATCTGAAAATATTGATCATGTCTAATTAATTTGCCTTTAGTCAAGTAATTGATTTAATTACTAATTGTTTTGGCAAAGTGATTAATTAATCTTTTACTTTTATGCACAACATTTGCCCAGTTCCAAAGTTCAAGCAACAGAGTCTTTATTTGTTCTTCTCACTTCCCCCTGAAACCACAGGTACTGAGACTCCTCTTGTGATGTAGTCGTTTCATCATACCTGCCTGACTGCCTCCTGAGGAGGTCATTCTCTGATCACAGCGATGGATGAGGACACCCCAACCCTGAAACCCAGGCGGATCCAGAATCAGAATGTGGTTTATCGTCTGGAGAGGCGGAGGATTTGCTCTGGTCAACCGGGAGCACACTGGTACAGAGTGCGCTGCTTCCATCAGAACCTGTTCCCCAACTTCACTGTGGTCAACGTGGAGAAGCCCCCCTGCTTCCTCAGGAAGTTTTCACCCGATGGACGCTGTTTCATCGCCTTCTCCTCTGACCAGACTTCTCTGGAGGTAAGAGGAGACTAACCTCACTGCTGTGTGTCTTTGTGTCCTTTTTTTTACAGAGTTTCTCTGAAGATTTGGACAGATTTAGTCAGTTTTACCAACGAGAAAATATTGTAATATTAATTTTCCTGTTCCAGATATATGAATACCAAGGCTGTCAGGCAGCTCAAGACTTACTCAGAGGCCAAGAGGGAGAAACTCTTCTTACAGCCAATGACCAGCGCTCTCTCAACATCCGTGGCCGTCTGTTTGAGCGCTTCTTCTCTTTGCTCCATGTTACTAATGTGGCCTCAAATGGAGAGCACCTGAACCGCGAGTGTAGCCTTTTTACAGATGACTGCAGATATGTTATTGTTGGCTCGGCTGTGTACGTCCCAGAGGAGCCGCCGCCATATTTCTTTGAGGTAACAACACTCGGTCTGAAAGAGTCAACTCGAAAGACAAAAACTAAGCTTTCTGGGTCAGACTGCTTCTTTCATATCATGTTTTATTCTCTCATTAGGTGTATCGTAACAACGAGTCTGTGACTCCAAATCCTCGGTCCCCTCTCGAAGATTACTCACTCCACATTATTGACCTGCACACTGGCAGGCTATGTGACACCAGGTCCTTCAAGTGTGACAAGATAATTCTGTCCCACAACCAGGGCCTCTACCTCTACAGGAACATCCTGGCTGTGCTGTCAGTCCAACAGCAGACCATACACGTCTTTCAGGTGAGCAGTGTGTTGTAGTGTCTCTGCACTCTCTCTGTTTCTTAATATAGCTGTGTTCAGATCTCGTGACTTTGGATATTACCGTACTGCACACAGGAAGTGATTTGTTTTATGTCTCGACAGTCGGAGGCAACATTGCACACATAATACAAATAATGGCCCTGTGGCTGTTGATGAGTTGAATGATTGTTTTTCTGTGATTATATGTGATTTCATTGACTGGGTCTCTACCTGATGTTTTTGAAAATGAAATAGGATTTTACTGTTTTTACTATGTGATGTCTTTATGTTGAATGTAATTCGGCATTTGGCACCTTGAAAAAGAAAAGTGGCCTCTCCTCGTTTTAAGTAAATGATGATGTCAATTATGATCAAGCGTAATGTCTTCAGACAGGTTGCAGTGTGACACAAAGAACTGTTCACACAAGGTTTCAGAAATTATTCCTATTCAAAAAAAAACACAGTAATTGAGAGCGGATCTTTGCAAGTCTGGCCGCTTTTTCACCTTTTCACCTTTTTCCCTATAGAGCTCCGCTTACTGTTTTTGTAGTACATATTTTATTAACACCACAGTAAACATCCATCCATTATCGACCACTTTATCCTCACTGTTGTAAATTCTCTCCGCTCTCCTGACCATGTGCATTTGTTTTCAATGGCAAACCCAAGCCATGCCGGTCGGGCATGCAAGCTTCTGTGTTTTTCAATTCTCGCCATTTGAAAAATGCGATCCTACGTTTACTTTTGTGTGGCCCCCCGCTCATTCAAACAGTTTCCTCTTCCTACAACAGTTTTCTCTTCTTCTTTTTTGCATGATGAATTGAAGACTGCTGACTGCTCACTGCCTAGATTCTATAGCTGATACCTCGCTAGGGAAGCAATTTGTTTTTTCCCGCGAGACTTCCTAATTCCGAGGACTCCTTGCAAGACTGGCTTTCCTCTAACAGACAGTAGGGGGAGTGGGGACATCGATTTAACCATGGCAATGACTCCGAAGCTGTTAAATTAGGGTTAAAAATCCTGCATCTTTTAATATTTTCACGGGATAAATGCTTCTTGCTCCCCTACATCCTTGTGCTGCCTCTGTATACACACCGAACTCCCTCAGTTAGGTGTGATAGTACTGTTGGCGGGGTGTCTTTTCAGATGAATGATGCAGAATAGAAACATTAAAAACAAAAATCACACTGTAGCTTTAACATGTTTATCTGCCTTTTAGAAAACATTTCGGTGTTAAATGTGAGCAGCTGCATCTCTGAATCTCTTTAAATCCAGAATTTAAATTCTTCACGCTCTGCTTTCAACCAGGTGACTCCAGAGGGAACGTTCCTGGATGTGAGGACTATCGGGCGCTTCTGTTATGAGGACGACCTCCTCACTCTCTCAGCAGTTTACACAGAGGCCCAGGCTGAGAGCCAGCCGGGCTTCCCCCGCCTGTACACGGACAAAACCATCAACTCCCTGAAGCACCGGCTGCTCGTCTACCTGTGGAGGAGAGCCGAGCAGGACGGCAGCGCCACCGCCAAGAGGAGGTATGAAAAATGACACAAAATTACACTCCTCTTTGCAATCCTATTTATTTATTTATTTATTTATTTATTCATGTATGTATTTATTCCTCGCGTATTCACATATTTTCTTCTTGAATCTTCTGTAGAACAAAAAGCTGATACAATACGTTGTGGTAAAGATGACCCTAAAATGAATTAGGACCATTTTGTACTTAATTTCGACTTCTATTGAGCAACTCTATATGGGAATATGTATCTACAATATATACACTATGTGCTACATTAGAATTATAGAATGGCTTGTATAGATAATAAATCACATATTGTGTTCACAGTCCTCACCACTGTCCCCCTCCAACCCACTGTCTGACTGTGTTTAGTCTGAGTTTTATTGACAGCAGCCCCAAGAAAGACCTCATAAAACGTAGCTAACGCATCAAAGTTTCAGATAAAATGAATCAGCTCCAAGGGAAAAAAAAGTACATCACTGCAGTAGGAACACATTTGTCAGGAGCAGGGGCCAGACAGTAAATGTGCACTTGACCGCTGAACTCAAAATTGTCACCGAAATGATGTGGATGTTGTGTTTGGGTCGTGCCTGAGAATAACTGCAGTATTTACACATCCCCGAACGAATCAAACTGCCGTGGAAAACAACCAGCGGCAGATTTACACCCGAGGAAATCATATCAACCTGTGTCCGTGTCTCCTTCAGGCTCATTTAATGCCGGGCTGTCAATGCATCAGCAGAGCAGAGCTGCTTTTTTTTTTTTACAGTGTTATAAATGTGAGGAGACGTTTTACTGCCGTGCAGAGAAAATGCATTAAGACTTCCCTTGTCCTCCGTCTGTAAAGCAGCCTTGAAAAACCCATTAACAAAGACACTGTAAAGTGAGAGAGTTTTATAAATGAGCTTGGCTGTTACCTGCTGGTGTATCGCTGCTCATTAGATCATATTCACAACTGCATTTGATTTCCATATGCCTTTTTTCTTTATAAATATATATTTTTTTTATGTTGTTTCCAATTTAAATACATAATGTAATTTCCCTAATGGTCTTTTCACTGCCATCTGCACCTCTTAATCCTTCTCTCTGCAAAACTATTGCCAATAGGTTTTTCTGGTTGGATTTAAAAATCAGAAGAAAAAAAATTCCGTTAACTGACAAATCATGTTATTTAATTTCCATTTTTTATATTTATAAATTTGTCAATATTTAATGTAGACTCTTCACATATAGACAAAATAACAGTTAAAAAGTGGAAATATTAAAAATCTAGTTGTTTAACCTACTTGTCTAAATAATTGATTTTTGTTTTTTTTGTCTTTTTGTTTATACACTTTCCTTAGTGATTATTTTTTACAGCGTTCATAAAATAGAGCATATTGTAACAGCATATGCAATATAAACCCATGTCTATGTGCATCTGTATGATCATGTCAATCAGCTCTAATAAAAAAAGACTTGAGACACAAGAAAACCTAGTTGTAATAGAAATGAATACAGAAAAATAGACGGATATGAGAACAGAGCTGAGATTTAAAAGTAGTCACATTTGGTGCTGATTTCAGTTCTACTGGTAACTTGTTCATAGAGTAACTAGACAATTAGTCTTTTTTGAAGGCCTCATGTGTAAGAATTAACGTGGTGAGTCTGTAGAAAAGCTGGACACTCCTCTCTTTCTGCTTTGTGTCGGTGAAACTACGGTGGCCTTCGCATACCAGAAAGTATGTCGCCGTCCTTTGTTTGCGTAGAAAGCTTTTCGCTTCAAAATGCATAACCCTCTGTCCACCTGCTTTTTTTTCTGTTCAAGCGAAGCTGTAGAAATATGTCGGCACAAAAAACCAGAACCTTGCTCTGAAGTACATTCAAAAGACTTATTATTCCTCAAGCTACCAACATATACACTACAAACATAAACTGCAGGGGTAGTAAGTTCACGGGTACGTTCACGCACCGATGAGTTCAGTTCACACACGTTCTTCATCTTTCGCTCGTGTTTCTCCGTGTTCTTCGTCAGATTCTTCCAGTTTTTTGATCAGCTGAGGAGGCTGAGGATGTGGAAGATGCAGCTGCTGGATGAGCATCACCTCTTCATTAAATACACCAGCGAGGACGTGGTCACGCTCAGAGTCACCGACCCCTCGCAGGTAGGCGCGCACACACACACACACACATGCACACGTGCGTGCGCTGAATTCCTCCCCCTGCTCTCTCAGTTGCCTTCCCCTGCCTCTCTCGTGTCTTTTGTCGTTCATGTTGCATGAAAGAGATTCTTTCTTCAGGTTTCCACGGACACGTCTCTTCTAAGGACTCTCTTCAGTCCTGTGTCTCATTCCCGGTGACAGGAAAATAGATCTAATTAATCCTCGTTTTATTTAGATAAGATCTTAGCTTTTTAGACGCCCTCACAAATGATGAATATTAAATACATGATATTTTTTTTATATTTTTTTAGTTGTAATGTCTCTGGACTGACTGTGTGTTTGTTTTAATTTTTAATTTTAGAGTATCTTCGAAATAATCGTTCAGTCCATAAAATGTCAATAAAATGTTGATCAGTGTTTTTCAAACCTGGAAAATGACAATGTTCTCAAATGTCTTGTTTTGTCCACAAACCAATAATATTCACTTTTAATGATTTCTTTGTAATATGGAGCAAAACAACCAGGACAATATTCACATTTAAGAAGCTGAAAAATCAGAAAACTTTGTTTAATTATGGAAAAAATCCTCAAATCGAGTAATTGTTTCTGCATTCATCTGCATTTTCTTTCCCTTTTTGTTTGTTTTTTAGTGTTGAATATATAAATATATATTTTTGTGCTCATGGTTGGAGATAATTTACCTACAGGATGGAAAAAAACAACAACAAGAACCAACAAAATATGTATTCTTTGTGTCCCTCTCCACACCTCCTCCTCCTCCTCCTCCCTGTCCCACTTTTCTCCGTCAGCCGTCGTTCTTTGTCGTGTACAACATGGTGTCCACAGAGGTGCTGGCCGTCTTTGAGAACACCTCCGACCAGCTGCTGGAGCTGTTTGAAAACTTCTGCGACCTTTTCAGAAACGCCACGCTGCACAGCCAGGCCGTGCAGTTCCCCTGCTCGGCCTCGTCCAACAACTACGCTCGGCAGGTCCAGAGAAGGTACGGACGGCAGAGGAGAACGCACAGGAGCGACGCCCCCCCCTGTGCTATAGAGTCACATTATTGTTGCAGACGAAACCAACACACTGAAAACATCCCAGTTTGACTTTAATTCTGAGGACAAACCACCCGAGTCAGGTGTTTTTTTGCTGTATGAAAGGGAGGGGAGAAAAAAAGCCTGATGTTGTGCAGCTAAATGTCAGGAAGGATTTGAAGTCGGCTGGTTAGAAAGGGGAAGTAGATCAGCGGTGATCGCCTGCAGGAGAAGGAAGGAGTTTAAGGACTTAATCTGGATATAGAAGTGAGATTTTGAGGTGGTCAGTGTGGCAGCAGCAGAGCTGTGATTGAATTCTGCGGACTCACCAGCGCATGTGACACTATCCTCAGTGGAAGGCGAAGAGAGAGGAGCACAGAGTATGAGGCAGTGAGCTGAGGGAGGAGGAGAAGGAGGAGGAGGAGGAGAAAGGTTCGACTGAGGAAAAAGAGCTCAGAATTGGATTTGAGCGTTCAAATTGATGCTGGGAGGAGGAGCTGGAGGAAGGGAAAGCCGGCAGTTACTTTGAGAAAACCATGTTTGTGTCACTTACAACTTTGCAGAGAGCGAAGCTCAGTTCCCAGGCAGGAAAGAGGCAGAGCCTTAGGACTGAAGATATTATAGCACAAAACAAGGTGAGAGGAAAAATATGGACGTATCTAGCACTGACGAGTAAAAGGAAACTTGGCTGGGTGATTAAGTTTATACATAATATCTGGATACAGCAGATATATTTGGATAAATCTCAATATAAAGACAGACACAGGCTGTCTCAATGAGCTCAAGGCCACTGAAAAAACATCCTTAATACAGCAGTATAGTCTAAAATAAAATATCCACAGTCTGCATTACGTACTTCAAATACAGTTGTTTAACTTAAGATGATATCTGGTGCATTTCACTGTATTTAGTTAGGGATATTTACTTTAACATTGCCTATAAATGTGGTCACATTCTGCTTTTTAAATCATTGCTGACTAAGATTTCCTCATATAATATTTGTGTTTATTGATATTTAATTAAATATCATAAATATCTGGACTACGGCAGCTTTTAAAAACCAGGAAAACCACGTTGTCCAACATTTAAGATTATACCTTGTCGTGTGTCACAATATTGATTATTAATTTATTGCCCAGCCCAAAATAGAAAACAGGTAAAGAGTGTTTTGTAAATGCTAGTGCCGTGTCTGTGCCTGTTCTTTGTGTATTTCTGTGTGTCTGAATGGTCAATGTTACAATTCCACAACAAAATGTTGGTATTGAAATACTGATATAATAACAATGTAATGACAGAATGAAATCATTCAATCGTTTCTGTGGGAGAGTGGGTGGAATCGGCCTTTTTAGCGATATCGCTCATCATTTCTCGTCCAAACACAGTCAAAGTTGACACTGCACACACGGGTGTCCTGAGTAAATCACCTGACATGTTTAAAGCTTATCACGTTTTAAATACAAAGCAAAAAATCTTGAATAAAAGAAGAAAATCTCCGACCTAAGTCATGTTACAACTGACGGTTGGAGCTTTGTTTTCAAAACCAAACATCAGGAGCAAAAGCTCGAGCTTTGATGATTATCAACTTTTTTTAATTTTACTTGATGTCCCCCCCTCCCACACCCCTCCCTCCATCACCTGTCTGTGCCTTCAGATTTAAGGACACCATAGTAAACGCCAAATACGGCGGCCACACGGAGGCGGTGCGGCGGCTGCTGGGTCAGCTGCCCATCAGCGCGCAGTCGTACAGCAGCAGCCCTTACCTCGACCTCTCCCTCTTCAGCTACGACGACAAGTGGGTGTCAGTGATGGAGAGACCCAAGACCTGCGGAGACCACCCCATCAGGTACTAACTCATCCTGGAAATGTCTGTTCACCTCAGAGCTCTAATCAGGGTTCCCACTGGTCCTTGAAAGTGCTTGAGTTTTGTGCAAGGAAGAAGTTGATATTTAGGTAAATGTCTCCCATGTTTGTTACAACGCCACCTACTGTTCCATGCCCTGCATTGCTTGATGTACGTAAACTAGGCCTACGCAGAACAAACATGGAGTTATAATTAGTGTTGTGGACACTGACCACTGTCCCTCTCTCCGCCGTTGACGTGAGATTCCATTCAGAACAATAAGCGAGTGAAGTTAAGCAGGAGAGAGCAAATGACGACGTGACGCCTGGGAAATGAAAATCCCACGATCTCTGTCTCACCAAATAAAATGACAAACACTGACTTTGTCCCAAAATCCCAAAAAGGACAGTCCCTTGTCCAGATGCAGAGCGTGCTGCAAGTCAAAAGTGGACTCCATCATGGGGCAAAGCGGCTCTTCTTAAATTGCCCTGCCATTTTAAGCCGTGTCGGCACATTCGGCCTATGAATTAAGGCAATATGGTCCTGGAAAGTGCTTGAATTTAACGTCAACCAATGATAACTCATGTTGTGTGTCCTCCTGGATATCAACAATAATTTTCCGTCCCGTCTCGTAACTACGAATAAAGGTTAGAAACCACCTGTGCCACAGATGAAAATAATCTTGGACCTGTGACGGGCTCGGTCAGAAAAATGTGGCCCAAGAAGTCGATGACAAATACTTTTAAATGAACAAACCAAGATGTGCTGTTATTTGTTATTGACAGATGAAACAACATTATAATCTTTTGCTCACTTTAATTTGTAGATAGATTTTTAAAACAAACGATTGCAACGATTCATCGATTTTAAATGAATTGCCACTTTAATATTTAATACAAATATGCAGATTTTTCAGCAACATAAATGTGAATATTTTCTGTTTTCATATGAAAACATCAGTATTTTGAGGTTTTAGCAACAGTTTTCAAATTTTTCTTTTATTTTGTGGACCGAAAACAACCACTCCATTAATCCAGAAAATTACCAACAGATTTATCGATTGTACCTCAGATATTTCTCAGCATACGTAGTCTTGTTCCTGTGATTAAAAAAAAAAAGCACAGCAGTTACTCCAAATGGAAAAAAACATCTCTCTGTCTCTCTCTCTCTCTCTCTGTCTCTCTCTGTCTCTCTCTCTGTCTCTCTCTGTCTCTTCTACCAGGTTCTACGCACGTGACTCCGGCCTCTTGAAGTTCAAGATCCAGGCGGGTTTGCTGGGCCGGCCCGTGAATCACGCCGTGCGGCGCCTGGTCGCCTTCACCTTCCACCCCTTTGAGCCCTTTGCCATCTCTGTGCAGCGCACCAACGCCGAGTATGTGGTCAACTTCCACATGAGGCATGTCTGCGCGTGAGGAGCCACTTTGTGTGAGTGTGTGTCTGGTTTCCATACTTAAAAATACTTCAAAAAATAAATCACAATTTCAGATTGTTACTGGTGACAATACAACAAACATGTCCTCCATCAGGAGGCACAAAACAGTGTGTGGCCCCTCTTCCTCCTCCTCCATAGAAAAACAGCAGTCATTCTCTGTTTAATAGGAGCCACAGTTTCTCTTCTCTTTCCTCCTTCCATCACGCAGTGGTCACTCCGCTTCCGCCCCTCCTCCCCATCTGCAAGGAGGCAGCAATTCTGCCTTTTCCTTTCTCCTCCTCTTCCCCACTTCCTCCGCAGAACAAAGAGGGACCTGTGGGGAGGAGAAGCTGGAATAAGTGTAAATGGAGATGTAGAGCGGGTGATTGATGTGCAACAGAGGAGGGAGCTGTAGGTAGCCAGACTTCTTAGACGAAACCAAAGGTGTTTTTTTTTTTCTTCCGAGCTCTGAAACTGTGCATTCATTTCAGGATTGCTTTTCCTGGAACCAAGGAACGTGTAATTTTATATTGTTGTTCTGCTTTCTTTTTTTCTTACATTTTACTGTCTGTATATATTTTACGCCAATAAAATTGTTGAAATTGTACTCGCCAATTTTGTTTTTAATTGGCCAATAAGAACAGGGAGAATCCTGGTGTTTTCTGCCTCCCACCTCCAAATATTCAACAGTGAATTTCCTGCTTTCATACTCAACAAAAAGGGTTTTTTATTGTGTCTTATTTTGCACACACAAATTTAGAAAATCAAGCTTCCATCACAGTCCACACTGGCTGTACAGACACCGGACAGCAGTCATGTGCCTTTATAATGAACTTTAAATGTGAAGGTGTCATCGTGTTTAATTTGAACGCAGTGTTTCCCAAAGCGTTACACATTTTTAACACAAAATTGTGACAAGAGCATATTTAAAAGAACGTTTTGGACTATTTTTTACTGCCGTTTCTTAACCAAGAAAGCATTATTACGAGGAAAAATCTCTTTTTTTGTTCCAGGTGACTTCTTGAGCAAAACAAAGAATAATAATAATAATAATAATAGTAATACAACTACAAATAATGATGCCGTTAATAGAATATTAATAACATACAGAATGATTAAATTATCAAAATACACAGATCGTTAATCTCTTTAAGATTCTCCAATCATTCCAAGCTGCACAGCGTTCTGTCCACACCTTTGGAACATGTAATAAAGAAATAAAGAAATAAAATAAGTCCCTGTGAGTGTAGGCTATAATTCTGACCACTTTTAAAAATAAGAGTGGGAGCACAAATCATTTCGACCGGATTGTGAATAGTTCACATACAGTGTTCAAGAGATCCGGGTCTGATTAATTAATCACATGCTTTTTGTGCATGTGTTATTTCATAAATCTTTTTTTTTTTTTTTTTTTTTCTTAAATGGAGGACCCCTTTTTCTGTAACACCTAATTTAACTTTAAATGGATTATGAATAATTCACCTATTTTCAAGAGAAATACGTTTGGTAAAAGAATTACGACTTCATTGGCTGCCAGCTATTTTCAACGCAGTGGCCGTATTAAGTATTGCGATAATATCGTTTCGTGACTTAAATATCGTGATGATATTGTATCATGACTTAAATATCGTAATGCTATCGTATTGTGTCTTAAATATTGTGATAATGTCGTATCGTGACTTAAATACCGTGATGATATTGTATCATGACTTAAATATTGTGACGATATTGTATTGTGACTTAAATACCGTGATGATACTGTATCATGACTTAAATACGTGATGATATCGTATTGTGTCTTAAATATTGTGATAATGTCATATAGTGACTTAAATATCGTGATGATATTGTATTGTGACTTAAATATCGTGATGATATCGTATTGTGACTTAAATATCGTCATGATATTGTATCGTGACTTAAATATCGTGATGATATTGTATTTTGACTTAAATATCATGATGATATCGGATCGTGACTTAAATATCCTGATGATATTGTATTGTGATTTAAATATCGTGATGATATCATATTGTGACTTAAATATCGTGATGATATCGTATTGGGACTTAAATATTGTGATGATATTGTGTTGTGACTTAAATACCGTGATGATACTGTATCATGACTTAAATACGTGATGATATCGTATTGTGTCTTAAATATTGTGATAATGTCCTATAGTGACTTAAATATCGTGATGATATTGTATCGTGACTTAAATATCGCGATGATATTGTATTGTGACTTTAATATCGTGATGATATCGTATTTTGACTTAAATATCGTGATGATATCGTATTGTGACTTAAATATCGTGATGATATTGTATTGTGACTTAAATATCGTGATGATATTGTATTGTGACTTAAATATCGTGATGATATCGTATCGTGACTTAAATATCGTGATGATATTGTATTGTGATGATATTGTATTGTGATGATATCGTGATGATATCGTATTGTGACTTAAATATCATGATAATATCGTATTGGGACTTAAATATTGTGATGATATTGTATTCGATCGTTCCGATACTGGTCTGATATTGGACAGATAAAAACATAAAATCCGATACAATCCAAAAATAATCCTATATATCACATGCTTCACTATTCACTGTGACTGTAAAATGTAAATACAAATTTTAGCTGAGTCATGTTTCGGCTGTTTGTTTCTTCTATTTTGGGAGAACAATATTTGTTACACAGTTGGAGAATTATATCTTCAAAAATGACTCACACACAAATGTGTTGTTAACAGCTTCATACGCTCATAAATGTTCAAAGACGACTGTATCGCAATAATATACTGTAGGTATCGGTAGATACTCAAGATTTTGATATCGGTGTCAGGCACAAAAAAATGGTATTGGTCAAGTCCAAATTCACGAGTAATAAACCATCTTGTCCATAATCGTGCGGCTGTAGTCCTGACCCAATCTGTGGGATTAATTTTGCAGTAATTTGATGTCAAAGCACCAAACACCCACACGAAGTGTCCAAATTGACCATAATCCTCCTTTAGAACTGATATAAACGCACAATTATGAATACAGGAACATGTTTACATGTGTAATAAACAGATTTAAAGACACATAAAAGCACACACAGGCAGCTGCAGAGAGGTCATGGAGGTATGGACTGACCGACGGACGGCAGGTGCTGTGGGATTAAGTGTCCTCCTAGCTTCTGGTTACACACCTGAGTGGACGGCGTGTGTGTGTGTGTGTTAAAGAGACAGATAAACTGGTATTTTCAAATGAAAGATGAAAAAGGAGTGGACAGTTGGTGAGAAACAGGACAGAGGGAGGTGGAGGAGGTCTTCAGGGGGATTGGACGAGTGTGTGTGTGTGTGTGTGTGTGTGACGCCGCTGCTGCTGCTGCTCCTCCGTCTTACATAAGCACGGTGAATACTATCTGCGAGATCGAGGCTTAAGGAGGACCATTGTGTGTCATTGTTGTTTGTGTAAGCTGCTGAGTGACAACACGCTGTGATAATCAGCTAATTACAGGAAGGTGCACACGACAGGGGACGTACAGTCCTACATACTGTACTGGAGGACGCACCGCTGTGTCCTTGTGTGCGCGCACACACACACACACACACACAGACATAGTAGATAAAAAAAAGTAGCAGTTTATTTCATACGTCATATTCTGTGATTGTTTCGTGACATATTTTCCAGAAAATGTGTTTCTTAGATCAGCTCAGTTCTGGATTAGATGAAGCACGGTTCTCAAAGTGGGGGCACGTGTACCACCAGTGGTACGCAGGCTTCCTCTGGTGGCACTACTTTTAAATGTCATATACTTTAAGACTTTTATTTAAATAATATTATATTAAAAAAAGTGACTTCAACTTCTACCAAAGTCGTTTTCTGGATACTTACCAGAAAATACTCAAGTATTCCTTTTAGATACTTTATACAAGACTGCACAACCTTATACCACATACTTGGTGGAACAGGTTTGAGAACCACTGAGATGGAGGAAGAAATGTGTATGTGTGTGTGTGCGCGCGTGTTTGAGCAGAGTAGAACAAACAATAAACAAGCAAAGTATTGTGTTTATGTCAAAGCATTTTACATTTGCATCAAATTTGAAGAGAAAAAAACAGTGTGAGTTGATTTACAAGTGTTAAATATATGAATATTTGAAACATTTCTATACCTGAAGGTAGACATTTGGAGAAAGTTCTCTCACCAGTACTAATATTGTGCTTGGAGATGCCAGAAATGTAGCTTTTGATTATTTCAGAGGCTACAACGTCTATTAACCTTCAGAACATAGAGAATTGAGGCTCTTTTTTCTTCCATTACTATGTTAAAACGTATATATATATATATATATATATACAGAGGCTATTTGTGTTATATGGGAGTGTCTTATCTCCTCAATCTGAAACAAAATTACAAAAACAAAATTTTGTGAAATTTGTGAAATTTGGAAATACGTCACAGTTTTTATGAACGAAATCTGATTATTGTGTGAACAACTATTAAAAAAAATAACAAAAAAAGAATTGTACCTTTTCAGTGTGTACATTTTATTAATTTTTTAGTGCTCACGTGGCACAGAGCTGTGCCGCAGACACACCCTTGATATATTGTCACTTTATCTATATATTTTTTTATCTATTATCTATTTTTTTTTTCAGTAGCATGCATGAGAGAGTTTTGCAGAATGGCTTTGAGACCTGGTGTTTAGACAACCGTAATAATATATTTCTTCAGGTTTTCAGTGTCAGAATGAATGTTTTTAACAATTTCAAGCTTTGGAAACTGTTCAAGACTAAATCAAAAATCGTGTTTATATAGTTGGTGAAAAAATAATTTCATCAGATGGCCTATAGGTTGTGCTGGACAGATGAATATAAGACACTCTCCATTGCACATTCTTATAGCCTATGTATATACGTTTTAACATAGTAATGGAAATAAAAGCAGCCTAAAGCCTGTGTTCTAAAGGTTAATAAATATCACAAATACAAGAAACAGATTATAAAACAATAAATTAAAGTAAAACAGTGGCAGTTAAAGAGAAGGGAGTTGAGAGCAATAGATTTCCACTGTCTGTCATTTAATCTTCAAATTAAATGAAATACATTTCTCTAATATAGTCTGATGTTGTATATTCTTTTCTCTCTATTCCCACATCTATTTCTATCGATTGTATGTCCTACTTCTGTACATTTGCTGCTGCACTGCTCTTTTTTCAGACTCCTATGTATAAAAAAAATATTTTTCAAAAACCGTCTTTTTGCCCCTCGTCAATTATCAGCTCCAGAGCTGAGAGAATTGGTGTAAGGTGCAGGTTGGATCCACAACCAGAGAATGAAAAGCAGAGAACATTCATGTGTTCATGTTCTCTTCTCCATTCAGACTGTTTACACAAGCTCAGGGTTTGTTTCTGGGGTTTTGTGCTAACTGAACTGGGACGAGAGAGACACGGGATTCTGAATATAAACGGTTTATATTTACATACATGTGTGTGATAGTGGATTGTGTTGTGTCTCTTTATGTTATGTGTCTCTTTATGTTATATGTGTCTTTATGTTATATGTGTCTTTATGTTATGTGTCTCTTTATGTTATGTGTCTCTTTATGTGATATGTCTCTTTATGTTATATGTGTCTTTATGTTATGTCTCTCTTTATGTTATATGTCTCTTTATGTTATGTGTCTTTGTGTTATATGTCTCTTCATGTTATATGTCTCTTTATGTTATGTGTCTCTTTATGTTATGTGTCTTTGTGTTATATGTCTCTTCATGTTATATGTCTCTTTATGTTATATGTCTCTTTATGTTTATGTCTTTATGTTTTATGTGTCTTTATGTTATATGTCTCTTTATGTTATGTGTCTCTTTATGTTATATGTGTCTTTATGTTATATGTGTCTTTATGTTATGTGTCTCTTTATGTTATGTGTCTCTTTATGTGATATGTCTCTTTATGTTATATGTGTCTTTATGTTATGTCTCTCTTTATGTTATATGTCTCTTTATGTTATGTGTCTTTGTGTTATATGTCTCTTCATGTTATATGTCTCTTTATGTTATGTGTCTCTTTATGTTATGTGTCTTTGTGTTATATGTCTCTTCATGTTATATGTCTCTTTATGTTATATGTCTCTTTATGTTTATGTCTTTATGTTTTATGTGTCTTTATGTTATATGTCTCTTTATGTTATGTGTCTCTTTATGTTATATGTGTCTTTATGTTATATGTGTCTTTATGTTATGTGTCTCTTTATGTTATGTGTCTCTTTATGTGATATGTCTCTTTATGTTATATGTGTCTTTATGTTATGTCTCTCTTTATGTTATATGTCTCTTTATGTTATGTGTCTTTGTGTTATATGTCTCTTCATGTTATATGTCTCTTTATGTTATGTGTCTCTTTATGTTATGTGTCTTTGTGTTATATGTCTCTTCATGTTATATGTCTCTTTATGTTATGTGTCTCTTTATGTTATATGTCTCTTTATGTTATGTGTCTTTATGTTATATGTCTCTTTATGTTATATGTCTCTTTATGTTATGTCTCTTTATGTTATATGTGTCTTTATGTTATGTGTCTCTTTATGTGATATGTCTCTTTATGTTATATGTCTCTTTATGTTATATGTCTCTTTATGTTATATTATGTCCTATGTCCCTTTATGGACGTGTGTAACCTACTTTAAAAAAGAAGGCAAAGAAGCAAAAGCAGTAACTGTTGTGGCCTTTTCTTTTGTCTTCTTTTTGATCGGCAAACGGAAATTCACGTGGCTATGAATAGAATAAACTATTTTAAAGTAAAATTTGATAATACAAACCATACAAATTCATTAAACAATAAAAAATACAGAAAAAAAGAAGAAGCCAGAAACAAGATTATAGAATAAAATACTGTGAAAAATATGATCTAGATAATTACACAATGAGGAGGCATGAAAGAGTAATATACAGTGACAATGAGTAGATAAAGTGTTTTGACGACGTTACAGTGTTTCCTCCACTGTAAATACATTCAAAGTACAATAACGCACACACACACACACACACACAAAGAAAAAAGAAAAATGCTGCATCTGTCTTATTCCTAAGATTCACGTCAACCTAGAGCCTTCTCCCTGACCTTGGTTGCTACGGAAACATAACCGCTCTCTGCTTGGTAACCTAGTCTTTTCTAATTGCTGTCGTCTTGGCAACAGCGCAAGCAATGTAATCTAGAAAAGGCCACAGTCCTAAGTGTTTTGTGTTGCAGTGGCTCGGCTTCTGCCACACACACACACACACACACACACACATTTGATCATGTAGGTAAAATATGAAAAAAAAGCGGACACACGCTGAGTTTGAGGTCATTGCACTTTTTGTTGTTGGAGGACACTAATGGCAGGGTCGACACTGACATACGCAGACGTAGTAACAGCACACATGGCCCTGCACTGTAAAAATCTTTATTTTAACATTGAAATGAAAACAACATAAAAGAACATCAGGCTTGTGTTGTTTTCTCTGTTTTCTTGTGATATTTACGGTCAAATAAAAACTGAAGTAAAGTAGAGAAAGCTGAAGTACTGTCACACAGAAGGGGCCCTGTGAATATTTGTCACACAATATATGACAGACCTTTAAAGGGATAGTTAAGGGTTTTCTTTTCCATTATACATTTCTAGCACTCAAATTGGTTTATAATATTAATGATAATAACTAGGACTGCATGCAGTCATGATAGGGCCCTCGCATCCAGATGCAAGTGTCCCTGAGCAAGTCGGAGAGTGCAGCAGTTCCCTAATCTCACTTTTGAATCGCCAAGTTTTCACCTTTGATGTGTGTAGCTCATTTACGTAGGTTGCAAATCAACAAAATGGACGCCAAAGTTCAAAGTTGCCGACTTCCTGAGTTGTTGAGGCCATTGAAGTTATAAAGCACTTCCTGTTTCGTGGTGAATGTTCAAAATTTGCCAAAATGCCCAGGGTTGCCGTGGCCATGCAGTTTTGAATCCATA
The DNA here is from genome assembly GCF_958295425.1 of Solea solea. Classification (NCBI taxonomy): domain Eukaryota; kingdom Metazoa; phylum Chordata; class Actinopteri; order Pleuronectiformes; family Soleidae; genus Solea; species Solea solea. Next base: position 25,568,493 of record NC_081145.1, read on the forward strand.
AAACCTTTCAACAACTTTTTACCTTCGATGTGTCGAGTACAAATTGGCGCGCTTTTTTATTTCTGTACGAAAAACGTGCACAGACGAGTTTGGTCATTTATGTACAAATCGCCAAAATGGACACCAAAATTAAAAATGGCCGACTTCCTGTTGAGTTACTGCCATGGGTACGGTCGGCGTTTTTTTTTCCATCATTGTCTGTAACACTTTCCCACCAAGTTTCAGGAAATTCGGTAGAACTCAATGTATGCCGAATTTATATGGCACTTCCTGTTTCATGGCGAATGGTTGAAATCCGCAAAACCTTTCAATAACTTTTCACCTTTGAGTACAAATTGGAGTGTTTTTATGTTGGTATAACAAACATGCTCGGACGAGTTCGCTCATTTACGTAGGGTGCAAATCGCCAACATGGATGGCCAAATTCAAAGACGACTTTTTTGTTCTTCATGGTCTAGAACAGCGAGCTGTAGCATTGTTCTCTTCTTCTTTGGTAGGAATGCGTCCTATTTCCCTGCGTCAAGACTTGTACCGCCCCTCGATGGTGAAGTCAGATACGACGGGACACTGACGCGTCCCCAATATGCGTTACGCACTTCAGCGTGTGCGGCATGTGCGCAGACGTATACCAAGGCCGCAAAGCCACGGAACAATAACTTAAATGTGTTCACAGTTGGTTTCTTGTGTCACATGTGAAGTTTCGAGGCAGAGTCACAGACTACTTCCTTTTTTTTCGTGGTGAATGGTTGCCAAATGGATAACTTTTTGTCCTTGCCCTTGTTGTGTAATGTAAAGTGTTACCCTTAATGCCTTATCTTAGGAAAACCTCTTTAAGTCTCTTTATAAACCCCTTACTCTCATAGAGAAAATCTGTGATTTGACATCGCAGCACGCAGGAGCCGATGATCCACTGCTGCCTCCATCGCAGAGTTCAAATGTGTTATTTATGTGACGATGGCATTTAAAATTTTATATTCGTTTTATCCGAGTGACTTAAACTTAACCACACGAGGCAGCAGTGAGACAGCAGTGAGGCAGCAGTGAGACAGCAGCGTCTGTGTCCCTGTGAACTAAAAACGCTGATTTTTTTCTATGGAGTTTGGTGCAGGAGAGTGAGTAGGTTACAAAATTCACTTTTGTGGCCTTGAAGCATTTAATCTTTGTTCTGGGGTGTGAGGGGTTGATCTAAATGACAAGTCACACATAGAATAATCTTATAATCTCATTTTAATATGTATGATATGTATTTGTAAACATGGACACAGGATCTCGCTCTGTTTTTGTTTAAAATTGTAATAATTTTTGATGAATATTGCGATTGTTTGTAAGGACAAATACTTTCATTGCAATTTCATTCTTTTTAACCTTTTTCAGGAGCCTCAACCTCCTGATGTTTGGGATTATAAAACATATTCCCAACATGAAATTCACCGCATTTGTCGTCGGTCGTAGTGAGAAACAAAACATTCCGGATGTTCTGAGATATCTGAGGTAAATGGACTTTTGTTTTGTGCTCCTCGCAGGACTAAAACTTTCCGTCAGCTGCTGTTTGCTGATAATCCACAGACCTTTCTTTGAATAATCTCACTGGGAATATACGGCTTCATTATCAGGCGATAACAGTAAATTTATATTAATTATATTAAAAACAGATATTGATAGTAATTACATCCACAAATGGGGGGGTGGGTAAATCGTTGCTATGTTTGTGATTAGTGTGAACGTTGTATAATCAATAATTAATTTAGATGTACTGAATAAGCAGGGGTGTATGTGCAGGATGCATTATTTCACACACACACACACACACACACACACACACACACACTGAGAGACTTCACCTTTGGCCCCTTCATATCCCTCACTTGTTATTGTTATCGACCGCACTTCCTGTAACATATCACACTGTAGCAGTGTCAACATTTCATATCACATGGATTAGCACTCGAGGCGTCGACACACACGCACAGACACACACACAGACACACACGCACACACACACGCACAGACACACGCGGGCCACGCCGGCTCTCGAGGAGCCTCCCGGTGAGAGCCCAGGAATCACAACGCTGCCACCTAATGAGTGGAGGGAGCAGGCGGAGGCTCGGGGAGGAGGAACAGGAGAGAGGGGCCAAATATTGACAGCAAATATTTGATTCAGTGGGGAGGGTAGAGGCCCCCCCCCCCCCAACTCATACACACACACATACACACATTTTTGTGTTTTATCTGTAACTACAGTGATGATCAAGCTGGAAAGAAATGAAGCTTCATACACACACACATAGTCCCTGTGGCTTGCATCACAGTGTGTGTGTGTGTGTGTGTGTGTGTGTGTGTGTGTTTGGCTTTGTGAGGTCTAAAAAAACATTCAAACCTGTGAGGACTTTTTGTCTGGTCCTCACACCTTTAAAGGGCTGTTTCAGTTTTCAGGGTTAAGACCTGGTTCTAAGGTTAGGGTGAGGTTAAGGGTTATGTGTAGGCACTTAGGTGTAATGGTTAAGGTTTGGGTAAAAACGCATGTAGTTGAATGAAAATCAAATCAAACTTCAAATTATCCCAATCAAAAGGCCCCTGATGCACCATGGGTTGTGGTGTACGCGCATCGGAAAAAACATGAGGTCCAAACGAATATCCAAAGTCAACAAAAAGGTGGTTTATTCAACCAAAAGTGCAAGCAAACAAAGAACAAAAGGAAGTCCCATGTTTCTCCCGCTCAGCGGTAAAAAAAACATCATTCCACCCAGGTGCATGCTGGTCCCCTACCGACAGCCTACCTATGTAGCCTTAGGTCCCACTCTAACATGCCCAAATGAAACTAAAACACAAATAATAAACTAGAATACTAATAAAAAGGTAATTATAATTAAATCAAATAAATTGATTAAAGATAATTAAGAATAACCAAAACTAAATACTCAATAAACTAAATACTAAACTAAACAGCACTAAATACTAACAATAAATAAATAGCTCCGACAACGCACGTTTGCTGCCTTAAACTAACAATAATGTGGACGTTGTTTTTAATCAGCAGCTTGTTACAAAGAAATTGTTACTGTTGATATTTATTGTGCATCATTTCAATTTTAAGAATTACTGCTTCTTCTCCTTTAAGCCATAACAAGTGCAGTCCCCCAACCTGGCTGTCACCATGACAACAGCAGTGTTTTCAAACCAAACGTTTAGTTTAGGTTAACTGTCAATTCTAGCAATTTCAATCAGTTCATATTTTTTCAGAAGAAAAGCTCTGAACTCGGAATAATTTAACATCAGATTTGTTAAATCATCTGCCGGGGCCATGATACTGATGCTGGCGGGCCAGTTTTGGCCCACAGGCCACCAATTGCTGACCACTGGGGTAAAGAGTTAGGGAATGCATTATGTCAATGATGTGTCCTCATTAAGATATAAAAACAAGTCTGTGTGTGTGTGTGTGTGTGTGTGTGTGTATTCTTTTTTGGGTATTTTGTGAGGACATTTTGACTGGTCCTCATGTTCTGTCAGGGTTAAGACCTGGTTTTAGGGTTAGAATTGGGTTGAGGTTAGAGCTAGTGTAAGGGTTAAGTTAAGTCACTTAGTTGTAATGGTTAATGTTAGGATAAGGGTTTATTACAAACTTACAGCGCAGCACACTGACAGCAACATATGATCAAAGCACTCCACCTGCTGGACAAGAATAAGAACTGCACCTTCCATTTCTATATTTCTGAATTAATGTAATATTTTATTCATTCATTCATTCATTTATTATTTTATTTATGCATTTATTTATTTTTTATAAAAAAATTTCATTTTGCATATGTGTATTCATTCATTCCTTTTTTTCCCCTGTATACATAAATAAATAAATAAGGATATTTTATTTATAATCATTTACCCTCCTCCGTATCGGCTCAGATATGACAGTGTCTGCAAACGCAGACACAGATATTGTGTTGGTCACTTCCTCTTATTTGTGAGAAATTGAACTTTTTGATACCGACATTAAGATTCTTGGTAATACATGAAATTATATAACACTGTGCCAATTGTATTCCTTTTTATGTGTCTTATTGCCTTGTGTGAGATTGTATGTCCTTTATTTATTCTAGATTAAAGAAGAATATAAAGACAGTAAAAACAAGGTTGAATTGGAGCATTTAAAAATAAAAGCTTGTTTAATATGCAACAATAATAAAAAAACATATTTATGATGCAAAAGGAATCTATTAATTAAAGAAAATACAGAAATGGCTCATTATTATATCTTGATATATACGTGTGGCCCATGGGCCATGAGTTTCAAACCACTGATCTTGAAATTGCATACTTTTATTGTCGTGTGGTATTGTGTGGATTTCTATCCTATCTTGTTGTTTCTTCTATGTTAAATGTAGGTCACAGTGAGAGTCACCATTGGACCTAAATCACCAATATACAGGTATACAGGTCTCTCTTGTGAATCAGAACCTGGGTCTAATAAAGGTGAGATGAAAGAAATGTAATAATCAGGTTTATTCATTTAATTCAATTGTAGGTCAAAGTATTTTTACTTTACATTGTATTTTAGTTTTGAATTAATTTGCACTAAAGTACTGTAACTTCTTGTCATAATCTTTAGCATTTCACTACATTTGGACTGAAAAATGCACTTTTCCTCTTAATTTCTTCTTTTTTCTTTAATTTTTCATTGATTTGGATTGAAGTAGGTATTCTTACTCAAGAGTATAACAACTTCTTATCATAATCTTATTAAATTTAATGCTAGTATTTCAGTTTATTTGAATTGGAATGGATTTCTTCTATTATTTCCTTTATTTCCTTTATTTTTTAATTGATTTGGACCAGAGTTGGTACTTTTACTCAGATGTGCCACAACTTATCATATCATAATTTCTTATTTAATTGTAGTATTTCAGTGTATTTGGACTGAACAGTGCACTTTTCCTTATTTTTCTTCTTGTTTTATTTGAGCTCTCAGCAGCAGTAGCAGTGCTCAAAGTTGTTTTGTTTCTGTTCAGATGATTTTTATCCTCATACTTTCAAAGTTGGAAATGCTGAGTCGGCATATTTGTTTAATTGCTATATCCTCCTAGATTTTCCAGTGGGAATAGTGACTTAGCAGTTCCCAACAAGTGCTTTACTTTAATAAAATAAATAAATAAATAAAGCCTCTGACTCACAGCCAGTCTGGTGACGTCACACGCATTATCAAAGGGCGACATCACACACAGAAAAAAAAGATGAGTCTTACATCTCTATGATACATTCTTACACTTATGGCGACGTTTAATTTTCAGTCTTTTAATTAAAAAAAAGGTGGAATTTATTAATGTCCCTCTGTGGAGTCTTTGGTTCACAGGGTGACGTCACAGGTCAGCTGACCTGGTTTGTTTTGCTCGCTCGAGATAAAAACACAGGCAAAGGAAGGAAGCGACATTAAAACACCCGTCTCCTGACGAGCTGTCCTCGGCTTGTCTTTCGCCCTCCACGGCAACGTCTTTAACCCCGGATCTCCTTTCTTCTTCGAATTATTTTAGCGTTTTATATAATACGTTTATTTTATTTTTAGTTGTTGTGTCCCAGCCGTCAAGAAGAAGAAGAAGAAGAACAACAACAACAACAACAGCAGCAGCAGCAGCAGCAGCCTCTGACTTTGACGCAGGATGCCTTCAGAGAAAAGCTTCAAACAAAGACGGACATACGGTGAGGTGTCACCTAATATCACACTCAAAAACAGTTGGGTTTTTATGATAGTTGACGTCTTTTGTGACGCTGGGGGTTTATTTTTAATCGCCGAGTCACGGCTGTAAGCTGCCTTTGTCCCGGAGGAGAGAAGCGATGTTAGCTCTGAGTGCTAATGCTAATTCGGTAAACATCACACTGTAGGTTTGTGTGTGTGTCTCTACACAGAAGACAGTCTGTGTTGACATGTCAAACAGACGAGAACAACACTACATAACATGACTGCACACACTCAGCTTCAAGACTAGAATGTTTGTGTCCCACACTGAGTGTGTTTATGATGTTTTTATCAGCTGTGGTAGAGGGAAAAAAGTGTTGGTGTCGAAATGCAGGAGGTGCAGGATTGGGGGATGGGGCCGAGTATCTGTGTGGACACAGACATTAGACAGCTTTTTTAAATCTAAAGTTTAAACACATTTAAAGTTAAACTCGAGTCTGTGGTTTCATAATAAATGCGCCACATGCTTCCGTACTGTAGCACTGTTTCTGAAACATCTACCTCTTAGTACACAGTAAGACCATAAATGTGTCACTAATTTAGTTTTGTTTATAAAGGTGTTCATTTTCTTAGCGTGACTTTCAAAAAAAAACCTTCCGTTTTCTCACGTTATGGGTCCGAATTTACCCGAGCAGTGCACGTGAGGGCTGGAGAACCATGTGTCACGTCCCTTACGTAAGTTGCTGTAACGGACTCATGATCCACGAGGAGGCGTTTAAAAACTTAACGGTGACTGAGCGACTTCCCCTTCCACTAAATATCTCACTTAGTCAAAAATAAAACGCACAATTAAAGTTGTAACTCCTAAAGACTGGATCTAGCGACCCGATCCATAACTGAAATGTGGCTACTTCCTGTCGTAACAGGCTACTTCCTGTCGACAGTTGTGGAGTTTTTAAACAAAATTATATTGTTTTCGTTTTAGCAGTTGGATAATAAATACACGCAATGGGATGGGTTTAGGGATATGTTTATTTTCATAATCGATTGTTTATTATTTTCTCGATTAATGGAGTACTTGTTTGTTCATAAAATGTCAGAAAGTGTTGATCAGTGTTTACCAGAACTGGAAATGATTATGTTCTCAAATGTCTTGTTTTGTCCACAAACCAAAAAATGAGTTCATATTTAATTAATCAAGTCGTTGTTTGAGCCCCAGTTAGGTTTCTTCTTTCCTTGGCGGTAACACTGGCAGTAATGGGAAGTAGCAGCACTGCTGCACATGCGTTGAACAAATTGGGTTACAGTGAAGGATCAGGTTGTCTATTCTGCTACAGAGTGACTATGTACTTAGACTCAATGTGTACTGATCAGACAGAAGATATGAGGAGTTTTCTGATATTAGTCCCATTATGACGTCCTTATCGGTCGATTTATTTGTGAAGAGAATTAGGAAGACAATATTTTACTAGCGACTCACGTCAGTAATTGGATTATTGTTGTCCAGTTATTAAAACATTATTTTTATGCTGTTTTGTGCTGTGCTATTGGGTAAAAGAACACAAGCAAATACACGATAACATCTGTTTTTTGTCGAGACACACTTGGCTCCTGGGTCACATGTTTGCAAAAGAGCCAGGTTTTTACAGCTGTGACCGACGCCCAGATTACCGTGGTCATTTTTGCCACTCTTGTCACGGAGTCTGCATCTTCTCCACTGTGATGCCTCGATGTGCATCGTCCAGCCGACTACATTTGTTCGGTTGTTGTAGAGTTTCAAAGCGGGACTGAAGTGAAAGTGGAACCACCATCATGCTCTCTACGTGATGTTAGGCATGAGTCACTGGAGGAGAAACAAAAAAACCTTTACTGGAAATGTGAGATGCGTTGATGGCTTTTTTGTAGTCTTGTGTTTTTAAAAAATCCTGTTGATTTTATGTCCTAAAAGAGTTTTAATCAGGTTAATACAGGATTATTGTTGTCCGTGTAGATGTCGTCCTTGTCAGCAGGGCCTGTGTGTTCTGAACCTCAGTTAACAGTTCCACCCCTAAATCGGTTCAAGTCGCATATTTTCATGAACAAGGAAAGAGCAAAGCCTCTTCCAGCTGTGTCAGGTGATTCTGATTAATTTCCAGATTGTGACACAACAGAAATGTGTGTGTCTCTGTGTGTGTGTGTGTGTGTGTGCGTGGCACAGACTTTCAGGTCAACTGCTTCCCATTTAGCATTTTCCTTTTTTCTACCCTTCTTGACTCAAAGGCTGTTTGTTGCTGAGACTGTTCCTCAAGTAAAGCATGAAAATGGCCGCCTATGGGAAGTAGATGTAGAAATAAACATTTGTAATGAGTAGATTGAATCAGACATCCCAACAGTGGCCACACTGATTGTCCTCTTTGCAAACACACAGAACACAATACTGGTCACTGAAAGCTGCAGCTGTCTGACAGATGACAGGGGCCTGTGTTAAAATCAGCTTTATTTACTGATCTCTTTTTAGTTTGCCTTAAAACACAGTTACTTGTTAATCGGTGTGGGTGTTTTCTGACTTTTCAGCTTCTTTTTTCAGTGGTTTCTTTTCACCATATGACAAAGAAATGTTTGAAACTGAGTCATTTTGATCATCACTTATGTTGACTTGCTGATGTTTTCTTGACTGGTCTCTTTTGATTCCACGAAACACTGTTACAGTTGATGTTGTCCGTTCAAAGTGCAGAGAGCACGTGTTGTGTTATCTGTTGTTTATTTTTGCTCTGGTTACAAAGCACTTAAATACAGTTAAACCTCAGTTTGCTTTGCCCCAGGTCACCGATGAACAGGTTAACCTTCCCATTAACACCTGTTGTTAAAATGGATGCGATTATTATTATTATTATATATTTTTTCATGTTTGTTCCGGTTTCCTGTCACGATTTTTCTTTTTGTGTGTGTCTGTATCTTCTGTGCAAACGTTGACCTGATTTAGTGTTTTATCAGCTGATGCTCTTGACGTCCTTGTCTCTCTGTTGTCTGTGTCAGTGACAGTGTGTCTCAGAACAAATAACCTTACTTGTTTTTTTTTCCTCTCTTTCTCTGCAGAACAAAGAGCCGAGGATGTGCGTCTGATCCGAGAGCAGCACCCTAACAAGATACCTGTGAGTTTAAACACACACACACACACACACACACTGACACTGATGATTAATCCCCCTGTGATCACCAAAGGAAATTTATCTTCACAATGTGCATCACTGAGGGACACTACACATTTGTTCAATGGTTCTCAAACTGTGGTACACGGGCTTCCTCTGGTTGTACTTTCTGATTCTCGTCCTTTATAAACCAAAGATCAAAGTTGAGCTGAGGAATTTTGACTGTAGGAAATTTAACAAATTACCAAAAAATGATAATAATTAGAGTCACATTATCTCTCGCTCCATCTTAATCTCATTTCACAAGTATATGTGAGGAGGAGGAAGAGGAGGAGGAGGATGAGAGAGCAAATTATCTGATTGGGAATAAATCTGCCTCCTGGGAAAAGTCTGTAGCTGATTTTGCTCGACCTATTTATACCACTGTATTAGAGCTTAAACAATTAATCGGTTATTAATCGAGTACTAAATTAATTGACATCAATTTTGATAATCGATTAATCAGTCGAAAGCTTTTTTTCATGATTAAAAAAGATTTTTGATTGTTTAAGCTTCTTAAATGTGAGTATTTTCTTCATTTCTTTGCTCTGGATAACAAAGAAATCATTATAAGTGAATCATTTTGGTTTGTGGACAAAACAAGACAATTGAGAACATCATCATTTCCAGGTTTGACCAACACCGATCAACATTTTTTAAGGTTTTCTCATATTTTATGGACCAAACGATTTATTGATTAGAAAGTAATTGACAGATTAATTTATTATAATCGTTAGTTGCAGCTTTGCAATGTATTTTAACATCAATGGTGTTGCTTGGTTTAAAAGTGGTTTGAAAACCACTGATTTAGTGAACATTCACATGTAAATGTACCACAGTGGAGCCATAGGCTGGTTCCCATCTGTAGTCCCTAGGTAGGTTAATGTTACAATAACATATAAATACACATGTATAAAGTTCTGCCACAAATAAAACACACACAACAAAAAATAAAGTGCCATCTAGTGCTGGGCAATGTGGCAAAAAAAAAATCAGTCAATATTGATAATTATTTTCTTAAAAAGTTGGATAAACCAGTTATCAGACAGAGAAGTACTTGCTTACTGAACACAAAATTAAAGACAAAACATTCATTGCAATGATGCGTTGTGTCACAGAGGCTGTTTGCACAACACGCTAAGCATTTTTGTTCTCACACGTTGTTGCTAAAAGGCACTAAAACTTTATTCTTTCATCCAAAAGTTTCTCTACTTTTTGATGACCTGCATGTGTATGATATTTTGTTTATATGGTGATTATAATTGCACTGCAAGTGCTATTTGATATAATGATAATTGAGAGAGTTAGTACATGTTTATGGATTAGATGATGAGTTGTTCGGTCCATCAAGAGTCATTATTGTTGTTATTATCAATGTCTCGAGCAAAGAAACGAGAACATATTCACATCTAAGAAGCTGAAAAATCAGGAAAACAAACTGTTGGCAATTCATTTTTATCGCTGATTCATTGTTGCAGCTCTACATTATTGTATCATTTAGTTCAAGACATTTTTCTTGCTCATTAGAAACGGGTGTAACTGGGTCTAACATGTCAGATGTCATGCGGCTCCCAGCAACAACCGCTCATTAACAAACACACCTCAAGTTTCACCTGACACTTTTGTCATTTTGTGATACGAGTGTCGCAGCAGCAGCAGCAGCAGCAGCAGCGGCAGCAGCCTTCCATCTGCTGCCCCATGTTAGGCCTCTTCTCATCTTTAAAGAGTGTGTGTGTGTGTGTGTGTGTGTGTGTTTCCTGTTCCCCCTCCTGGGGTTATAAATTGCTATGTCATGGTGAGGAGTTAAGACCAGAGGCAGATGCGCTGTGTCACTGTAACATAACTCCATCCAGACAGGAGTGTGGGGGAGGGAGGAGCAGAGGACTCCAACAAGACAGGCTGATTACAGCGCTCCACGCTCAAACTGTATCTGCTTTGGTTTATGCAGCACACACATGGTGCACACTGGGTGCACACTGGGTGCACACAGGGCGCACACAGGGCGCAGCGTTCCTCCACACAACTGCAGCCTTTCACTTTCACTCCACCTCTGCTGTTAGTTAACCCTCTTATGACCTGATCATGACAATCAGGCCGCCTGGAGTTATTTAGATTTTATGGCTGTAGAATTGTCAAAAAAATAGTGCTTCTATCTGACCCGTTTTCTGCCACGGTGAGGAGACGTGAAGTAGGGACGCCCGGCGAGTGTTTACTTTAGAGCAGGGGTCTCAAACTCAAATGACCTAGGGGCCAACAACTGTCGAGTTTGGTTAGTAAATGGAAATAATAATAATATTTCACATCATTTCAAAATAAAAGTGTTCTGTCACAATATAAATGAATTTATGATGCAAAAAACATACAGAAATAACACATGACTTGATATTAAGTGGCGGGCCGCATGAAATTGATTGGGGGGGGCGCGAGTTTGAAACCTCTGCTCTAGAGCGTCTATCCTATCGTGTTGCGCGAGGAAGGGCAACGATTTATTACCAAATCAATAGTTTGACTTTGACCCGCCCCTGTTGTCCACAAACTAAAAATGATTGATGATAATGATAATCTTTGTTGTTGATAAATCGGTTAATAATCGATTTAATCGTGGCAGAGATTAGGAACAGTCTGTGGTTTCTGAAGGTTAAGGTTCATTTCAATCAAATGTTTTGATTTAAACGTCCTGCTGACTAAACAATTCTGTTATAACATCAGGTTTTTAATAACAGTGAATAGAAAAGTTGACTGATGACGACGATGATGACGATGATGACGATGATGACGATGATGATGATGATGATGATGTCTCTCTCCTGCAGGTGATCATTGAGAGATATAAGGGAGAGAAACAGCTTCCCATCCTGGACAAGACCAAGTTCCTGGTGCCGGACCATGTCAACATGAGTGAGCTCATCAAGATCATCAGGTCAACTCCTCTCACCTCGTCACCTTGTCACCTTTCCTCTCCTCTTTCCTTTTGTTTCTTTCTTCTTTTTGCCTCATTTGATTTTTCCATCACTTTCTGTTGCTTCCTTTGTTTCCTTCCTCCTCTTATACTTCCTTGTTCATCATTACCACCATATTCTGACAGGCTGTGCACTGAGAGGTGTAATGCTGCCCTCTACTGGTCAAAGATCTTAATCAAAGTTCTTTTCTTTTATGCAATCTCCTTGAACTCTTTGTCTCTTTTCTTCATTTTTCTCTTCTGATAATCTCTCCTCCTTGGTCTAAATTTCCTTTCCTCTTTTCTTATCTCCTCCCCTCTTTCATATTTTTCTCTTTACCTTTTCTTTTATACCAGCTCCTTTAGCTCTTTTTGTCTTCCTTTCCCTCCTTACTTTTCTTCCCCTTTTCCTCTTTCATTTCCTTCCATCATCCCTCCTTCTTTGTCTAAATGTCCTTTCCTCTTTTCCTATCTCCTCCCTTTCTTTATACTGTATTACTTCCATTCTTTTACTTCCCCTCTTCCCCCTTTCCTCTTATAATTGAATTTCCTTCCACCATCTCCTCTTTGTCTAAATTTCTGTTCCTTTCCTCTTTTCTCCTCTCCCTTTCTTTATACTGTATTTCTTCTTTTCTTTTCTGTTGCCTCTTTGCTTTTCATCCCTTTTTTCTCTTATAATTTGAATTTCCTTTCACCATCTCCTCCAGTTAAATTCCCTTTCCTTTTTTTTCCCTCATTTCCTTCATTTATATTTTTTAACTTTTTACATTTTATTGACCTTTCATTTGGTTTTCCCCCACCAGGAGGCGCCTCCAGCTGAACTCAAACCAGGCGTTCTTCCTGCTGGTGAACGGCCACAGCATGGTGTCCGTGTCGGCCGCCATCTCAGAGGTGTACGAGCGAGAGCGGGACCAGGACGGCTTCCTCTACATGGTCTACGCCTCCCAGGAAACCTTCGGCTCGGCCACGACCATCCAGTGAACCCACGCCCTTCTCCTTCTTCTTCTCCTTCTTCGTCTTCGTCTTCTTCCACCAGGCCGGCGATTGGACAATTGTAGTTTTAAGCCCCGCCCACACCTCCGGGATTCTTGCCACGAGTCTTTAACGGTAAACGATCATTTCTGCAATGAGAGAAAACCCCCCCTCAAATCAGACCATGACTCGGGCCAACACTCTCTAACTGTGTGTCTCTGCTTCTGTGTCGTCGTCGTCCTCTTCTGCTGAGTCGGTGGCAGCGCCGCCTGCTGGTGGTGTCAGTTATTTTTTTCAGTGTTATGGTTACGTGTCTCCTAGGCTGTAATGTAAACTTGCCGTCTATAGATCCACAGTATACACACAGATGCAGTTTGAGACGAGCGCCACAGAATTAAGGGTTCAAAGATTCAGTTGTTTTTAAATGAAGCTTTTTATCACAGGTTTAAGTTTTTTTTATTTTTTCTTTATTTTTATTATTATTATTATTATTATTATTGTTACAGTAACGTTTGCCAGAGAAAAATGTAAACACGACCCTTGTAAATCAGCGTGTCCCTGCTGTGTGTCTGTGTGTGTCCTGCCTTGTAGCCTATAAAACGTCTTCTTTAACTGTAAACGGGGGACAAAGTTATTAGGAAACTGCTTTGCTCTTGAAACACATGATTGTAGGTTTGTAAGAAGAAGAATAGAATGCTGTACAGATAGTGTGGATTTTATGGCTTTGAATACAGTGAGAGTGGAACCAAGTCGATGTTTGGAGGCGAGTGTTCAGGCGCATGGTGTGACTGCATGTGTGATGGATGGTTAATGCTGATTTGGGGGGGGGCACGGTTGCTTCTCCTTTTTTATTTTTTAGCAGGTAAACAAACGTGTGAGCTGTAAATGGATGAAGGTTTCCCAGCTTCCACTTTCCCAGTGTGTTTCTAAAGGAGTGCACTCTAAAAAAAACTATTTTCAGTGTCCTGTTAGTCAATAGTTGTGTGCTGCTGTTTTACTCCTTCATCCTCATCATCCTCATCATCACCTCTTTAACAGACCTGATGTTTAGCTGTTTTTATATCGCAGTCATTTTATCATCTTGTTTTTATTTAATATCATTTCCATGTCCTGGTTTGTCACCGTCTACCGTACGTGAAGTGTTTTTCACCACTGTGTATTTGTGACAGAGGGGCGGAGCCTTTGCTACAGTGCCCTCCTCCTCTGCCTGCTCCTCTGCTCTCACTCGCAAACCCACATGCAAATAGCAATATCACTCAGCCTCCTCTTATGTATTTATGTTGGTATTTTGTAAACAAATAAAACAGGAATAAACAATAAAGTATGGGAAATAAAAGTGTCTTGTGTCATTACAATCATACACATACGTGTGTGTCTGTGTGTGTGTATATCTATCTATCTATCTATCTATATATATATATATGTATATATATATATATATATATATATATATATATATAGTGTCATGAAAAATAAAGTGAAAATAAAATTGTATGTAAAATATGTACAGTATAGAACATTTTACAAAAACAATAAGTATAAAATGCCATTGTATTGTTGGAATGTCATAATATAGTCAGATTTGGAAACTATGGCCAAAAACATATATGTTGACAAATATCATGGTAAAAAGGTGTAGTAAGAAGTCATAGTACTGGCAATAAATATGGTATAGAACACTTTAGAGATGTATAAAAATCACAGTAGCCTATTCAAAATCAATATCAATGCAAGAAAAGAAAAAAATAGAAATATTATTAAAATGACATGTGACAAAAAAGGTCATAGTTTAGTATGTCGTCCAAAATGTGACAAAAATGTCATAGTTTAGTATGTCGTCCAAAATGTGACAAAAATGTCAGTTTAGTATGTCGTCCAAAAAATCACAAAAATGTCATAGTTTAGTATGTCGTCGGAAATGTGACAAAAAAGTCATAGTTTAGTATGTCATCCAAAGAGTGACAAAAATGTCATAGTATAGTATGTCGTCCAAAATGTGACAAAAATGTCATAGTTTAGTATGTCGTCCAAAATGTGACGAAAAAGTCATAGTTTAGTATGTCGTCCAAAATGTGACAAAAATGTCATAGTTTAGTATGTCGTCCAAAACGTGACAAAAATGTCATAGTTAAGTATGTTGTCCAAAATGTGAAAAAAACGTCATAGTTTAGTATGTCGTCCAAAATGTGACAAAAACGTCATAGTTTATAGTATGTCGTCCAAAATGTGACAAAAACGTCATAGTTTAGTATGTCTTCCAAAATGCGACAAAAATGTCATAGTTTAGTATGTTGTCCAAAATGTGACAAAAACATAGTTTAGTATGTCGTCCAAAGTGTGACAAAAACGTCATAGTTTAGTATGTCGTCCAAAATGTGACAAAAACGTCATAGTTTAGTATGTCGTCCAAAATGTGACAAAAATGTCAGTTTAGTATGTCGTCCAAAAAATCACAAAAATGTCATAGTATAGTATGTCGTCCAAAAAATCACAAAAATGTCATAGTTTAGTATGTCGTCGGAAATGTGACAAAAAAGTCATAGTTTAGTATGTCATCCAAAGAGTGACAAAAATGTCATAGTATAGTATGTCGTCCAAAATGTGACAAAAATGTCATAGTTTAGTATGTCGTCCAAAATGTGACAAAAATGTCATAGTTTAGTATGTCGTCCAAAATGTGACAAAAATGTCATAGTTTAGTATGTCGTCCAAAATCAGGCAAAAATGTCATAGTTTAGTATGTCGTCCAAAATCAGGCAAAAATGTCAGAGTTTAGTATGTCGTCCAAAATGTGACAAAAACGTCATAGTTTAGTATGTCGTCCAAAATGTGACAAAAACGTCATAGTTTAGTATGTCTTCCAAAATGCGACAAAAATGTCATAGTTTAGTATGTTGTCCAAAATGTGACAAAAACATCATAGTTTAGTATGTCGTCCAAAATGTGACAAAAATGTCATAGTTTAGTATGTCGTCCAAAATCAGGCAAAAATGTCATAGTTTAGTATGTCGTCCAAAATGTGACAAAAAAGTCATAGTTTAGTAAGTCATCCAAAGTTTGACAAAAATGTCATAGTTTAGTATGTTGTCCAAAATGTGACAAAAATGTCATAGTTTAGTATGTCGTCCAAAATGTGACAAAAATGTCATAGTTTAGTATGTCGTCCAAAATGTGACAAAAACGTCATAGTGTAGTATGTTGTCGAAAATCAGGCAAAAATGTCATAGTTTAGTATGTCGTCCAAAATGTGACAAAAATGTCATAGTTTCGTATGTCGTCCAAAATGTGACAAAAATGTCATAGTTTAGTATGTCGTCCAAAATCAGGCAAAAATGTCATAGTTTAGTATGTCGTCCAAAATCAGGCAAAAATGTCATAGTTTAGTATGTCGTCCAAAATCAGGCAAAAATGTCATAGTTTAGTATGTCATCCAAAAGGTGACAAAAAAGTCATAGTTTAGTATGTCGTCCAAAATGTGACAAAATTGTCAGAGTTTAGTATGTCGTCCAAAATGTGACAAAAAGTCATAGTTTAGTAAGTCCTCCAAAGTTTGATAAAAATGTCATAGTTTAGTATGTCGTCCAAAATCAGGCAAAAATGTCATAGTTTAGTATGTCATCCAAAATCAGGCAAAAATGTAATAGTTTAGTATGTCGTCCAAAATGTGACAAAAATGTCATAGTTTAGTATGTCGTCCAAAATGTGACAAAAACGTCATAGTGTAGTATGTTGTCGAAAATCAGGCAAAAATGTCATAGTTTAGTATGTCGTCCAAAATGTGACAAAAATGTCATAGTTTCGTATGTCGTCCAAAATGTGACAAAAATGTCATAGTTTAGTATGTCGTCCAAAATCAGGCAAAAATGTCATAGTTTAGTATGTCGTCCAAAATCAGGCAAAAATGTCATAGTTTAGTATGTCGTCCAAAATCAGGCAAAAATGTCATAGTTTAGTATGTCATCCAAAAGGTGACAAAAAAGTCATAGTTTAGTATGTCGTCCAAAATGTGACAAAAAAGTCATAGTTTAGTAAGTCATCCAAAGTTTGACAAAAATGTCATAGTTTAGTATGTCGTCCAAAATCAGGCAAAAATGTCATAGTTTAGTATGTCGTCCAAAATCAGGCAAAAATGTCATAGTTTAGTATGTCATCCAAAAGGTGACAAAAAAGTCATAGTTTAGTATGTCGTCCAAAATGTGACAAAATTGTCAGAGTTTAGTATGTCGTCCAAAATGTGACAAAAAGTCATAGTTTAGTAAGTCCTCCAAAATGTGACAAAAATGTCATAGTTTAGTATGTCGTCCAAAATGTGACAAAAATGTCATAGTATAGTATGTCGTCCAAAATGTGACAAAAACGTGATAGATTAAGTATGTCGTCCAAAATGTGACAAAAATGTCATAGTTTAGTATGTCGTCCAAAATCAGGCAAAAATGTCATAGTTTAGTATGTCGTCCAAAATGTGACAAAAATGTCATAGTTTAGTATGTCGTCCAAAATGTGACAAAAATGTCATAGTTTAGTATGTCGTCCAAAATGTGACGAAAAAGTCATAGTTTAGTATGTCGTCCAAAATGTGACGAAAACGTCATAGTTTAGTATGTTGTCCAAAATGTGACAAAAATGTCATAGTTTAGTATGTCGTCCAAAACGTGACAAAAATTACATAGTTTAGTATGTCGTCCAAAATGTGACAAAAACGTCATAGTTTAGTATGTCTTCCAAAATGCGACAAAAACGTCATAGTTTAGTATGTCGTCCAAAATGTGACAAAAATGTCATAGTTTAGTATGTCGTCCAAAATGTGACAAAAACGTCATAGTTTAGTATGTCGTCCAAAATGTGACAAAAATGTCATAGTTTAGTATGTCGTCCAAAATGTGACAAAAATGTCATAGTTTAGTATGTCGTCCAAAATCAGGCAAAAATGTCATAGTTTAGTATGTCGTCCAAAATCAGGCAAAAATGTCATAGTTTAGTATGTCGTTGGAAATGTGACAAAAAAGTCATAGTTTAGTATGTCATCCAAAGTTTGACAAAAATGTCATCGTATAGTATGTCGTCCAAAATGTGAAAAAAATGTCAAAGTTTAGTATGTTGTCCAAAATGTGACGAAAACGTCATAGTTTAGTATGTCGTCCAAAAAATCACAAAATGTCATAGTTTAGTATGTCGTCCAAAAAATCACAAAAATGTCATAGTTAAGTATGTCGTCCAAAATGTGACAAAAACGTCATAGTTTAGTATGTCATCCAAAATGAGACAGAAATGTCATAGTTATTAGACATTTTGGACGACATACTAAACTATGACATTTTAGCCTGATTTTGGACGACATACTAAACTATGACGTTTTTCTCACATTTTGGACGACATACTAAACTATGACGTCTTTGTCACAATTTGGACGACATACTAAACTATGACATTTTTGTCTGATTTTGGACGACATACTAAACTATGACGTTTTTGTCACATTTTGGACGACATACTAAACTATGACGTCTTTGTCACATTTTGGACGACATACTAAACTATGACATTTTTGTCTGATTTTGGACGACATACTAAACTATGACATTTTTTTCCGATTTTGGATGACATACTAAACTAAGCCATTTTGGACGACATACTAAACTATGACATTTTTGTCACATTTTGGACGACATACTAAACTATGACATTTTTGTCACATTTTGGACGACATACTAAACTTTGACATTTTTGTCACATTTTGGACGACATACTAAACTATGACATTTTTGTCACGTTTTAGACGACATACTAAACTATGACGTTTTTGTCACATTTTGGACGACATACTAAACTATGACAATTTGGAAGACATACTAAACTATGAAATTTTTGTCACATTTTGGACGACATACTAAACTATGACATTTTGGAAGACATACTAAACTATGAAATTTTTGTCAAATTTTGGACGACAGACTAAACTATGACATTTTGGAAGACATACTAAACTATGAAATTTTTGTCAAATTTTGGACGACATACTATAAACTATGACATTTTGGAAGACATACTAAACTATGAAATTTTTGTCAAATTTTGGACGACATACTTAACTATGACATTTTTGTCACATTTTGGATGACATACTAAACTATGACATTTTTGTCACATTTTGGACGACATACTAAACTTTGACGTTTTTGTCACATTTTGGACGACATACTAAACTATGACATTTTTGTCACATTTTGGACGACATACTAAACTATGACGTTTTTGTCACATTTTGGACGACATACTAAACTATGACATTTTGGAAGACATACTAAACTATGAAATTTTTGTCACATTTTGGACGACATACTAAACTATGACATTTTGGAAGACATACTAAACTATGAAATTTTTGTCAAATTTTGGACGACATACTAAAGTATGACGTTTTTGTCACATTTTGGACGACATACTAAACCATGACGTTTTTGTCACATTTTGGACGACATACTAAACCATGACGTTTTTGTCACATTTTGGACGACATACTAAACTATGACATTTTTGTCTGATTTTGGACGACATACTAAACTATGACATTTTTTTCCGATTTTGGACGACATACTAAACTAAGCCATTTTGGACGACATACTAAACTATGACATTTTGGAAGACATACTAAACTATGAAATTTTTGTCAAATTTTGGACGACATACTAAAGTATGACGTTTTTGTCACATTTTGGACGACATACTAAACCATGACGTTTTTGTCACATTTTGGACGACATACTAAACCATGACGTTTTTGTCACATTTTGGACGACATACTAAACTATGACATTTTTGTCTGATTTTGGACGACATACTAAACTATGACATTTTTTTCCGATTTTGGACGACATACTAAACTAAGCCATTTTGGACGACATACTAAACTATGACTTTTTTGTCACATTTTGGACGACATACTAAACTATGACGTTTTTGGCAC
Organism: Solea solea; assembly: GCF_958295425.1. Lineage (NCBI taxonomy): Eukaryota > Metazoa > Chordata > Actinopteri > Pleuronectiformes > Soleidae > Solea > Solea solea. The sequence continues at coordinate 25,588,199 of NC_081145.1, forward strand.
ATTTTGGACGACATACTAAACTTTGACGTTTTTGTCACATTTTGGACGACATACTAAACTATGACATTTTTGTCACATTTTGGACGACATACTAAACTATGACGTTTTTGTCACATTTTGGACGACATACTAAACTATGACATTTTGGAAGACATACTAAACTATGAAATTTTTTTCACATTTTGGACGACATACTAAACTATGAAATTTTTGTCAAATTTTGGACGACATACTAAAGTATGACGTTTTTGTCACATTTTGGACGACATACTAAACCATGATGTTTTTGTCACATTTTGGACGACATACTAAACCATGACGTTTTTGTCACATTTTGGACGACATACTAAACTATGACATTTTTGTCTGATTTTGGACGACATACTAAACTATGACATTTTTTTCCGATTTTGGACGACATACTAAACTAAGCCATTTTGGACGACATACTAAACTATGACTTTTTTGTCACATTTTGGACGACATACTAAACTATTACTTTTTTGTCACATTTTGGACGACATACTAAACTATGACGTTTTTGGCACATTTTGGACGACATACTAAACTATGACGTTTTTGGCACATTTTGGAAGACATACTAAACTATGACATTTTTGTCACATTTTGGACGACATACTATACTATGACGTTTTTGTCACGTTTTAGACGACATACTAAACTACGACATTTTGGACGACATACTAAACTATGACATTTTTGTCAAATTTTAGACGACATACTAAAGTGTGACGTTTTTGTCACATTTTGGACGACATACTAAACCATGACGTTTTTGTCACATTTTGGACGACATACTAAACTATGACGTTTTTGTCACATTTTGGACGACATACTAAACTATGATGTTTTTGTCACATTTTGGACGACATACTAAACTATGACGTTTTTGTCACATTTTGGAAGACATACTATAAACTATGACGTTTTTGTCACGTTTTGGACGACATACTAAACTATGACGTTTTTGTCACATTTTGGAAGACATACTATAAACTATGACGTTTTTGTCACGTTTTGAAAAAGTAGAAATTATGAGATAAAAGTCAAAATTATGAGATAAAAAATTACACATTTGTCTGACTATACTGTGACATTTTCTATATATTTTATGATAATTTTTACACGTGTAAGATATGACATTTTTAAGACATGAATATGTTGGTTTATGGAATAAGAAAATATCGGAACATAGTTGTATACCAAAATGTTGGTAAAGACAAAATGTGTGTTAAAGTACAGTAAGATAAACGTTTAAATTTAAGATTAAGAGAAAAATGTCATATTGAAAATCTTTAATTCAATCAAAAAGGCTGAATTCCATTTCTTGGAGCTACGTAAACTGGATGTTTCATCGCAGAGCCTTTTTCAAATGTGTATACTTTGAAGTTGAACTTGTGATAAAGGACATTTAATGTCATGAATAAAACACACGGACAATGTGGACAAGAGGCAGAAGCAGAAAACATTTTATTACTCAAAACAATCTTTTGTCACGTGAAACCAAAACGTCGTAAAAACACTCGAAACCTTGATATAAAACCTGACGTAGTGAAAATGAAGCCACATGCACGATGGAGACTCATAAAAACAAGAAAACAAACAAAAAAACGTACAAAAGATGAGTCTTTCCCTTAAAAAAAAAGAACTTAAAACAAAGTGTACTTTGGTAGGATATGTTTAAAGTAACAAAGTTAAATTTCAATGCAGTCGCACTATTGAAATCTGAATAAAGTTTCAGCTAAACACAAGCTTTTATAAACAATGAAAATTGCCACTTTTAAATAAACGTCCCGTGTCCCCGCGCTGTGCCCTCCGGGGGGACAGACGCGGGTTTATATCTCAAGGACCAACATGTCCTCGTGTCTGTAAAACTCTGGGTTCCTGCCCAGCAACAAACAAACAAACAAAAAACAAACAGGAAGCTCCATCACTCGTGGAGTGAGAATATGTTTGAACTTCTTACTCAGCTCAGCAGGTGGAAAATGGACACTTTAGAATTGTCCATCCACCTTGAATGTCCTCAAAGACACTGGTGTGTGTCTCAGAGACACTGGTGTGTGTCTCAGAGACACTGGTGTGTGTCATATGAAAAATGTACACTTGTGAAATCTTCGTCCACCTTGAAGGTCCCTCAGAGACACAGGTGTCACCCTCAGATAGGAAAGAATTGACACTTTTTGAAATCTTTGTCCACTTTCAATGTCCAGAGACACCAATGTGACTCTCAGAGACACCAATGTGACTCTCAGAGACACTGATATGTCCCTCAGAGACATGGTGTGACATTCAGAGACACTGGTGTGTCCCTCGGATAGGAAAGAATTTACACTTTTGAAATCTTTGTCCACCTTGAATGTCCACAGAAACACTGGTGTGTGCCTCAGAGACATGGTGTGACATTCGGAGACATCAGAGACATGCTGTGACACTCAGACACATGGTGTGTCCCTCAGAGACATCGGAGACACAGTGTGTCCCTCAGAGACATCGGAGACATGGTGTGACACTCAGAGACATGGTGTGTCCCTCAGAGACATCAGATACATGGTGTGACACTCAGAGACATGGTGTGTCCCTCAGAGACATCGGAGACATGGTGTGACATTCAGACACATGGTGTGTCCCTCAGAGACATGGTGTGTCCCTCAGAGACATCAGAGACATGGTGTGATCACAGGTGATGTCTTTAGCTGCAGAAGTAACAGCTGAAAATGACTTAGATTCCTGAAGATGACGTCATTTGTACATAATAAACGATGAGTGAGTAAAAGTGAAGTGAAACATCATGATTGTGTTTGGTGGAAACACAACAAGGTTCATATGTGTAAACTGAGTGTATTTCCTTCCCTCATAAAACACTTGTCACACCATGTTGTGTCGTTGAGGACTTAAGTTTCCATATTTAATTTATCTCTCATGTATGGCACTGGGTTCCAGATGTTGTTGTTTTAAAGTGCTTTATAAGTAAAGTTTATAAATAATAAACAAACGCGTGATCACCACATCAATCATTTCACTATCGCGAGATAATGAGACTCATTTGTTTTGTGTGAGGACGACAAGAATGAAAGTGCTGTCACGAGAAAACAAAGCTCCTTTTCTCACGATGAGATGAATTAATGACGATGAGAGGAAACTAGCTTTTATCTTCTGTCATCTCGTGATCACAATTCTGTGATCGTGAGAAAACAGAATTAAACAAAACAAAGTAGTGAACATGGACGTTCTCTGCTTCTTCTGTATTTCTTGATCTAGAACAAGTAGAAGAATGTGTTTTGCTGTGTGTGGAGGACGTTCTCTGGATGTTCTCATGATATTCTTGGGACGTTCTCGAGACATTTCCAGGATGTTCTCAGGGTATTCTTGGGACGTTCTCAGAAAGTTCTCGGGACATTCTCGGGACGTTCTCAGAAAGTTCTCGGGACATTCTCGGGACGTTCTCGGGATGTTCTCGGGACATTCTCGGGACGTTCTCGGGATGTTCTCGGGATGTTCTCAGGATGCTCTGGAGTTCTGTGTCAAGTGGTCAAACTTCACCACAGGTAACAGCGTGGATCAGAGTAATCTGACTCCTCTGTTCATTTTCCCTCCTCGTCTCGTCTCGTCTCTTCTCTTCACATCTGGTGCCAAAGACTGAATAAAGTTTAAAAGACGTGTCTGCGTCCTCGTACCGATGCTGCACGTCCTTTGTTTTCAGCAGGAACATGAGGTACAGTTGTGTCGGGGAGTTTTAACGTTTCCAAACTTAGTCCCCAGAGTCTTTATTGTCGGGATGAGGAGTGTACTTCAGCCGGAATGTCCCTGTGAAACACAACAGACAAGTTCAGTTCCTGTTTCATCACTGATTTTGCAGTGAATCAGACAAGCGTCGCTCACCTTGTGTTGAGTCCATGGGCGGCTGCTTGCAGTCCTCCGCTCTGTGTCCGTTGGCACCGCAGTTGTAGCACGACAGGCTCCCCGCGGCTCGTTTCTGGCCTCCATTTCCCATGATGCCATGGGGCTGGTAGAAGCCAAAGCCCTGCTGCTGGTCATGTGACACGGGGCTGTGGCGGTACAGGGGTGGAGGCATCATCATCGGGTAGGAGAAGGGCGTGGATCCGGTGCCGGCCCCGCTGGACGAGGCCAGCAGCGGGCTGAGATGGAGCAGAGGACCCAGGGTGAAGAGGGAGGGGCCGGCCGAGAACGGCTGCAGGTAGCCAGCCGTGGCGTATCCAGGCAACGCTCCGTAGGCGCCGCAGTTCCCCCGACAACCACAAGAGCTGCAGACACACATGGAGGGTGTGTGACCCGAACTGTGATCCAATGACGAGGCAGCAGACGGCGACGGGGAGGGACTGGAGGTCGGGTGGGCGGGGTAGTAAGTGTTGCCAGGTACTGCAGCCATGGGAACACTGCTTGCAGTTGCCATGGAAACAAAGCCACCGCCGCCACCACTGGAGCTCCCAGATTGTGAGCTGGACTTTGCGGAGGAACAGGAAGAGGAGAAAGAAGAGAAAGAGGAAGAGGAGGTAGGCGGGTACGAGTAGCATCCAGACGGAGACGGGGACGAAGAGGACGAGAGGTGGAAGTGGAGCGGAGGGTGGGAGACATGATGGACGCTGTTGGAGGTGGAGGTCAGCGCACAGCTGGTCTCCACCATCAGACCGACGGCACCGCGACAAACCACCGAGTCCTGCATGGCAGAGGAGCCGTCCACGTTCAGTCCGGGGAACAGGTTCTCCAGCCTCACCCCCATCCCCACACCCAGACCTGGACTGAAGCCTGCGGCAGGCAGACCCGAGCCCAGAGGCTTAGTCCTGTCCTCCATGCACAGTGGAGGGGGGCGGGGCTTGCGCGGGGAGGTTAGGATACGCGCTGGGTTTGAGACCGGAGAAAGCAGGGTCTGTGGGTAAGTGGCCTGCGGGTGGAAGGGAGACTGTGGGAGACCAAAGGGGAGGTGAGAGGAGCAGGAGGCAGGATGAGGAGGAGGAGCCGGGTCGGTCTGAACGGGAAGGACCTGCGCCGTGGGCCGACTGGAGCCTGAGGGGCAGCCGGAGTTCAAGATGAAGAGGCAGGACCGGTCCTTCTCTGGAGCGCCCCCTGCTGGATCTGGACCTGAGATTTAACGACAGACCGTGTTAACTTAACCTTTCGTATTTATATGAGGAGCTGGGTCAGCTCTGCATCAAACCCAATATTTCAATAGTCTTGTGAGTAGACGTACGCCTGTGTGTGTCTCTGCTCCTGTCAAAGGACGAGTCGCAGCAGAGCGGAGCGCGGGGGGAGCAGGACGAGCTGGAGTAACCCGAGGACGAGCTGCTGTCTGTGGTCACAGGGTGATGGTGCGGCACAGCGTCCACGTCCACTCGCAGTTCTCCTGGACAACAATCCCATTTATTAGAGCGTTGTTATCCTTTTACCTCAATCATACAAATCCATACTTTCCATTTTAAAAAGCCTGTTTAAAGGTGAGTAAAAAGTAGGAAAGATATTCTTAAGATATTGTGCACTTATGGATGAAGGCATAGATTTTTATTAGGTGAGCTTTTTGTCAAGTGGCTAAAATCCGTTTATTCTTAGTTAGTAAGCACAACTTAATTAAGAAAATGAATTATTCCTTAGATATGTGTCTAATGTACCTGTGTGAGTGGAAGGCGTCACCCTGGCGATGCCGCTGCAGGACCGTTTATCCATTTTCATTTCCCTGCTGAGAAAAAACACGAGCAAAGAGAGAGATTTAACGGTAAATTACAACATCCATGTTTCTTTGTAGAACAAATTCTATCATAAATAAAAAGGTTTTTAAACCAATGTTCTTTGGAGACCACCAGGGGGAGACATTGTACAATCAAAGTGCAACAGCAGGCCTGCAGCATGCATGGAAAACCACTGCAGGAACTTCCCACTTCCTGTGTGTACACACACACACACACACTCAGGTTTCCACAGCTATTCTTAGGACACTGCACTGACTTCCATTCACTTGGACGATTTAAACAACGCCTTATATCTAACATTAACCATAACCAGTTAATGACTAACCCTCACGTCCCCACAACATAAGAAACACCAGGCAGGTACACACACACACACACACACACACTCTGGTTAATGGAAACATGTTGATGGAAAAAATGATCAAGGGATCAGGTGTGTGTGTGTGTGTGTGTGTGTGTGTAGAGATGGAGCATGAAGATACATCCACTTGCACGTCCATGTCTGTGTGTTGGTGCGTGTTCTCCCGCTGTTTATCTCGCTCTAAGTACATGTTATCTCTCCGGTCCACCTACACCTGGTTAACCATTGACACTGAACGGACCATTACTGCTCCGCCGTAACTGTGGAAATCAGCACTGATCAGTCTGTCTGTTAATAGTTAATGGGACAGATCACCTGCTGATGGACACCCGCGTCTACTGTGTCAAAGGGTCAAAGAGACGGACATTTATGTTACGCACATATTATTTTAAAAAGTACAATTTGTAAAACTTTTTTAAGGGTCAGTTCAGGGTTTTAGAATTGTGGATGACACATCCTGGACAGTACAGTTTAAAAACAGTAAAGCCCTGGTTCAGGCTTGCATTTTGAATGAGAACAGCACTTAGATACTGTGGAGATACTGAATATAATGTGACGTCATACCGCTTCGACGACAACAACAACAAACGACGACAATGGCTAGCTGCTGTTTTCTGGCATCTTCTTCTTTTCTTTTTTCTTCTTCTTTCTTCACAAGGGAGTAACTCTTTACTCAGGTACGTCAAGTGCCAAAAACGTGGATTTTCTCTATGAACTTTGGTACAGGAGAGTGACAAGATTACAAACTTAAGTTTCCAGGTGGAAAATGCTGTCTAATAACAAGATGTTAACACATCTAACATAATCTTATTCTACCATAAAATGTTTTAAGCCGCTAAAATCAGTGCCTCGTTCAAAAAACCCGAACTTACTGAACCTTAAGCAGAAAAAATGTTTGTGAGTGACTGTGTACCCTGACTTTAAAAGAATCTGCCCACATGATCTACTCCAGATGTTGCAGGGGTTTCAGTGAATGTGAGAGGGTGAATGAAAGAGACTCACACACTGTAGCCGTGACTCAGGAGGCAGTGTCTTAACAAGATGACACCTCATTCAAGGGAAAACAAACGTGGTGAGTAAAGGAAACCTTGCACTCGAGCTCATAAAGGCACAATTGTTGTTGAAATAATGATGAATAAGCTCCTCCTTTTGGAACATCCCCCAAAAAATGAGCTCCTCAAGTTTAGTGAGCGCTAACTTGATGTGGTACAAAGGTCAGAGGTCGGTTATCTATGACTTTTATCATTTGTATGAGAGGCAGATTACAGCAGTCTGTCACAGGGCCAACACACAAAGAATGATTCACACTCACAGTCACACATGTTGTCAATTTAGAGTCAGGATTTTTGTAGCTTACTCTACTGACTTTTGAAGCTCCAGCTGGGTCTTGAGTTTCTTCTTCGCTCCTTGCGTCAAGTCGTATTTATTTAAGTCTTCCTCTGTCAGAGCTAAAAACTGAGGAGAGAAAACAGGAAAACCATAAACACAAGCAGACAAAACTCGGTCGACATGTGGATGATGGAGATTGAGATGACCCACCTCCTCCATGGTGAGCTGTTTGAAGACGGGGTAATACTTGTGGAGCCGTAGCTTGCGGAGCCAGTCCAGGATCCCGTTCTGCTCCGCTGTGTTGGGCTGGGACTGGGACGGTGGCTGGGGACGGGACTGGGAGTACGACAGGGACTGGGAATGTGAGTGGGACGGTGACTGGGGGTGGGACAGGTGGAGGGACTGGGACTGAGCGCCACTTTGGGCAAGGAAGTGGTGTTTGGAGTGCAGCTGGGGCTGAGAGTACGAGTGCAACTGACCGAGTTGGGGATGCATCTGTGAGGCCATGCCATCGCCTCCGCCTGCCATGGAGCCCTGGCCGGGCAGGGACGGCACCGCGGGGGGGAGGGAGGAGAGCTGCGGGGAGTGCTGAGGAGGCGGGATGGAGGGAGGGAGAGGGGGGAGAGGCAGGGACGAGAGGTGAGGAGCGGAGCGAGTCAACACAGATCTTTGGGTGCTGACGACGGGCTGGACGCTGGCCACTCGATACACCGCCCTGAGACAGTACAGGACAGTCAAAGAGGATGAGGATGAGGATGAGGATGAGGATGAGGATGAGGATGATGATGATGATGATGATGATGACGATGACGTATGAGTTAAAGATTCTTACCTGTTTGCTCCTCTGTACTGAACCATACAGCCGAGATCTGTGAGAAAAACAAATGCTGTTTGAGTCCAAATAATCATTTTTAAGATGCAACACAGTGTGGACGCAAACTATTCTGCACATCAGTCACTTACAGCCATTAGGCCTGCGACTAACTAACATTTTCATAACCGATTAATGTGTCGATTATTTTCTGGATTCATTGGAATAATTGTTTGCTTCGTAAAATGTCAGAAAACGTTGATCGGTGTTTACCAAACCTGGAAATGATGATGTTCTCAAACGTGTTGTTTTGTCCACAAACCAAAATGATTAAGTTTCTAATGATTTCTTTGTTATATGGAGCAAAGAACAGAAAATATTCACATTTAAGAAGCTCAAAAAAGCCACTAAGACTCGATTATGATCATCGATTAATTGATTAATCGGCTGAACATCACGTCACGTCATGCTTCCGCACAGTAACGGTCCATTTCAAGCACTGGACTTCACATGATGAACGTACCAGAGTACGTGACGGCTCTTTTGTGCAATTTTTGCTCAAAAATAAAGCAAATTTAATTGAGGACAGAATCAGTGAGACAATCTATTAACAGTTTTTTCCTCAAACGTGTGATTCATCCATGCATCTTCTACCGATTTATCCTCCCTGGACACATCTCACACTCACACCTACAGTCAATTAAGAGTGTCCAATTGACCTAATCCCCAAATCTGCATGTTGTTGGAAACTAGAGAACCCGGGGAAAACCCACGCACACGGGGAGAACATGCAAACTTCTACCATTACATGTATGATTCACGTGGGGGGGAAAACTCTGAATTTGGCCCGTTTGTGCTTTAAGAAAAAAATTGGTGTCGGTAATCTACTTTTACACCACATACACATTTTTTATTTTTTGGTCATTTATTTTAATCAGATATCATATCTTAAAAATTAGATCAAGACCAACATTTTTCAACTCGAGGTAATGTTTGAGCAAGCATCAAAGTAGTAATAATAATAAACTTTTATCTATAAAATCAATTTATTTCAGAAATCATTTTAATACAAAACTATAGTCTTTTTTCCTATGGAAAAGCTAAACTACAGATTTCTAATGGAAAGACAAAAACAAGCCAAATTAAAACAGTTTTTTTAATAAATGTAAGTTTTGGCCTGTGACCACTCCACATTTATTAAAATTGGCCCGTGAGGGATTTGAGTTTGACAGGGTTAGGGTGAGGGTGAAGGATGGACTGTGATTCAGAGCTCTGTGTGTTTGTGGCGGCACATCACTACAAGTTTAGACACATTCACATTAGCCCTCGTTCCCTGGGGTCACACACACACACACACACACACACACACATAGGTATGGACAGAAACTAAATGTACGAGCACACACAGACACACGCACAGACACACACACTGACACACCACTGCTTAAAAATATCCTACCGATGAAGTCACACTCACAGAGACGAGCACACGCACGCTCACACACGCACACGCAGGCTCACACACGCACAGACACACACACTGACACACCACTGCTTAAAAATATCCTACCGATGAAGTCACACTCACAGAGACGAGCACACGCACGCTCACACACACACACAGGCACGCTCACACACACACACAGGCACGCTCACACACACACACAGGCACGCTCACACACACACACACGCACACGCTCACACACAAACAGAAGGTAACCACACTCTAGGCTTCCCAACACAAACATGCCACACTGAATTCCTCCACCGGACCAAAATAGACCTCACCATCCGCTCTCCCCGACACCTCCAAAACACAAACTTAAACTCCTGCCTGCAGTCTCACCTGTCTCACTTCTTCACACGCTGCAACCAGGACCCAGACCCACAGCCTTGTCCCCCCCCCCCCACACACACACACACACATGCTCCTCTCCCTCTGAAATCCTTTATCTTGCCTCATGTCTTCTTCGCTGCGTCTAAGAATAGGGACCTCTGTGTTTTATAAGCCTGCTGCTCTCCATAGAATCTTGCAAGGCTTTATAGACTCACACACTCACGACATCAAAACTTTCAACCTCGGGCTGCACACATCTATCAGCTGGGAAATACAGTTTGAGCGCTATTTATAGACACGCTGGTGTCACTGCTGCAAGATGAGCAACTTTATTTCAAAAAGTTTTGAAGGGAAAAATGGTCTGAGAGAGAAAAGGAGAAGAAAGACAGACAGTTTCTGCCGTGTCTTCTCTGCTATAGATTATTATTTTAAAGGACCAGCGTGGGCCACATGGGCAGGTGTAGTGGTGAGCACTGTTGCCTCACAGGGTCACCGAGGGTCTTTCTGTGTGGAGTTTGCATGTTCTCCTTGTGCGTGTGCGTGTGCGTGTGTGTGTGTGTGTGTGTTTTCTCTGGGTTCTCCGGGTTCTCCGGTTTCCTCTCACAGTTCTAAAGCACTGCAGAGGTTAATTGGACACTCTAATGCTGTGTGTTCATCACGGCACAGTTCACTTTGGTACAGTGCGGTACAGTTTATCTTTGTGTCACTAGGATCAAACAACACTTTTAATTAATGCAAACAAAAATGAACCACAAAATGAAAAAACACAAATTGCAAATAAAATATCGATTTAATTATTCAAAATGATTGTATTTAATTTGTTTGAATTCTGGATTCTGACCATGGGCGGGGCTTGAGCCTTGAGTGACAGTCCCAGTGCTTGGAGTCGCTGTCCGTCTGAAACTCTTTCATAACATCTCAAAAGATAATCTGACAAACTTTAGATACTTACAGTTGCTTTAATTATTGCAGTTTTTACATTTACAATCATGTTTGCGGGTTTCCAGACGGACAGTGACTGGGAAGTGTGTCAGTGTTTACATCCCAGTGTTTACATCCCAGAAAGGATGTAAACACTCTTTAACAACTCTCCTCTCTGCTGTTTCCTCCTTCATCCTTTCTGCTTAGTTAATGCATGTGTTTGATTTGGGCAGAGCCATTATCGTATATTTGCGTACTAAGCTTTTGCACATCCATTTTGGCTGCTGTGGAAAAATGGTGGCCTAAAGTATTTTTAAGTATTTTCTAAGGCTACTTAAAACTAGGGCTGCAACTAACGATTCTTTTCATAATCAGTTAAACTGTTAAGATTATTTTCTCCATTAATCAACTACTACAGACTAGTTTTGTCCGTAAAATGATGTAAAAATGGTGATCGGTGTTTATCAGCCCAGGAAATGATGAAGATTTCCTCGAATGTCATGTGTTTAATGATTTCAATATTGTTGATGATGAATTTAGTAATCGGTTAATAATCGATTATCAGCAGCCCTACTCAAAAGCAAAACTTTTTATTATAAAGCAGTTACACACACACAAACCTATGAAGGAGTATTAGGACCAGCCAAAAAAAAAAAGTCAGGCAAAAAAATAAATGATAAAAAAATACATTTTTTTTGCCTGATTTTTTTTTTCTTGTGCCGTATTTTTAAAAAAAAATTTTTGGCTGTTTTTTTTTTTGGCTGGTCCTAATACTCCGTCGTACAAACCTGTACATATTGGTAGAATATCCACTTGCTCCTAAATGTTACACGCAGAAGTCAAAAATCGATTCCAAAAAAAGATAAGAGTGAACTCACTAGAGCTGGAGGAAACCGAACAGGTTGGGGCCACTGGAGCAGTCGGAGGAGAAGAAGGTAAAGGAGGGAAGGAGGAGGAGGAGGAGGAGGATGAGGAGGAGGAAGAGGAGGAGGAGCAGCTTGGAGAGAGAGGCCTGGTGGAGGAGAAGAAGAGCTGGACACTGTGGTGCTGTAGGACATGGACAGGCAGTGTCGTCAGACACCTAAGAGAGGACGGAGAGAGACAGAATCAGACACAGAGGCGTTACCTCAACTATGTGGTGTGGATGAAAAGTAATCCAGGAATATTCTCACTATAACATCTATCACTACATGGACTAAAATGTCTCAATGTCTCAGTGTCCATTCATTCTTTAGAGCATTTATGAGGTCAGAGACACTGATGAACGTCTGGCTCACAATCTCTGTTCCAGTTCATCCCAAAGGTGCTTGATGGTCCCCTAGAAAAGGGACGTCTCCTCAAACAGTTGGAAGCATTGTCCAAAATGTCTCTGTATGATGAAGTGTTAAGATTGTCCTTCATTGGAGATAAGGGGCCTGAACAGGTGTGGCCAAATACTTTTGTCCATAATTATAGAGTCGTTTTTCTAATCTGTCACATATCTTTTCTTCTAGGTAGAATTGGTTTGTCACTCAGTATATGTATATAACTCAATAAGAAGCCACATCCTCCTGATCTGCTGTAAAAACCCACTGTGAGGTAGAACCAACGCTAATATTTAGACTAAATAAATGAGGGTAAAGGTTCTGACCTGGGGTCCAGCTCGATGGACTGAGGAAGAAACTTCTCCAACACTTCGTCAGGAAACGTTTGTGACAGCTTGAGAAGAAAGAAAAGTTTCGTGACTAAATGACACACGTATGATACCAGGATTTATATCAACCATAAAACTGCACCAATCAAACTACAGCTCTTATAGTACAAGTACATCAAATATCGGATAACATGCTGTAATTACATATAGTATTATATATTTTACTACTATTCAATCCTGTTAGTATTGTTTCCCCATTAACCAGGAGTCTGAAGTGAAGTGTGACGTCACAGGCCTGACCTGCGACAGCAGCTCCGTCACCTCCGCATGAGTCCGGACGACGGAGAGCACAAATCCATCTGACCAGCTCACCTGAGGGAGGAACACAGGAGGCGATGAAGTGGAAAATGATACTCAGAGAAAATGCATATGTACGACGTCCTCACTCCTCACCTCAAACACATATTCACTGGTGTCTTCAGTGTTGTGTGTCACTCCTCTCAGCACCACCCTGTCAATCACTGCACAGAGACCAGCACAGAGGATGAATCGCAGGAGGACAAACTATGTCCCAATCTGGACACGTCATATTCTACAGACTGAAGAGAACATCTTTGCTTCTCACATATCTGCACAAATATCACACAGTAATTATTTTAAATATGTTGTTCAAATGAAAGTGAGAATAATTATGTAAAAATAACCTTTCTTTCTCATATTTGGAATCATATCACAATCGCAATTTCACGTCACTCTCTACCTTGAATAACACACTACTGTGTGTGTGTGTGTGTGTTACTTTGTCTGCTTCAGGTGTGGAGACTGTAGACAGAATGGGAATTAAAATGGTGGGAACACTAAACTAGGCGTGTCTGTAGTGTCTCTGTGTGTGTGTGTAGATAAAAGTCCTCCAGGTGCCAGTGCAGACATATTAGACTCTTTAGTTGAACCCACACGTGGCGTGCAGAGACAAGCAGCAGGGCAGGGAGGGGACGGAGGAGGAGACGAATGAGGAGGGAGGAGTTACAGTCGCTGCACAAAACCATATCCCTAACCTTAACCACAATTCAAATCTTAGACTTAAACTTTTTAGGGTTCTATCTCATTAGGACCAGGTTTTGGCCTCCATGAGGACTACTGGTCCTGACGAGGTCAGTCCTAAAGAGGTCACAAATACAAGTATTCATACACACATACACTTCACCACCTTGCTGTGTGCCCACTGGGCAGCAGCTGTGGTCGTCTGAAAATGCCGTCAGTCATTCACACTAATCTAGGCTGACACACACACACACACACACACACAAGTGTGTCTATTGTTTGTATTTATATCTTTGTGAGGTCCCAAAAAAAACGTTAAAAAAACCCTTTTTTCTGGGCGCCACATCTTTAAAGGGCTTTTCCAGGTTAACCCTTAGTTCTAACGCAGCACAGATCAGTGCCACAGTGTAAATTGCAGTGGGAATATTACACAACTCCTTATATGGACATCCTGGGGATGTGTTTTATAGGTCACATCTTCAGGTTTTACAAAATGCATTTCACGAGGATAAGGAGCAGCAATAATTGTGCAAAAGTCACAAAATAGACCATTTTTCCTTTATTTTTGTTCTTAAAAATGAGTCAAGTGAACTTTGAACTAAAAAAAATGTTTGTACCTTTTGCTCAGGTGTGTTTATATAGTTGATGAAAATGAAAAAAATATATTTTTTCATCAGATTATCTATAGATAAAGGATATAAGACATAGTAATGGGAAAAAAAGGAGCCTTAATGTTCTGTGTTCCAAGGCTCAAGGTAGGGAATGCATGATGTCAATGACGTGTCCTCACTAAGTGTGTGTGTGCATTTTGACGTGCATATATGTTTCACGTTGACGACAGCTCTGCAGTGTGTGACCATGAGCATTGTGTTACAGACAATAACAGAGTGACCTGGAGAGACACACTGGGACAGAGGCTTGTCACTGGACGAATGATGACAAACTGAATATTGGCCATTTTTACTAATTAAATTAAATGGGACACCTCTTCTCAGTAGTTTCCAATCTTTTTGTTGTTGTTGTTGTTGTTGTTGTTGTTGTTAGCTCTTACCCACGTACACATTAGCACGTGACACTGAGTGTAGAGTTACATTAAGTGTTAAAACAGGGTTAAGTCACTGTGTGTGACTGCATTTGTATATAAATACTAAACTAGCTCATACTGTTATTTAAGTGAGAAAAGTGACAGTTTCATCCTGACAGGATTAACAACCTTTTAATATAATCTTTTAGGCACCAAGTGCAGATAATCCCTGCCTCTTAGCTAGCTGACATTTAGCATATCTGGTTCACCAGCTAGCTAGCTACTGTAATACTTTTTTTGATTTAATATTCACACTACTACTAGTAAAAGTATACATTTACTGACTAAATTTAAGTTCCAAAACTTCAATTTTACAATTACAGAAAATTGCCATACATTTTAACTGTGTATGTTTGAGTTAAACACATTTAATTGCGTTGGAAGTGGGATATTTGAACATTGTGATGCTTAGAAAGTTGAATATTTCTCCACAACAGGAGTAAAGAGAAGTTATGGACCCACAATGCAGTTCTGTTGCTGCTTCATGCAAAAAGTATGTGTAAATTGGCCATTAGAGACCAACATGTACTTCATTATTCCATGTAATAAATAAATCAATAAATAAATAAATAAAATGATTGGTTTTGTTCTTTTTTGTTCATTTTTAAAATGTAATTTTTAATTGACAATTTCATTTATTGACAGCTAAGAGGATTTCGATGAATACGAATAAAAAAAAAAAAAACCTGCTTTAATTTATTTACTTTATCTCGTGACCATTGATATCTTTGACCTCAAATACTGAGGCACATCCTTAAGTTTTATTACAGTGATTTAAAACACTCTGTGGTGACGGCTGCTCCTGAAACCATCCCTGTGTGACATACTACACTGCCACTCACACACACACACACATACACACACACACACACACTCACACACACACACACACACACACACACACACACACACACACACACACACACACCTAAGCCTTAGGGCAGCATTCTTCAAGCTTAGTTGTAGCATTCAGATGTGCCAGCATGTCACATCTTGCTTAACTGAGCTTAGCGGGTGTATAGACACACACGCACACACACACACGCACACATGCACACACGCACGCACGCACGCACACACACAAATGCCAGTGAACATAGATGGAAGGTGGAAGGTGAAACCGTACATACAGTAAGAAAGTACGGCTACATCTGAACTACGTTTTCAAACAAAGTGTTAGAAAACTCATTTGCATCCATACTAAACAAACCTAAAATCATATACATATATATCATGTGATCATTCAGGTACACAGAACAGGCGTCTGCAGTCGTTTGCTTACTTCCAGACTAACGACAAACAACACAGGTGAAAACAGGAGCAGGTACTTCTTTAAGACCAATGGTGGGATTAAACTGAATCGGAAAGCAAGTGGAGTTGTGGCTGATAAGTGGACAGATCAGACCTTTGTCAGTTTTTATCCGTTCTTCTCTATTGTTGTAGCTTCTTAAAGCAGAACTATGCAGAATTTTTACCCAGATTTAAGAGCTTCAGACTCATTGTGATGGTTAAATGTCTTGATGTGTGGAGACTGGGGACTGTCTCCACCGCCCCCTACTGTCTGCCAATGGAAAAACTAGCCTTGAATCAGAATCCTCAGAATCAGGAGGTCTTTTAGGCGACGGTAGCTCGATCTTCTTTCAACTTGAAGGTGGTGGGTTAGATACCCGGCTCTGCTAGTCTACCAGCCGATGGGACCTTAGGCAAGACACTTAATTAATGGGTATGGAAGGTGTTTGATAGAAAAATGTGCTGCACATAGATGCACTGTGTGCCGCTATAAGATCAAGGCAGCTTTTATTTTATTTTATTTTATTTTATTTTATTCTATTTTATTTTATTAAAGAAGCAGAGAAATCTGTTGTTAGAGAAAGTGATTCTCGACATTTTTTCAAATGGTGAGAATTGGAAAACACAGAATCATGCAAAACACATGCTGGAGGGGAGGAGAGGGGAAGGGAGGGCGGAGCGTCAGCCGTGAGTTTTTACAACAGTGAGGATAAAGAGGCAGACGATGGATGGATGTTCACGGTGGTGTCATAAAAATATGTACTCCCAAACTGTAGGGGGAGCTCTGTAGAGAAAAAAAGGCAAAGTTCTGCTTGTGGACGACAGGTGTAAACAAAAACCAGGGAGTTCGGATGAAACCCCCGACAAACAGACACCTCTGTGGAGGCTTAAGAATATTTGCCTCACAGAAGTCCATATAAGTATTATTAGTGGAGCAGGATCTTTGTGTTATTCTAGGTACAAAGTTATATCTTAGAAATCTACCGGTTATTTAAAAACTCCAGTCTCTCACCTTTACTTGCTTTCCCTTGGTGAGACTTTGCTGGTGCTGGTGTGTCCAGGCCTTTTACAGCGGGTACAGAGAGCGGCAGATGAGGAGGAGGCAGTGGTGGAGGAGGTGGAGGAGGAGGAGGAGGTGGAGTGAGGTCCTGGAGAGGAGGGGTGAGGTCTCTGCTGTCTCCTCCTCGTCCCACGGTGACCCCTGACCCCAGTCCCGACACTGCACCGAAGTCTCTGCTGTGGCTCTGGAGTTCAAAGGCGAGAGAGAGACGAGGAGAAGCAGGTTAGCGGTGAAGGGCAAAGGTCAGAGACGACCACATGCAGCACTAGATAAACACTCTGTATGTGCAGAGGTATTTCCTCCCCATGTTCAGGGGAAAAACCCAACATATGCAAACGTGTACTGAGGTTATAACAGTTTTATAGTCGTATTTGTTATAAAAACACAGCAAAAGATGCCATTTTAAATATGTATGAGGACGATGATGAACATCATCATACTGCTGAGGTTGGATGCAGTTAATGTGAAAGGTAAAAATCAAATAGCCAACAGACTAAAGACACACATGACCATCACATTGTTTGTGAGGCTCAATCTCAACAGTAAACCCAATATTTGACTCACTTAGCATCTAATCTGGTCAAGAGGGGGCCGGTCTGGAGAAAATAAAAGTGGCAAAACACAATATTCCATCACGATGTCACGTTAAAGACATCATCATGATGATATTTCACAGAATTTCAAAGTAAAAGTGGTTGTTTTTGATATGGATCGATGTGCACTTTAGTGTAATGACACGATCATATAAAAACATGGACAACTGTAATTAAAACACCAAGCTTATATATAAATATGTGTGTAATAATGTCATTTATTATTAAATTAATTATAACAAATACTGCGAGCAAAAATATTTAGTATTAAATTGTGTTTAAAGACGTGATATTAAATGGTGATATTAAACCGCTGACTTAGATGAACAAACTCAACCCAATAACAAAATGTTGTGTTTAACTCGCGTCGCCTTATGTCCACCATTGTAAACAAAAATGATTATGAATGAAAAATACAACCTTTCAAAATTGCAGGCAGAGAAAAAAGGATTATGTATGAAATAAACGTACAAAAACGAAAACTAAGCACATTTTCGCTCCAATTTTAGTTAGTTTTGGTTAGTTTTATAAACACATATTTCAGTATGTTTCCGGGGGTTTTAAACAGTTTTCCCAATTCTACTTTTCCTTAATCCATTAACTGTAACAACCCTGACGCGTACAAGCATACACACAAGCGCACACTCTCAGTGTCGCACAGCGTGAGGTCGCAGCTCTGAAAACAATTAACCGTTGCCACTGCCACATCCGCAGCTCTGACAGCTCTGTGAATCCAACACTGTTAAACTGTCTGTGCAAAAAGAAAACAGCACTCAGGAGTCGCAAATCATGACGAGGCAACAAGGAAAGTGTTGAAATGTAATAATGAAAAAGACTGAAAGAACCTCCCTGAACTCTTAAGACTATAAAAGCCCACGTCTGTGCTGCTGACGGCAGGGCCTCGTGCCTCCTCCAAACAAATCCAACTCTGCTGTTAATGGTGACATTGTTTTTCTTTTATAGATTTATATAAAACACTCTCATAACAGGGTGATTATGCAGGTCTGTGCACGTCCTACAGATGTGTGTTCAAGCCGCTGGACACACACACACACACACACAAGAGAAAAAAACAACTATTTTCCCTCTGCAGTGACTCGACGTCCAGCTGCTTTGTGTTAAAATACGCTGACGTCGAGCCCCGAAGGAAGCGACGCGGCTGCAGTGAAGAGTGAGAATGTGTGTTATCACGCTAAATCACAGCACGTGAAAGCACAGGACACATTAAAGTGATAATCGCGTTGTTTATCTAGTTTGAATGATTCAAAAAAGTCGCCAACACTGTTAAAAATGTAGGTTTCAAATCACGTAACAGTCTCTGCTCACAGACGCTGGGGGCGTGTCCACTGGAGGAGCTCACACACTTAGTGAGGACACATCATAAACATCATTCATTTCCTGGTCCCTTACCCTAACCTTAAAACTAACCACTGTTGTAAAGTCAAAATACTTTGTTGCTGTACTTAAGTAGAAAAATCTGTACTTTACTTTGTCATTTATATTTCGAGCAACTTGTACTTTTACTCCACTACATTTCCTCTAACTCTCTTTGTTACTCGCTACTACCAAATAAAATCAGAAGAAGAAGAAGAGTTAGTATTATGGTCTGTATTTACATAGAGCAGTTTTCACCCATTCACACACAGCAACATGGGTGCAAGTGTCTTTGCTCAAGGACACATATAGACAAGCAGAGCCAGAATTTGAACCCACAGCTTTCCAGTTGAAAGACAACTCGCCCGACCACTGAGCCGCCATGGCTCAATCCTTACACCTCACTTTCTTTAATACTTTTACTTCTTTTCAAACTTTTTTTCTTTACTACTTTTACTTCAGTACATTTTATATCAGAAAATTACTTTTAAAACCTAAGTACAGTAAATTTCATAAACCTGAAAACTTTTACTGAAGTAATATTATATTAAAAAAAAGTGACTTCAACTTCTACCCAAGTCATTTTCTACTTGTACATTTGTAAGATACTTTTACTCAAGTTTCCCCTCTTAGTTTTTATTATATATTATAAGACTGGAACTAACTCATTTTTGGACCTCACAACGATATAAACACATGTATATAAACAAACCTTTTACTAGGGCTGAAACAATTGCTTGATTAATAAATTATAAATCAAGTTTCTGTGATTTTTCAGCTCCTTAAATGTGAATATTTTCTGGTTTCTTTTGCTCCATTTGACAAAGAAATTATTAAAAGTGAATCATTTTGGTTTTGTGGTCAAAATCAAGACATGAAGAGAACATCATCATTGTCAGGTTTAGGAAAAACTCATCAAGATTTTTCAACAGTTTCTGACATTTTATGAAGCAAAATAATCGATACCTCTTAAACCTTAACAATCACAACTATGTGCTTTACCCTATTCTAATTCTAACCCTAAAACCAGGTCTTAACCCTGAAGAAGCACCTTCACACACACACACACACACACACACACACACACACTCACACACTTGCCTACTTGCTTTAGTGGGGACCAAAACGCTGTAAACAAACAGGCATGAAACGTCCTGTTCAACAAACAACTAAGGCATGTTTGTTGGTGAGTCTAATGCACTGCCACACACACACACACACACACACACACTTGCCTACTCGCTTTAGTGGGGACCAAAACGCTGTAAACAAACAGGAATGAAACTTCCTGTTCAACAAACAACTAAGGCATGTTTGTTTATGAGTCTGTGTCCTCTCCACCTAATGCACTGCCCCCCACACACACACACACACACACACACACACACACACAGTGTTTGTACAGAATATAAACATAAACAATCCGGTATCAAACCGGAAAAAGCAACATTTAAGTTCACATTTAACACGAAAACATTGATGAGTGACTAACATGACGATTAAAATAAGATTGTAAAAACATCCCTGAAGCGTTTTCTTGCCGCTTCCTTGTGTAAATATGGCTGCAGTGTCGGCAGCCTTCAGTTATTGTATTATATTATATCTGCAGGAGGGGAACAGGAGGTCTGGCTCAAAGCTGTGGAGAGTGTATGTTTCTCCTTTTAAGTTTACAATGAAAACCCTGTCATTCCCCCTTCCAGAGTGCAGGGAGACGGAAGGAGAGCCAGTGAGAGTGCGAGCATTTAAACACTTCCTGGGGATTCACTGGAGACACACACACACACACACACACACACACACACTCACACACACACTCACACACCACAGAGAGTTGATTTCAGCATGGAGAAATGTGCTGACCTGCACTAAGCAGGAGCCAAGGGCAACAAAACACTAAATACAAACGCTCCTCTCTGAGCTGGGTACTTTCCCTTCACTGCACATGTTTAAACAGTGCCTGCCTGCTCCTGTGTGTGTGTGTGTGTGTGTAGGAGACAGGAACAAAATAAAAAGTGTTTTTGCTTCTTTATTTGCCCGTCTCTGTTTGTCTGTTCCAGTTTTCCATCTGTCCCGAGTCATTCATGAGCAGGAGGATCCCAGATGTTACTGTAACAGCGGCTTCATGAAGCGTTCACTGCCCCTGCATCACTGGGAATTCCCCTGCACCCCCGCCTCGTGTCAGCCACAACCTTTTATCATTTATTACAACACAATCCAGTCGGATGTAAACAGCCGCACGCTTTTATCATTGTTTATAATGTCCCTGTGTTTTACAGGATTGCTTCACATGTCAGACAGGAAACTGCGTCTCTGCACTGACTCTTTACGTAATATCAGAACGCAGAAATTAATGTCGCAAGCGAAATAACTTCAAACGTGTCCAGGTTTTTGCGTCTACATTTAGTTTTACATCGTTTGCACACATTTATATACATTTTTTTGTAGATATTCAAAGTCGACTAAAGCAATTTTTTCAGTAGAAGCGACAACTTCTTTTTCACATTAACTTGTAACGAGAGACAAATGAATGCATCAAACTCTAAATATTGTGCAGTTAAAGGTCCAGTGTGTAACATTTAGACGGGTTAATTGAATAGAATAGAATAGAATAATTATAGATATTCTATAATAGATTAATTATAGATATTCTATAATAGAATAATTATAGATATTCTATAATAGAATAATTGGCAGACATTGAAAATAACTACCCACAAATGTCTTTGTAAATTTAAAATTTAAAGTATGTGCTTGCAACAGTAGTTCCCTGACGTGTTTTGGGAAACAGCGGCGAGTCCTACATTTGTTGCACTTTTACAGTCTCACCATTAGATGTCACTAAAAACACTACATCAGTGGTGAACAACTGGTGGCCCGTGGGCCAAAAGTGGCCCGCCAGTGTCAGTGTCTGGCCCCGGGCAGCAGATGATTTAACAAATCTGATCTTAAATGATTTGCTGAAAAAACGATGAACTTATTCAAGTAGATTCTGTTGCTAGAGTCGACAGTTAAACCTAAACTAAAAGTTTGGTTTGAAAATTAAACTTAAAATTAAAAACACTGCTGTTGCCATGGAGACAGCCAGGTTTAGGTCTTGGCTCAAAGAAGAAAAAGCAGTGATTCTTAAATGTGTGAAGAGTCTCACACACATTTGTCTTCATAAGCTGCTGATCCACGTTTTTAAGAAACCATGTTTTGGCCCAAATATTCAATTGCTTACCAAAAAGAAAACATTGACCTACTCACTAGACCTACAGATGAACATGAGCACAAAGACAGACAGACTGAGGCCACGCAGCTCTTTACCCTGTGCCAGCAGGTGCAGTGTGTGTGGCAGAGTTGGCAGGCGCACACGGGCAGGTCGGCAGCAGCGCTGGTGTCGGGCGCGGAGAGGGCAGCGGGGGCAGCGGGGGCAGCGGAGGTCAGTGGCATGGACGCGGTCTGGTGATAGCGCTGCTGCTGTGGCCGAGTGTAACACGCGGTAGCTCGTTCCCCGCCCGGCTCCACTGCCGGAGCCGCTCCACTGCTCACCTGCAACAACCAACAGGTGTGATGAGTCGACAGTCGACCACATGATCCACCTCGCCATTTCAATCTCAAACCTTACAGTTCTTCACTTTTCTTCCTGTCATTGCTGTGATCATTCCGTCCGACCCTAGTGTGTAAATGTTTTTATGACGTGTCGTTGTTACTGGTCAGTGCTAACTCTTCTGCCTGCACCACGTACCAGCCAGAAACTCAGTGAAAACACATTTCTATTACATTAACCTGCACCTGCTTAAAGGAGAACCTTGAAGGTTTGGCTGCTTGTTCTCTACAGAGCTCCCCCTACAGTCCGGAGAACATATTTTTATATTTCCATCCATCCATCGTCAACCACTTTATCCTCGCTGTCCTGACCATGTGCATTTGTTTTCTACAGAATTTCCGAACACAAGCCGTGGAGACACATCCATGCCATTTTGCGCACTTCTCTGTTTTTCAAATCTTACTAATTGGAAAGAAGTTTACTCGTGTGTGGCCCCTCACTCACTTCAACAGTCATTTCCTCTTCCTCACTTCCTACAACAACCGTTTTCTCTGCTTGTTTTTCGCCGCCTCTGCCATGATGAATGTCTAAAATAACACTTTCACGGTCTTGATCTGGCTAGTGCCGTGAAGCAATTCGCGTTGCTCACAACAAGACTTTGCAGGACTCTGGGTCGCCGGCCCCTGATCTTGTAAGGCTGGTTTTACGCTAACAGACAGTAGGGGGCAGTGTAGACAGCCACCAATCTCCCCGCAACAAGACGTTTAAACATCACAAAGACTCTGAAGCTGTTAAATGAGGGTTAAAACCCTGAGTTTGTCACTAATGCGTCTGGAAGTTGAAGTTTGCGTCGCTCTGTAAACCACTCAATCCTCACTTCTGTCTCCATCACTGTGTGAATCAGCTCCGATGTCCCGGTGAGACAAAAACATGTGACTTTCTCTGTGGACTTTGGTGTGGGAGAGTGAGCAGTTTTACAAAACCTGTTTCCAGTGTGAAAAGCCTGTCCATCCCACAGTGTCACTACACTCTTTCATCTCATAAGGTTTATTATTTATATTTAATAAACTGATTCTTATCCGTATCATCACTCTTGGTCCATAATTTACATCCCCAGAAAATATCATCCAAAACCTGCATTTACTGATTCATTTATGTTGCTCAAACAAAACAAATACACATTGGATTACACTGGATTATACAAAATACCAATAATGTGCGATCAGTTTTTTTACATTATAATAACAAAGGTTGTCTCAAGTTTTTAGTTAAAAGCTCTTAAGTGTCACTTAAATGCAGCAGTGTTTTGTTGCTCGTGTCTGTGGAGACACAGAGCGAGTGAAAATGATCTGCAGGAAACTTTAGGTCAAGGAAACATCTCCAGGTTTTTTTTGTTGTTTTTTTTATACATATATGAGTGAGGAGAAAGGAATGTTGGTTGAGCCTCAGCAGGTTCAAGACTAATGGTGAACTGAGGTTAGTTATTAAAAAAACATTTCAGCATGATTCATTTTACAATTACCATAAGAGAATGTGTTTTGAAACCTTACACGACACACTGAACTTTACGTGGCTTAGAGCCAGTGGTTCTGGAGGCCAAGTGCTGATTATTACTCTATAATAACAACTTTTTTTTAAAAGCAAAAGCTTTTATTTTTGTCTTTTTGTTCAGTCGCTGCTGCTGCTGCTGCTGCTGCTCCATGTTTGCTGTCACTTTTCCCCCCAAACAGCAAATAATTGACTGCGTCCGCCTGTGAATAACTCACGGCTGAGGTCTGTTGTTGTGATAACACGGAGTCTGTCATCGGCCCGAGTCTCACCTGTAATTTTGGTGTAAGGTAACATGTGAGTGAGTGCACTCTTGTTTGTAACGGATTTCCTGTGCTGGTTTTAAGTTTCACCTGCGGTGGTGACGACGATGATGATGATGAAGATGATGAGACTTTACTTTTTCCTCTGAGCAGGTGAAAACCTCACCTGTGACAAAGACTTAAGAGGAGAAGTCTGTCTCAGATCATCAGATTAGACTGCTTTCACTTTCTCACAGTAAGAAAATCTGACTGAATATGTTTTTATTGAGAAAAACATCTCTTATCATCTTAAGAGATATTTCAAGTGTGATTATATGATGTACTGACACTACAGTTAGTGCTGATTATGCTGTGCACGCCCCCTTTTTTCTGAGAACCTGGCAACTTGACATTTCTGCTCATGGGGGCACGAGGAAAAACAGATTTTAATCACTGAACAAAAGGCTTACATCTACACTATGGTATGAATACGTTGCTTTATTTTCCCCGTTTCACAGCATTTTCCGTCTGGAAACTGACGTTTTTGTCATTTTGTTAACTTTGGAACTCCCCCTGTACCAAATTCCATAGAGAAGATCAGCGATTTTACATCAAAGCACACAGGAGTTGTTGATCCACTGCTTCCTCTTTCGATAAGTTAAAAAATGACTATTTTGCATCTTTAAAGTTTTAAATACTTACTCCGGATTTAATGTATGATGTAAATTGACAAAAAAAAGGCAGCAGTGGACCAGCAACTCCTGTGTCCCAGGGAAGCTAAAAACACAGCTTTTCTGAATGAACTTTGGTGCAGGAGAGAAACACAGTCAGTTTCCAGGTGGAACAGGCTCTAGACTTGTATACGGCCTTATGTTAAGTAGCCACAACCTGTTTTTCCTTTTGACCTTTCCAGGGCCGGCCCAAACCTTTCTGGGGCCCTAAGAACAATTGTATTTTGGCCCCATCCCATCATCTTGGAGTAGCCTGTGCTTGACTATTAGTGACACAAATATAACACAATGAATTATAGTTGTGTTATTTACACCAAACCAGTTACTCTAAGGGCAGTAAAATCACAAAAGTGACCTCATTTGCAAAGTGTGTTGATACTGAACATAGGAAAACCAGTTAAATTATTAAATTATTATGTTAAAAGGATATTTTCCTAACGATTTATTTGGGGACCGGGGCCCCCAAGCAGCTGTACTGACAGCCATGTTTTCAGTGAGGGTGAGCCACCATGCCTCAGGTTGGTCCCCAGCCCAGGTCAGCATGTCAACCACACACCAAAAGACCTGGAATATCCCTTTAAGGGAGAATCTGACACTTTTAAACTTTTAAGTTCACTTTATACTGATTTTTTAACAGCAGTTCTGTGTGGAACGTGATAACAGCCCAGTGCTTTGGTCTGGAGAGAGCCGGTGACCTGTGTGACCTCTGTGACCTGTGACCTGTGTGGTGAGCATGGCTCTGACCTGCATGATGTCCTGGATCTGGCTGAGCTGCTGCCTCAGCACCTGCTTCTGATGGAAGCTGAACGCCGGGTGGTTGGAGGCCATGGTGAAGAGCAGCAGGAACTGCTCCTCCGTTCTCCCGTCGTTCAGCGCCAGGCCGTAGTTATTGATCACCGTGTCCGTGTGAGTCAGGGTCCGGTACAGGACCCCCGCCGCCTCCCTGTTGTCCGAGCCGAGCAGGGCGAGGGACACGAGCAGTTTGCTGCGCACCACCTCGTCGGTGATGTTGGTGAGGCCCGACAGGTCGGCGGGGTTGTTGGCTTTGATCTCCGCATCCCGCAGGGAGTGGTAGTCCTTGCGGGCCAGGTCCTCCAGGCACGAGCCGAGGAAGCGGAGC
Source organism: Solea solea (assembly GCF_958295425.1). Lineage (NCBI taxonomy): Eukaryota > Metazoa > Chordata > Actinopteri > Pleuronectiformes > Soleidae > Solea > Solea solea. Next base: position 25,614,423 of record NC_081145.1, read on the forward strand.
TCGATGGGCACGCAGAGATCCAGCAGCCCGCACAGGAACTCGGCTCTCTGGGCCGAGGTGAGCGAGGAGAACCAGCGGTACACCCCCTCCCTCTGGACACAGCTGCGGCTCTCCACCATCCTCATACATCCACCCGAGAAGTTTTCACAAATGTCAAAAGAGAGGAAAGTTGACAACAAAAGGGGAGCGCGCGCGCGCGTGTGTGTGTGTGGGCGACGCGTGTGCGTGCGTAATTGCGCGAGAGCAGCGCCGCTCTCAAGTTCTTTGTCAACTTTCACTGAAGTCGCTGCTCACATTCTCAGTGTTTGCTTTCACACACTGCGACGCAGCCGTCGTCTCCTCTGCTGGCGGACAAACAGGAGGCCTGACCGCGACAAACTCTCACAAACTCTGCTTCTGCTGTGGACTTTGTTTGTTTTTCTCCTTCAGCGCGGAAGTCAGGAGCTCCTCCACCGTGTCCTCCTCCGCCGGTCGGACCGCAGCTTCCCAACGGAGGCGCAGACGCAGCTCTTCTCTCTCTCGCGCGCGCACACAGTTCCAGAAAGATGAAAACTGTCAATTACACAGAGACATTTTAGGTCGGAGCCGCCCCGCTCTGCTGCACAACAACCCCTTCCTGTCGAGCTGCTCCTCCGTCCTCATGGTTTCCCAGAACTTACGCACGCACGCACGGACGGACGGAGCCTCCAGCAGGAGCCGAGCCACCAGGTCTGCGCCTCCCCGCAGGAACCGTGCTGTGCCCGGGTTAAAGTTTAAAAACAAAGCGCGTGTGGCCTAAACAAGCCGCTGCTGCTGGAAATACCATTATAACATGAGTCTAGACGTGACTTCATCACACACCGCGGTGGAAAAAACAACAAAAAAAACAAAAAATTACAATCCTCACCACTCAAAAAAAAGATGAAACCAAAGTCCACGAATAAATTTAGCATTAAAAGTACTTCAACGTTCCTGCTTCTGCCGTGAGTCCTGGACGCGATATAAAAAAAACAGCTGTGTTTAACATTATCCAAACTCTGTCAGAGAGAACCAGCCCACTATAAAGAAGAGGTCTGCTCTGATTGGCTGAGAGTCCCATCTGTAAACGTGCGTCTCTCTCGTGATTGGCACATCCGTCACTCAACTATCTCACATCTCTCTCTGTCATGCGCTCGTGCAGAATCATCTTCACACGGTTTTACTGGAGCTTTAAAGCGTCAGGTACACGCGGATCTGAGCATCTGCTCCTGGTGAAGAAGAAAGACACAAAAAAAACACTTCTAAAGTCTGCAAGAGTGTGCTACAAGACCAAGGTGCTCAAACTGTGGTGCGTGTACCACCAGTGGTACACCAGCTTCCTCTGAAACTTGGAGGAAAATCAGAAATAGTGTTCTTCTACTGTTTATAACAACAACAACAATAATAATAATAATAATAATAATAATAATGGGTTTCGACGCAGCATGAGACACTGGTTTTATCTTTATCTATAGTTTTGTTGTATGACTTTGATTTTGTACTTTCTACAGTATTTTACTGTTTGTTCTTTGGTCTGTTAGGTCTTATGTTTCTATATTTTATTTGTTTTATTTATCTCTGACGTACAGCACTTTGTTTAAGACACACAACTAAAAAAACCCTGTACATTTATGTAAATATAGGTTATTTAAATTATAAATGAATCAGGATGTATATATGTATGGTGCAATATATAAGGCACCTCTTTGCAGGACTGGGTGCCAAACTTAATCTCATTATCTGAGAACTGTTGTCTCTATCTTGTCTTATCTTACTTATCTTACTTACGACTACTAATAGTAGTCGTAGTTTAAAACCCTAGTTAAGAGTTTCAGATGGCATTAGTGTACAAAAATGTTTCCATATTCATCCATTAATATCACCATGATATGAAATGTAAAGGTCCATATTTGAACCTAAATGAACATGATCTTACCTTATTGTGTCATTTTAAATACATTGCTCTCTAATTTAACAATTTACTGTCAAATAATTTCAAGGAAAAAACAAATTATTGTAGGATCTTGGCTGAAGAAGAGAAGAACATTAATAAATTAGTAAACTTAAAATCATTCTGATCTACTGTCTGATGATCAAATAGCACATTTATCTCTGGATATAAGTTAAAAAAAGGTCTATTTTTTGGGTGAAGTGGCTCTTTAAACATGCATATTACAATATTATTATAATTATCCCCTATTGATTATCCTCTAAGTAACACTTGCTTACATATTATATATATACATATATACATACATATACATATATATGTTTATATATATATATATATATATACAGATATACGTATATATGTGTATATATATATATATACATATATATATATATACTGTATATACATAATAATACATGGAAAAAATCCTACTTTTAGTTGCAGTTCCCAGCTGTGACCAGAAGATGGCGGCATGTAACCATACTAGAGTTTGTGACGCTGATGCAACAGTAAACTTGCTGATGGCTGTGCTGTTGCATCCTTGTTGACACCTCATCATGTCTGCTCACGGAGGACGAATTTAATTTATTTTAATTTATTGTCTCGCTCGCTCTCTAATCTTGTTTTTTCCGTCTACACGACCTTCTGTCACATGCTTCCTCCTCCACCACCATCATCATCATCAGCCCTGGCTCTCCCTCCCTCCCCTGTGCTCCCTCTCATTAAGAACATTAAGGTCTCTGAGATGTTAGCCACGCCCCCAACTGCAAACCACGCCCCAAATCTTTACATGGTGGAGGAAGTGGAGGGAAAATGTAGTTAATATTGCTATAGTAACCGTCCTCCATCACTCTCACTCAGGCCACTACCACTCCATCTCATGCACACACACACACACAGAGAGTAAAGGAGCAGTGCAAGTAAAGAGACAGAAGCTGAGAGTCATTTTCTTTCCAACACTTTCATTATTTTCTCCACACAACTCAAAAACAAAAACAGAGTAATTCCAGGAAACAGAAAGAAAGAAAGAAAGAAAGAAAGAAAGAAAGAAAGAAAGAAAGAAAGAGGAGAATCAAACCATAGATAGCTTGGCATGCGTTTGCATGCTGCAGACTAACGGGATGGTGCAGGGCATCGTCACCAGGCTGATGGCGTAGAGCAGAGTTTCTGAAACCTGTTTCTTTCTGGGACCCAAAACGACAAAAAAATAGACAGAAAATAAATAAAATACAGTGTTCTGCCTCTCAGGTTGCAGGCACGTACGAGTGAGCTCTTGAAATAATGCAGTGAAAGTGCTGCTGAGTTTGAGAGTTTCCTTTCCATACTTTGAGAGATGCTGTCGGGCGGAGGAACAACAGCGACACACACACACACACACACGCTCCATGCCCCCTTTAAGTTGTTACCAATGGCAACGGGCTCAGCCACTCCATCCCATCACGTGGGAGGAGGAAGACGCGCACACACACACACACACACACACACATGTTCACACACTTGGATGAACATTCATGTGCACACAAACAAACACAGAGGCTGGCTTTGTCAGATGTGTTTGAGAGACACAGGAAAAAACTCAGTGTCTTCACTTGAGGGTAAAAAAAACAGATTTTCCCTCAACAAAGGGCTTATTTCTTCTCTAATGTGAAGTATTGTGCAGAATCTGTAGGTAAGAAGAATTTGGGGGCTGGAAGGTTTCTGTCGCTCAATTTAAACAAGGAAAATACAATAATTAACTTAATTATTGTCATTTTTACCTCCACCAAGATTATGTTTTTATCATTTAATCATACTTATCTGTGAGTTTGTCCTTCCTGTCGTGTTTTAAATGGATTAATCTGAATTGTTTGTGATGGGCATGTGATCACCCAAGTATGTTCCCATTAAAATTTGGTAAGGATCTACCCACAAGGAACCCCTCTCTCTTATAATGAACGAGATTTGTTCTGCACATGAAGGCTCAGACTCTCTACGATCAGTTTAATCTGATCCAGATTACAGATGGTCCGGACGTGTATATCTCAGCGACATCTTAAAACATCGGGATGGATTTTTGTCATGTTTATATAAGATAGTAATAAGTATAAGCAGGTAAAGTTCTACACAGATACAGAAAGTCTTCTGGATCCATTGTATCCAAAAAGGTAAAGATTTCAGGTGCTGGAATGTCGAAGCCTTGATGAAGGTCTGTGCTCTCTGAGAGAATTGTGTCTACTGTATGTTTGTATGTAGGTCGTAAAGCCAGGGTCATACTTTCTGCATACGCGTGTCCGCAAAGGTTCATGGACGACCGTTTCAGTCTGTGAGGACTGTCCGTCCAGTTGGTGGCGCACTCTGGTTTTGGTCAAAAGAGACACAGAAGAAGACAGAGACCATGGAAGTTTGATTGAGATTCCGTGAGGAAGTCGGCTGGTTCCCACACGTGTACGACACAGCGTGGCTTTTAGCTGTGTTTCCACCGGGTGGAACAACTCGGTTTGGTACGGTACGCATTTTTATTCCGTGCTTCCATTAAGAATACTAGCAGAAATAACTAGCCCCAACAGGTCCATTCTTTGACACCCTTCCCTTGGACTACCAGAGTAAAATGGTACGACACGGTCTGACCACAAACTGGGCAGGGAAAAAAGAGCTATCTTGTCTGTTATGTCGCAGTCGTTGTCAGCGTTCTTTGTCGTTGTTTGTTGTCAGCGTTTGTTGTCGTCATTCATTGTCGTCGTTTGTTGTCAGCGTTCGTTGTTGTTTGTTGTCAGCGTTCGTTGTCGTCGTTTGTCTTCGTACAATGACGTCGTTCGTTGTCGTGTTCGTTGACGTGTTCGCTGTCGTCTTTCGCTGTCAGTGTTCGTTGTTGTCGTTTGTTGTCAGTGTTCGTTGACGTTGTTTGTTGTTGTCGTTTGTTGTCAGCGTTCGTTGTTGTCATTTGTTGTCAGCGTTCGTTGTCGTTGTTTGATGTCGTTGTTTGTTGTCAGCGTTCGTTGTTGTTTGTTGTCAGTGTTCGTTGTCGTTGTTTGTTGTCGTCGTTTGTTGTCAGCGTTCGTTGTCATCGTTTGTTGTCAGAGTTCGTTGTCGTCGTTTGTTGTCAGCACTCGTTGTCATCGTATGTTGTCAGCTTTCGTTGTCGTCGTTTGTTGTCAGCGTACGTTGTCATCGTTTGTTGTCAGCGTTCGTTGTTGTCGTTTGTTGTCAGCGTTCGTTGTCAGCGTTCGTTGTCAGCGTTCGTTGTCAGCGTTCGTTGTCGTCGTTTGTTGTCAGCGTTCACTTTCGCCGTTTGTTGTCAGCGTTCGTTGTCATTGTTTGTTGTCAGCGTTCGTTGTCAGCGTTCGTTGTTGTCGTTTGTTGTCAGCGTTCGTTGTCATTGTTTGTTGTCATTGTTTGTTGTCAGCGTTCGTTGTCAGCGTTCGTTGTCGTCGTTTGTTGTCAGCGTTCACTTTCGCCGTTTGTTGTCTTCGTACAACGACGTCTTCACTGTCGTGTTCATTGACGTTGTTCGTTGTTGTTCCGTTGACGTCATTCACTGTTGTCGTTCCGTCGTCATTCGTTGTCAGTGTTCGTTGTTAGCTTTTGTTGCCGTCATTCATTGACATATTTCATTGCGTCATTCATTGTCATCTTTCATTGTCGTTGTTCGTACTTCACTGACATGGCCATCGGGCACAGCGCACACCCCACATACCTAAGTAAAGAAACTGTTTTCAGGGCTTTACCGTTCCAAACCGTGCCATACTGTACCAAATCAAACTGTATCCTGATGGAAACCCAGCAAAAGAATACAAGGAAACACCAAAGAAGGTGATATCCAGGACAGAAACCATCGCTTCTGGAATAAAATGTGAGATCAAGTATGTGAGACATACATGGAACGTTAGACTAATGCTTGTGTGCATGTGGAAATACAAAGCAGCACAAGACACAAGACACGGAAAATATGACCCCAGCTGTAAGGAAAGCCTCTCCACCTCCATTCACCCATGGAATGGTTTAGTCTCAGTCTGTGCAGTCGAGTGATGAAATATCCGTATCCAAGTCTGGGCGTGTCACAAAAAGCAAGAGGGAGAAAAAAGGGCCAACAGTTGTTTACGTTGTTTTGGGGTTTTTTTAAGAAAGAAAGAAAGTCCCTTGTGCCTTATTCAACCAGACTACCACTTGTAGAACTTCTGGTCTACTTTAAGTTAACTTTGTGGTAGTAGAATTTGTAACTCGGGGTGGGGGGAGGGGCAGGTCTTGGGTAGGTTGAGGAGAACCTAAGGAATGAAGGCAGTAAATCCAAAACCTCGATCCTGAGCTCAGCAGCTTACAAACTGACATCATGAAATGTTTGACTCTTTCGACTTCTTGTCCTGTTCTTCCCTCCAAACACTGCTCCAATCAAAACCCAACACGTCTCATGTGCTTCTGGAGTTTGTCGTCTTTGCACTCAAGACTCAGCGCGCAACTAAGATATTACAGTACGTACAGTATGCATGCATTGTTGTAGTTTCATCAGCTGGCGCTACAAAAGCAAGGCAGATGGCGTCTAGTAGTGCTTTTCTTTTTCTTATTCTTTTTCATTTTGACTCAAACATATTGCAGGTAAAGTATAAAAGACGTCGTCTTCGGGTTACGTTTTGAGAGAAGCAGTGAGAGACACTGACGGGGTTTTTTTTTGTTGCTGCACACGCTTTCGCTGAAGGCGGCGTTTCCTTCTAAGCGATGCTGCCAGTGGTAGAGTGGGCGCAGGTCTTTGCCAAGGACGATCATCATCGAACCACCACCAACACAGAGTAAAGCTCCATCCTCTGACTGGTGTGTGTGTGTGTGTGTGTGTGTGGAGGAGGGAAAGAGTAGGAGGGAGCGACTGAGAGAGAGAGAGAGAGAGAGAGAGCACACAGCTGTCAGCTGATGCTGGTTAGATAGATGTGGATGAGCAGTGACTGTGTCCTCACAAGATGCTCTCGCAAAGTTCATGAACAGCATGAAAGGCCACTTGGACACACACACACACACACACACACTGATGGAAAAGACATCAGAGGTTGTCGCAGGTTCAAACGCTCTCACATTCTGTACAAAAAACCCTTTCACACACTTGTCGTATTGACTGTACATAAAAAAAAAATGGACATTCTTTCTCCGTTTGAAAAGTGAAAAGTGAAAAGTGAAGTGGAGGAAGTAGGGGCGCAGTTCAGCCACCGGGGGGCGACAAAAAGAACTCCCATTCTTGTGTCAACAAGCATTTTCCTGCTGAGTTAACGGCCTTCGATGATTCTATAAATTATGTTCACATTTAAAGGAGAACAGATGAAAACGGAGGGGACACCAGTGTGATTGACAGCTGGTGTCCTTCAATAGGGGCGTGTTTAAAATCAAATCGCAAAGATCTAGGCTTCAAAATCTGGGGGAAGCCTACGAGCATTTTCTACATACATCCTGAATTGTCCACTGTCCACTCACTCATTCACTCACGAGTAAACACACACAAAGAAAAACCCCAGCATGGACAGGTCAAAGAGACGGACAGAGAAGATACAACATTACAGTGTGTATTTGTTCTTCTATCTTTATGAGGACCAGCCTTTTGGAACATGGCCAATGAGGACATGTGGAAACATGAGGACATTTTGACCATTCCTCAGTTTAGGTTTATGTCAGGGTGATTTTTTTGAGGTGTGGGTAAGAGATTATGTAATGAGTGTCCTCGCAAAGACAGGAGAGCCATGAAGCAGCCATGTATCCAGGCAGCACACACACTTCACTTAGCAGCTCACGCAACACAGATGAAGAAAAATGAAGAAAAAGAGACATCAGAGCGAGGACAGGTCACCGAGACGCAGAGAGAAGACACAATGTGTGTTTATGTGTGTGTGTGTTGTTCTTGTCCTTCCCTTTTTTTTTGAGGACTAGCCTTAAAGAACATGGACAATGAGGACATTTTGAAAACATGAGGACATTTAGCCCATTCCTCGTGTTGCATGGTTTTGGGTAAGAGATTATGTAATGTGTGTAAAGTGTCCTCACAAAGACAGAAGAGCTGTGAAGTAACCATGTATCCACACAGCACACACACACTTGGCAGCTCATGCAACATAGACACACGTGACGCTTTTTTTCACTACATAGTCCCGGCACGGCGTGGTACGGCTCGACTCTACACAGTTTGGTATGGTTTTCCATTACTATAGTAGCTCCTCAATGTGGGCGGAGTCACAAAGCACGGCTGCATGAAACTGCCGTGGCTTCGTCTTAGTTAGTTGTAAAGCAGCTGTTTACAGTGTACTGAATCATTAGTCTCAGTTAATTATCCCTTGGTAAATTACTGTGGGATTAATACACAACTCCTTATATGGACATCCTGGGGTTGTGTGTGTGTGTTTATAGGTCACATATTCAGGCTTTAAGAAATGTGTGTGTGTGTGGGGGGGGGGGGGGGGGGGGTTCATCTTCTAATGTGTTGTTGAGTCAAAGTTATGACTCCTTTTATATTGCATTTTTAGTTGTGATATAAAGTAGCAATAATTGTGCCAAAGTCACAAAATTACTCTGTGTTTCTTTTCTTTTTGTTGATAAAAACGAGCCAAGTGACCATGAACTGTGACGTATTATCAGATTTCACAAATTCAGTCCAATTTTAAAAAACAATTGTACTTTTTTGCTCAGGTGTGTTTGTATAGTTGGCAAAAAAAATAATTCAATATATTTTTCATCAGATTGTGCTGAAAAAAAAGGACATAAGACACTCTATGTTGCACATTCTTACAACCTCTGTATATACTGTATGTTTGAACGTAGTCATGGAAATAAAAGCAGCCAAAATTCTCTGTGTTCTAAGGGTTAAAGGGGGTTCTAAGGGAGATTTTAGACACTTCCTTTGCAAAATGTTGGAGATGAACGCATGTTTTCAGGATTTTTTAACTGATCTACAGTTCGGCATATACGTCGAATATTCGGCATATATTCGACAGATACTCGACAGATACTGTCGCTAATGGAAAAGCAAAAAAAAAGAGAAAGAAAACGTGTCGAGTCGAGCCGTGCCGGGACTGTGTGGTGGAAAAGTGCCACTAGACCTTGAAAACCATTAGTAACATCGCCTGGGCAGGCACCTGGGCAGGTGGAGGAACCAAAAGGCAGGAGTTATATAGGTGTGGGGAGGGAGGGGGTAGTTAAAGAGGGTCACAAAATAAATATATCCATCAAACATTGTACATGAGATAAAATGTTAATAAATAAATTAAAAGTTACAAATTTTCTTGAAAACTACGCTTCTAGGGATGAAAAAGTCTGTCTCATCAGTCCTGGAAGCAGACCGATCAGCCCACTTGAGTCTCTACGTGAACTACAGGAAGTTCACTTGAGTCCACTTCTTCCAAAGTTACCTGGACTGGTTCGCCTCCCCCCCCCGGCCCTTGTCCGCAGCTCTGGGTACTTTATACTTTCACAACAACTGGACCAAAAAGAAACGATGGAGAAAAAAAAGCCCTCTTTGTTCCTGGTCTTCATTGAGCCAGTTGCAGTCCGCACACCGGGAGCATGAAGGGGCAGCAGATTTGACGTTAATACTCGTATGAATTTGTATAGTTGCTGTAATATAGATAGACTCTGGAGCCAGTGTTGTCTTTAAATAAAAAAGTGAATAAACAAAATAGCCACTCCAATGTTGAGCAGAATCACCATGGCAACCAGAACAGAGCTGTAGGCCTGCGTGGGAGAGAGAGAGAGAGAAGGAGCGTATCAATAATAAGGACACACGTACAGTATAAAACCAGCATAACTAACACAATACATACAAATATAGGCACAGACACTTATTTAACTTTTAAACAAACCATCAATACAGTAAAAAAAACGGGGAGGAGATCAACCTTTAAAGCAGGGGTTTCAAAATGTCCACTGAGCATCTAGTCTGGTCAGTAGGAGGCGGGGCAAGTGAAAAAAGGGCAAACTTTTTAGAAAAAGCTTTTTTTTGTAAGGGTGGGCAAAATTACCATCATAATTGTCCATTACAATGACGTTCTTTTTTCTGAAGATATTCCACAGAATTCATACAATATGATAATATGATACAAAATGATACATAAATAACTCATTATAACTTGGGGGCCACAAGTTTGAAACCTCTGCACAAGTTTGAAACCTTAAAGCAACCAGTGGTTGAGTATAGGTTTGTTTGTTTGCATTAAAACAACAGTTTAAAGGACAATTTATGGTTAACTGCGTTCAGGAGACGAGCACATAAAAACAGAAGAACTCAGACTTCATGCACTATCATGATCACAGTGGTTTTGGTCTGATATGCCGTTGTTAGAAGTTACAACAACAAAAAAATAACTTAAAGATAATAAAGATAACCTCATACCATCTGTTAACTTCAAAAACAATGTATATACAGTATGTATATAAGGTAAATTAATAGGTAAATTAATAGCTGAAAACATATATATATATGTAAACATGTTGTTCAACAAAACATTAAAAAGTACTGAAAATATTTTGACGTTAATGGAAGGAAGAAAATCACAAAATAACCCTCGACATGGCACCAACTATAGCTACAGAAATTTTGTTTTTTGTCAATTCTGTGACATCTGAGATCAAAAACAACCAATACCAAAAAGCTGAATTGGATATAGCGCCACCTACAGGAAAATTGAGCAAGAGGGAAGCATTTACACGCTGAAAACTGAAGTTTGCTCACTCTCCTGCACCAAAGTCCATTGAGAAAACAACGTTTTTAGCTCACAAGTACACCACGTCAATTCATTCATTCATTTCCTGCTAGTTCTTGTTTACTGGGACGAGGACATTTAAATGGTTTGGTCGTGGCTGTGCATGGACAAATATACTGTATGATTGGTTATTTGTGTAAACACAAACAATAAACAACGACGCAGCCGAGATGACAACACAGAAGGCCGAAGGAGCAAGTTTGCCTCTCGTAACGAATCAAAAAATGAAACTATCCTGTGTTGCTCCCCCGGGGAGGCCCCCCCTCCTCTGACAGAGTGAGGTCAGAGGTCAACCTCGGCAGTGGAACAGCAGCCCGGAGCTGGTGCAGAGTCAGTGTGTTGCTCGGTGACACTTCAGCAGATGTTTGCTGACAACCCAGGTCATGTGGGTGAAGGCCAGTCGTTCTGAGCCACCTGTCCACTCACTGTGGACGAGTGTGTGAGACGGAATCTAATGTGTTCACCACACGTTATCGTTTAAAAAAAGACCATGGCGTGTATTTTGGTCTTAACAGGCGCAGTAGATGAATGTTTTTAATTAAAACGCCGAAAATAATCTTAACAATAGCTGGGGTGGGAGAGTGAAATGGGACTCGGAGTAACACTACACACTGATATTAAGCTGCTTTAGAGCAACATTGTGGTAAATGAATGTGTCCAGAGTGGCTGCTAACGAGGTTTCTGCTGATGAACCTGGCGATAGGCTTATCTCAGATCTGTGTCACAGTGATTACCCCACCACAGGTGGATGATCTGCTTTTTCTACTCTTTGTTCTTGTGATGCAGCTTCACACTTTCCCACTTTTTCCCTTACTTAACACATTTCTACTGTTTAGTGTGCTGGGTTTTTCAGCCTTTGTTGACAAGTGTTTGCTTGATTACCAGTTGATGGCTGAATAATGGGATTATTTTCAGTGTGATTATTTCATTTGTGCCAAAAGAGTATAATTATTCACAATTAGGATTTTGTTGGTGAGCACATCGTTTATCACTCTCTGAAAACATGAAAACATGTTGAAAATGTGTCTGTCAGTTGGAAAAAAAGAAAAAAAAACAGATTTTAGTCACTTAACAAAAGGCTAACCTATGACAATCTACACCTGCTGAAGTGTATGATATGTTAAGAGTATGTTTGACTCTTTATTTCACCATTAGAGAAGCATTTTCATGCTGAAAACGGAAGTTTGTAAAGTGCTCACTCTCCTGCACCAAACCCCATGTAGAAAAACAACATTTTTAACTTGTGAGGACACCACAGCTGCAGGTCCAATGCTGCCTCATTTAAGTTTGTTTCATGTGATAAATCCAAACGAAGGATTTCAAACACTAATGTGGAAACATTTGAACTCACTAATCAAGGATCAGCAACAACGACTCTGTGCTGTGACGTAAAATCGCAGATTTTCTCTATGGACTTTGGTGCAAGAAGTGGGGCTGCTTTACTAAGCAACAAAAACCTCAGTTTATGTTCTGTAAAGGTCGTCTAATGGTTCTTAAGAACTTATAGACTTATAGACTGAAGATATTTTATATGGTGAGTATTTTTGTTAAAGCAGAAATATGCAGGGTTTTTACCCTGATCCCCTCTCCCCCTACTTTCTGTCTAATAATGGACTATCTTATCTTATCTTATCGTGTTATATTCGACATTCATTAACGTAAACGTTTTAAACCATTAACATAATGTTTTCAGTGATTTTTAAGTATTTTTAACTGATCTACAGTTCGACATTGTCCTGTTTGACTCTTGTGTCAGAACTCGTGCTCATGACTCTTACACCGACGACACTCTCTGAACAATCAGTGACCGACAGACATCACATTTCAGTATCGGCTCAGCTGGTTGGAACCTCACCAGGTACCAGATACTATCCCTTATGGAAAAGCAAAGACAAAGGTAGAATCGTCGAGCCGAGCCGTGCCAGAACTGTATAAACGCGTCCATGTCTGAGGTGTTTTTGGTGCTGGGGACGCACAGTGTAAAAATCCTGAACTATACCTTTAAGCAGCCTGTTGTTATCGTGGGTCCGTCCCCTAATTATGAGCCCTCAGGGGTCACAGAGGTTAATGTCTGTGGCTCCGTGATGACTCGTCGATTTGTTTGAGTGGACACGGAGCTGCACTTCTATTTTGGTCGTGAAGTGAACGCTACACTGGACACAGTCAGAGAGTAAATGTCTGTCATTGTGTGTGTGTGTGTGTGTGTGTGTGTGTGTGTGTGTGTGTGTGTGTGTGTGTGCAGCGCTCCCTGTGTATATTTATCAGAGTGTGATAGTATCTGTGTTTGCTGTGAACCTGTCTTACAGAATTCTCACTTGCTTCTCTGCGGCTGCACACACACACACACAGAGAAAATCACCCCCACCTCCACTCACCCTCACCTCCTTGTCACTGACACAAGCCTACCGATTGGCCGCTGTTGAAGCCTAGCATAAGCTGTTCCCTAGCAACAGAGCGCTGGTTAACCAATATGAGGCCGTCAGTGAGGGAGGGGCCAGTTTGCCAATCTGCTGTTACTAAGGTGCACAGAGGACCAACGGAGGTTCTCTCTCCTCTGTGTGTGTGTGTGTGTGTGTGTATTTGTGTTATCTCTTCAGGACCTTTTCTGGCACATCAGGACCAAAACCACATCAAAACCTGGTCCTAATAAAGCAGAACCTAATTTATAAAGAATTGGTTAAGTTTGTGCAAATGAATGGAAGTCAATGCAGTGTCCTAAGAAGAAAAACCTGTATATGTGTGTGTGTGTGTGTGTCTGACAGTAGTCCTCATGAGGATCAAATCCTGGTCCTAATAAATGCAGACCCTAATTTCTAAAGAATTGGTTCAGTTTGGGCTTTTTTGCACAGAGTTTGCATGTTCTCCCCGTGTGTGTGTGTGTGTGTGTGTGTGTGTGTTGTCTCCAGGTTCTTCAGTTTCCTCCCACAGTCCAAACACATGCAGATTAGGGGATTAGGTAAACTGGACAATCTAAATTGACCGTATGTGTGAGTGTGAGAGTAGATATTGTTTGTCTCTAGCTGAGATTAGCATCAGCGCCCCCCAGTGCAATATACCTATACATATTTATACTGTAAATATCAAGTCCATACTGTGTATATTCTGCTGTTTATAAAGTACATTCTACATTCTATTTTTAACTAATTTAACTAAGTGTTAACATCTTTGTATATTGTAATTTCCTTTTTTGGTAATGCGTGTTTATTACTTATTATCTTTATCTTTACTGTCTTGCTGCTGTAACAATGCAAATTTCCCGTCTGCGGGACAAATAAAGGACTATCTTATCTTATCTTAACTTAAGATGGATGGATGGTTGAGTTTGTCCAAATGGATGGAAGTCAATGCAGTGTCTTAAGAAGAAAAAACTGTGTATGTGTGTGTGTGTGTGAGAGAGAGAGAGGGTGTGTGTCCATTTTTGTGACAGTAGTCCTCATGGGGACTAAAGCCTGGTCTTGATGAGGCAAAACCTAATTTTTGGGGCTTTGGTTAAAGGAATACTTCACCTTGTATTACTAGAATAGGGGGCGTGTTTTTGTTTCCCCTGAGTTAAGAAATATCTTTATTCTTTTCTTTGTTATGTGCCCACCAGTGACACTTGGTCCTGTTAGTGTAACTCTCTGCATTTAACTTAACTTAACTTAACTTAAAATTAAATTAAATAACTAACCTACACTTGTAGGCAAGTTGTGAACTGACCCATGAACTGTATTTAAAGGGACAGTTCACTCATGATGTACAGAGGGTGACATTCAGGAGTTTGTGTTTCAAGGTTAAAGGCAAAATGAAATACACCTGAAATAAATGGTGACCACTTCTTTAAAAGTTATAAAAAAAACTCTTCTTTCTGACGAGGAAGCTGAAGTGGATATTATGGCTTAAAACCTTTCATGTCTTTTCAGTTTGTTTTGTTGTTGTTTGAAGATGTTGTCAACCTTCAAACTTCAAACTTCAAAAGGGTTTAGAGGACTCAGGAATTCCACTCAGCCCTCCGTCTGTATAAATTCATATTTTTGGGTAAACTGTCCCCTTTAATAGTTGATAGTGTGTGTGTGTGTGTGTGTGTGTGTGTGTGTGTGTGTGTGTGTGTGTGGCTTCATCAGCTAATGCTGCGTTCACATTATCGTGCAGGATTAGTGTGGGTTGGGGCCGTTCATCATGGAGAGGCTAAATGTGGCCAAAAAATTGTATTACAACAGTTTAATCCCACCCCTCGCTTGGTCATAGCACCAAAAAAAAAAATCTTCCTTTATTTCAAAAGGTTAAACTGTCTCCAGATTATCATAATATGTGGGATTACACTGTGTTATATCATGTATCCTCATGACAGTGGACAACAAATCCTTTTAATCAAATACATGACAGAAAACACGCAGACGCTCAAACTACTACAATGAACAAGCGAAGACGGACTTATTTTATTTAACTATATATAAATGGAAGTGGGTTTGTCGTTAAACCACATTTTTATCAACTTAAATTGGTTTTTATTCACTTAAATTATGTCTTTTCTACCACAGTGAATCAGCCCATTTCCACCAAATGGGAGCAGAACCAGTGTCTGTTAAAATCAACCTTCCACTGTGTCGTGTGACAGAGTTGTGTTTGTGCACGATGCATCTTACCGTACTGACTTTACCCTGCATGAGGCTTTGGTCCTGCTGCTCAGGGGTGATGGGTGAGGACTTCAGAGGGGGGGAGAGGGTGAGGTCCCGGCGTAGAGGCCGCGAGTCCATCTTCTCCCCCGCTCTGTCAGGCTTGTGTCCCGAGTCTTTCCCTCCCTCTTTCCCCTCTCTTCCTTCCCTCCCGTCGCGGTTCTTGTGTCTCTGCCGCTGCGCGGTGTGCGAGCGGCCCTCGCCGTGCCCGTGCCGCTCCTCCCCGTGCCCATGGGGCTTGTGGGTAGTGGAGTCTCTGGGCTGTAAAGGCTTCATCTCCATCTCGTAGTTGCTAATTTTCTCCTCGTCCTGCTCCAGCAGCCGCCCCCCCCTGCCGTGCGCGCCCCGGTGCCCGGACGTCCAGGAGGCCGACGAGGTCGACTCCGTCCACCTGTCCCCTCTGACCTGTCTGTGATTGGACGAGCTGTGCTCCCGCGACTTGTGATTGGAGGAGCTGTGTTTGTGTCCATTGGTCCGACTCGCTCCCCGTCCACTGACCCCGCTTCCTCCCTTTGACAGCGTCCCCCTCTTCTTGTCCTCGCCCCAGCTGTTGGCCCGTGCATACTCCCCCTTCCCTCCTCCTCCGCTGCCTTCAGCCCCTGCGTTCCCACCCTCCATCAACACCTGGATCTCCGTCTTCCCTCCTCCACCGCCTTTCTCGCTCCTCTCTCCTCCGTCCTTCCCCTTGTCACTGTGGTCCACGGCGGTTTGCCGGTGGAAGCGTGCACTCTTGGTCCGCTGGGCTGTCCGGGCAGGAGCAGGCGGGGTGTGAGGAGGCGAGGAAGAAGGCGGGCTGAGGTCAGGGGTGGCGGCGTCGTTGGAGGGGTCGTCAGAGGCGGCGCTCTTCACGTACAGATCAGGACTATCGGCTGTGCCGGCGCTACTCGACAGGCCCTCGCCCTCCACTTCACTGGACACCTGATGTTTGGGACGCTGCACCTCCATACCTGCAAGAAAGGGTGAGGTGAAGAGGCTATGAAGCAGATGACGTGTCACTGTTAGAACATTTAGCATTTGCAGCCATGAAACGACGCCCAAGTGCAAAGTACACATTACACGCATGAGTTTCTTTCTATTGTTTCTGTTTCTGCAATTAGGCACAGGACAACTATAATAATATAACACAGAATTTAAAAGTCAAGGAACCAAAACAAAGACCCAGTGTGCTAAAGTGTTCTCTTGAGTCACAAGCCAGGGTTTTGAAACATATGTGTGGGCCAGCTGCTTCTGGAATAAAGTGAAAGATAAAATTAAATCACCTTTTTTCATTTACACTATTTCAATTCAAATAAGCAAAGCTAATAATGCGAATTTCACGTCTTTGACTAAATTATTATGAGTAGCTTCATAAAGACATGGCAGTAGTCGAGCCAAAGACAAAGACGTTGACACTTGTCCTCACTTATACAAGTATAGATTTTAACGTCTGAACAAAAGACAACATCTAAAAAATATGTTACACAATTACACCACCGTTTTCTGCCTGGAAACAGACGTTTGCCAAGTTTTACATTCCTACTGTCGCATCAATGTCCATTGACAAAATCAGCGTTTTTAGCGAGTGGGGACACTGCTGCCTCGTGTGGTCACTTTGTGTCACTGAGGTAAATTCCAACAAGTGATTTTAAACACAGACATCACAAAATAAGATATTTTGAACTCACTGACGGAGGCAGCAGTGGATCAACGACACCTGTGTGCTGTGTGATGTAAAAATGGCTGATTGTCTCTATGGACTTTGGTGCAGGAGAGTGAATGGTTTACAAAGCCACGCAAAGTGAGGAAAACTGACAGATATGTATTCTTAATATATATATATATATATATATATACATATATATATATATATATATACACTTAAGCTGGTCTCAGGCTGATTACTGATGCTGGGGGGGAAGCTCATGTCAAAGTCTGTACCTCACATAACCACACTTAAATAACATGGACTATCCCTTTAAATTCGATGCCATAGCTTTCAAGGTTCAGTGGGTTCGACGAAGTGTGTGTGTGTGTGTGTGTGTGTGTGTGTGGGTTGGCTACCTACAGTGTTGTACAAATGTGAGTGACAAAGGCAGAAACTCAGAGCTGGAGGGAGGTTGGCACTGACCTTTATCACCAACCCACACACACACACACACACACACACACACACACGCTCTTGTGTATATGTCAGTTAAGCTGTGACATGTTCTACGTGTGGGTATATGGCACACGTGTGTTGTGATTTAAGTAGGCGTGCACGGCTGCTGCTGCTGCTGCTGCTGCTGCTGCTGCTGCTGCTGTGTGCGGCTGCTGCTGCTGCTGCTGCTGCTGCTGCTGCTGCTGTGTGATGCTGCTGCTGCTCACCGTTCCCCGGGTGTTGGAAGGACGGGGAGAACTGCTTGGCGATGACCCTGGCCATGCGACTCTCCTCCTGGGCTTTCTGAGCTGCTCCGATTGCTGCCTCCGCTTTACCCTGAGCGTGGGCCGTCCTGACACACAGAGGGAAACAAAAACACCAAAAAAGAATTATCATTATTAATACAAATGTTAATATAAAGAATTTTTTTTTAAAAAAGAGTGAGAGAGAGAAAAGAATAGTCACAGAATCCTGACGGTGGTGATGATTTTTTTTGGTAGGAGGGAGATAAGCGCAGAGAAGAATTGAGAGCCATTGTTAAAAATATGCTGTGGTTGAAATGACCTTTGGAACAATGAGACTACATTTAATTCCTTGTTATTGTATTTGCAGACAGAGCAGGATTTATTGAGGAACACCATTTTTATATACACTCAATATTCATGCGATATATAACAACTTAAAACCATCATCTGAACACGGTCTACGCTCGTTTTTATTTCTCCATCCATGCATTGAGTTGTTTTCGTTCTGATGTGGAATAAACTCAAAGAAAAAGAGCGATATGTTCTTCAACATAGAGCTGCAACTAACGATTATTTTCATAATCGATTAATCTTTCCATTAATGTAGTAATCGTTTGATCCATAAAATGTTGTTCGTCAAACCTTGAAATGATGGTGCTCTCGAATATTCCTGTTCTTTGTTATATGGAGCAAAGAAACGAAGAAAATATTCACAATAAAACAATCAGACCTCTTGTTTTGATCATGAAAAAAGCTTCAAAGCGATTATCAAAATAGTTGACGGTAAATTTAGTAATCGATGAATTGTTTCAGCTCTACTTCAACACTTAAAGGGACAGTTCATGTTTAAAGTGTGGTGTGTGTATGACATAATCAGTGCTGACTGCGCGGTGTGTGGCTCCTTCACCTACAACCAGTACACGACAAGCAGATTCACCCTCAGTGAAAACACGGACTGCCAGCTATAAAAAAAAAAGGAGAACAAATAAAACCTAATAAAATAATATATGATATATGATAGTTTAAGAAAACATTTTCACGGCTTTAACTCACAGTTGAACCACCTGTTCTGACTGGAAAAGTGAAATCTGCACGTTGTTCTTTCCTCCCACAACAACCAGAGTCCATTGAGAAAATCAGCATTTGTAGCTCACACAGGACCCAGGAGCTGCCGGTCCACTGCAGCCACATTTGTTAGGCTTGAGTCCTCGAGTGAATGATTTCAAACAGCAAAGTCCCCAAAATAACACATCTGAAGTGACTAATGGAGGCAGCAGTGGATCAATAACACCTGTGTGCTGTGACGTAAAATGGCTGCTGAGAGAAAAGGCTGCAGGTTCTGTGTCACTTCACACTAAATAAAACATGTTTGACTTACTGATAAAGAAAGAAATGAAACAATTATTTGATCACTCTCCTCAGTGGATAACACTTTGGTTGTCAGTGGTACACCTTTGTTATCAAACAGTAAATAAACCTTAATAAATAAATCACTGACGGTTATTAAAAGAATAACTCATGCGTCATTGAGTTATAAACATCTATATATAACAGGTGGCTTTAGGGGAACGTGTACACTACGGTGTGATGAGTTAGCGTGTACACATCTGTTTAGAAACACTGTAATCTTGTTTGTGATCACAAAATGATTCATATCGCCGTCTCGGCGGCTGCCGGGGCTTTTTCCACGTCCTTCATCTCTCTAACTGCTCGGTTACATCCCCGTCCTCATATCTCTCTCTCTCTCTCTCTGCCTCTCTCTTTTATTTTCTCCCCCCCCCATTGCCTCTCCCTAATTGCTCCGTCCTTCTTCATCACAATCCCCCCTTTTCATCTGCCTCACAGTCCCAGCCTCTCTCTCTCTCTCTCTGGTTATATCAAATAAATGTTTCCCTTCAATTACAGCCTCTCGCCTTTGTCTCCCTCACTTTCCATTCAGCGACGTATCTTATTCTGCGTTTCGAGGGGCTCTCGACTCGGGTACAATAGCCTCTCATCGCTCGCTCTCTCCCCCTCCCTCCCTCCCTCCCTCCCTCCCTCCCTGGTGATCTCCTCTCAGTGGACAGTAACAGTCTTGATGCAGTGTTGCATGTCGAGGGTTATTGATTTTCTTTTGTCTGCCTGTGTTTTTACCGCTCTGTGCGCTCCCTGCCACAGTATACTCAACACCACCATGTGTGTGTGTGAGTGCGGGCCTGTTGGCTGAGGGGGAGCGAGGTGTGAGGAAGGAGGAGAGGAAGACTGTCTCTCTGTGTCACATGACGCACCACATGTAGCTGTTTTTGGGCTTTGGTTAAACTTTACCACTCGGATACATTTTCCATGTGCTGCATCGTTACTTGTTACAATGACAACATTGTTACGAATCATTCCAAACCCACATCATCACTGCCAGAGCTGTAGATGGAAGAAGAACCAGAAACACCACCTTCAACACCTTCAGGGAGTGATCGTGGTGTTGAGGAAGGAGACCACGCCCTCATGGACTGAAATGCCTCCTCAGCATCCCGAAAGAAAAACTACAACAGATCTGTTCTCTCTGCATACATCATCTAGATCAGGGGTCTCAGACTCAAATGACCTGTGGGCCCCTGACTGTCTCGTCTGGTCAGTCGGGGGCCAGTCAAGTAAAAAAACAGCTCAAAATGACATATCAATATGCCACATTGATTCCTTTTTTTATATGTAGTCTATTGCCTCGTGTGAGCTTTTCTGTCTTTTATCCATTATTCTGTGCAGCACTTTGGTCACTGTGTTTGACTACTTGTTTTAATATGGAACAATATTCACAATATAAAAAACAAAATATTTATGATGCAAAATTAATATAATAATAATAATTTAAAAAAACATACAGAAAGGACTTGTTACAACTTGATTTGTTTCTAGGGCCACGTGAAATCGATTGGAGGGCCACATGTGGTCCCTGGGCCGCAACTTTGAGACCACTGATCTAGATCATTTATCAAATTCTGAAAGAGGGAGGTGATTCCAAACTTTCCAGAATCGTACTCAATCTCAAATATGAGATTCTACACAGAAAGTACAGACCTGTGTTTATCAGATCAGGGTTCAAGAATCAAATCCAGAACCTTCGAGTTGAAAGACGACTTGCTCTACCACTGAGCTACCGTCGACCCACGTATCATATTTTTTAAACCCCATGTACACGGATCACTGTCAAACAACAAACAACTATTTTCCAAATGAAAACACACTCATCTGGTACAACGTGCTCTCGCCCTGGTGCCCACAACATGACACAACACAAAAGCCTCTTCAACAGCTCCAACCCACAACTTCCTGTCCCACCTCTGTCTTCCCCAGGAACAACTCTGTCTCTGTATGAATCAACTGCCAGGAGAGAAAAGAGCTGCTGATTATACAACACAACGCTCTGTCCAAAAACAAGGCAAGAGGAGAACAAATTAAAACAGCGATGGAGCGAGGTGATGAAGATGAAGAGAGGAGCGAGGCAGAGGAGAGGTGCAGAGGGTGAGCATGTAATGGAGAAGAGACACAATGTGAGACTGAAGAGGAAGAAAGACGACGGAGTTAAAAGGTTTTTACGTATTCACCATCAGTGAATCATTACCTGATTAATCGTGACACACACACACACACACACAGTGTAATTACAGCCGTGTCCAACCAAAAACTGCTATTAAAGCTTAGGGAGGGGACGGTGGACACACAGCGATGTCTTCTTTATGATGGAGACAACACACGCGGGATTTATGGGACATTTTGCGTTTCACGCGCAGCAGGTCGGGGTGATGCTTCAGAATTAGTGAGGGTCTGCAGTGGTGAGAAAAACCAACCAACCATTCATTCATTCATTCACCATTTATCCTCCACATGTCGGGGCCACACCCTGCACAGGACGCCAGCTGAAGTTAGTCGTCGGCTGAAGTTGAAATAAAGGTTGCACAGGGAAGATCACGCGAGGATAAATCAGGAGCGGCTGAAGCGACAATCTGGTGAAGAGTGGGAGAATAAGAGAGCAATATACTGCAGCCAGAGGTTGATGAATGGCAAGTGTGTGCAGACAGATTGGTAATCAGGCAGGCGGCAGAGAGGGAGAGAGGGAGAGAGGGAGAGAGTGATGAGCACTGTGTCCGCGCCACAGACTGACTCATACAGAGAGGGGTGGACATGACGGACCGAGGGTTCAAACGCCACGTTTAACACAGGATCATGAGTGAGAGCAAGGACAGGGACAGAGACAGAGACAGAGACGAAAGAGGGAAAGGACGGGGGAAGATGAGGGAAAGTGAAACGTAATCAAGATGAAAGAGATACACAGAGGTGAGGTGAGGTGAGGTGAGGTGAGGTGAGGTGAGGTGACGGGGAGACGGAGAGAGAGAGAAAGAGTCTAATCCAGTTCTTAAATCTAAACTCCTTCATCATGTCACTAAACCAGCTGATGATGATGATGACGATGAAGATGATTCATATCTGAATAGAAAAATCCATCTTTGTGGGGACATTTTGTCTGAGCCCCACAACTTTAAAGTGTTTTTTCAGGGTTAAGTCCTGGTTTTGGGGTTAGGCACTTAGTTGTGATGGTTAAGGTAAGGGTAAGGGTTTGTGTGTGTGTGTTTGTGTAATGTATTAAACCTAAAAATGTATTAAAGGACTCCTTTCAGGGTTAAGATCTGGTTTTAGGATGAGGAGCTGGTAAAAAGGTGATGTGTTTTTGGTACATACACATATACAGTATGTGTGGCACACAGTGTGTGTGTGTGTGTGTGCATGGGGTTCCTCCCACATGTACAGAAACAACACACAGAGCACACAAAAGTCAATAAAGAAACAACAGTGAATGAAATGTGTTGGTCAAAAAGCCTCAAGCGAAAGGTCTCCGGCAAAAAGGCTGCTTAGAATTATAGGTTTATGTTGTTATTATGTGTGTGTGTGTGTGTGTGTGTGTGTGTGTGTGTGTGTGTGTGTGTGTGTGTGTATGTGTGTGAGAGAGAGTGTGTTTGGGGGCAAATATGAGGGTGTGTGTGTCGGTCTTTAGCTAATGAAACGAGGTCAAAGTATCACAGTCAGTATCTCTGTTCACAAAACACAGTGAGTCACTGCAGACCATTTATCTGCCCGCTAATCACATGATGATGCTGATGATGATGATGATGATGATGATGAGTTACGGAAGCACAGTGATCAGGGCGCATCACCCGCTTATTACACACTGTCACACACACACACACACACACACAGCTCAACACTGCATTGACTTCCACTCTTCCAAGTCTTATCCCCACAATTCAAATTTAACCAGTTCTGCCTCATTAGGACCAGGTTTTGGTCTCCATGACGCGCTGTGTGGAGCGCTTTGGTTTGGTACAGTATGGTTTTGTGCTGTCATTAGGAAAAGTACCTAAAAAACAGCTCCAACCATTCGTTAGCACCCTTCCTTTGGCGTACCAGAGTAAAATGGTACAGTCAGGGTGGAGCTAGACTGGCTCCACCCATGACAGTCAGCTGATTGGGTGGCAGTGTTTTCATCAACGCCCACAGTCTATTCTCTGGGAAAAAAAAAACAAAAAAAGAGCTGCTGGATGTCCTCCATTGTTGTCTGTTGTGTCTCGTTCGTAGTTTGTTGTTGTTGCATTGGTATTGTTAGAGCCATGGAACATATGAGGCTTATGTTTGCATTTTTTGTGCCTAATTAGTTCATTCCTTTATTTATAATGATTAATCATAACTGATATTTTGTTTTATCTTAATACAATTAATGTTTATTCAGTTAGATAAGGTTTATTATGCTCTTATTTTGTCCTGCTACCATAAACTGATACTGCCGTAAAGCACAGCTTATTGTAGTAAACTGTAGTAAATGAGCCATGTGGCACCTGTCGACAATTTTCTGACCGTAGCTTAACTGTAATTTAGGCATTAAAAACTAATTTTTTCCCTGTCAATTAGTTTTTGCAAGGATTTTGCTTGACAACTATTATTTTTTGTTCAATGTGGAATACAGTGTGAAAATAAATCACTGCATTTTCTTGCAGCATGAGTACAGAAACTTTACGTCCTGCAAGAGCGGCAAATAGGTTGCCACTTCAGGTATGATGTCGTGCTACGTATCATTGGACACACCCCACCTACCAAGTAAAAGTTCTGTTCTCAGTCTCATGTTAAGATTGTTGGAAACATGGAAACAAAATACTATATAACAGAGATTTTGGCCACTAAAAATCAAGATAGAATGAGTCATTTTACATCATAAACACATTTTTATTGTAAACTTTTTATCTTTCCTTATCAAAACAAACACTTTTAATTTGAAATTATGTGAAATATCATCATAAATATTATTATATCGATGTCTTTCTCTCAAAATGTGGCCTTTTTTCACTTAACCAGCCCCGTACTGACCAAACAAGACACTCAGTGGCCCCCAGGTCATTTGAGTTAAAGACCCCCTGCTATACAACATGAGTGTGGTCATTTTTAGATATTTTAATGTAGGAATGTTAACCAGAGCCTCTGAAATGAGGTTCCGCCTCAGTGGGACCAGGTTTTAGTCCCCATGAGGACTACTGGCCCTGACAAGGTCAGCGTTTATGCAAAAAAGGAAGAAAGAGGTGATAAAAGTGAGTACACACACACACACACACACACACACACACACACACATGACTTCAGGAAGTAAAGAGAAAGTGCCACATCATCCTTGAACCAGTTTAGCTCCATGAAAGAATATCTGCAACAATTATCATGTGAGAGTTTCACCTCTCTGGGCTTCTCCTGGTGTTCCACAAGGAAATTCCCTGCTGTTCTGTTCTGGGACACTCAGAGGAAGACACAGAGGAAGACACAGAGGGACACAGAGAGAGAAAGATGTCCAAATCTAGGTTAGACAGCGATGTGTGTGTACAGTACAGTAAGACGTCGCTTTCTACTTTAACACCATGACTAAAAAACAGGTTTTTCCCTTTAAACTCAGTTGATAATAAGCACACACACAGACACACTTGTCGCTATTCTCACAGTCTCTGTGTTAAGATCTGGGTGCTTTAAGTTTACATAAAGTGGCACCCTACTTTAAACAAGGACACTCTGTCCCTCCCCAAAAATAATCACCCTCTTGTGCATGAGCTCGTGCCCTCCAAATATCCAAGCATTATCATCTTCAGCGGGGATTATGTTGGGTTTTTCAGTCTTTACACCTGTCAGAGTGACTTTATCTAATTTCTTCGTGTTTTCACGCTCTCAGAGTCATCCGACTAAATTAAACTGAATTTTTTTCAGTTGAGTTTTTGTGTAAAAGCTCCATTTATTCTCAATTTCCTCTGTTTTACGCCCGTCTGTCCCAAATGTTATCTCCGTCACTACCCTACATCCCTTTGTGTGTCTTTTGCGTTGGACGTTGGACGTTACACAATACTTCCTCTAGAGGGCAGTGCATAGTGCCAGGTGGTTCCAGGTATCAACAAAAATGGCGACCATTGAAAAGGTTAATTACTGGACGTAAGTCGTCCTATAAATCGGGAATATTACTCGTTGGTGTACCCAATTTATGATAAGGGTTATTTTCAATATTTCTGTCGTGTCCAACACAACGTTCTTCACCGGATCGCCCTTTGAATTAAACATGCTGCATCATTGAGTGAAGCCGAGTGCCTGGCAGTCACTCTGTGTTTTCTGGTGAAGGGATTAGCCCACAGAGTCTGGCAGCCGATTTGAAATGCCTGTATAGACTCTTCTTGGTTGGTTTCCTGACCGCCCCCACAGTTTCCAGTGGTATTTCTCCATTTTACACCAACATTTTTCACTATTTTCTGACAATTATTGGACGAAACGGCTAATCAATTAATCCTGAAAAAGTAAACCGCAGTAGTAGTACAACCGTTACTGTTAACGAACGATAACGAACGATAAGCTCTTTCTGCTGTCAATGATGTTGTGCTTGAGCTAACTTATGTCCGTTGCTGCCATTGGCATTTCTGTTCCCTACGTTACCTCAACAACATGTTTATTAAGTTGAAAAATAGCGACTGATAACATTCCAGCAGTTCTTTTCATCGTAGCAGGGTTTTTCAAGGGTCTTATTTTCCTTTTACCTGAAATTCCATGGACAGATTTTTGCATTTTCCTCAAGTAAACCGACATTTTTCACCCTTAGCATCTGTCTGAGTCTGAATTTTGGGGGTCTCATTCTTGTGTGAGTTCATTACACGGATAGAATATTTAGCACATGCCCAGCAGTAACGAGGCAGATTTCAGGATGAAACGGAGTCATTGATTGTGCTCGTTATTATCGTCTCTCTCCGTCTTTATCTGTTGCTTCCTCTTTGAGCGTGACTTATCATTGGCGTGGCGAATTATAGGTGAACAGCTGTGGCACGTTGTGGTCACTCTGCCCTCAGCAGCGACTGTCGTCGGGACTTAATAGGATTAGGTCGTCACTGATTCAGCTCGCGTATCCTTTTCGCATGCACACTCTTTCAAACTCAGGCATGTTCAGCAGCTGCATTTACATTGTACGCAAGTAAGCTTATAAGCACATAAGAAGGAGCTGTGTGTGTGTGTGTGTCTTCCTGCTCTCTCAGGCTGTCTGCCAGCAATGTTGGCATAATGCGGAAATTTCTCTCCTCTCTCTCTCCCTCTTGCTCTCTGTATGTATATCTTGTTCTCTTTATTTTATATTTTCTGTGTCATTTTCCTTTTCTTTTATATAAGTGTTTTCTCTCTCTTCATCTTAACAAACTCAACAAACAGCCCCAGGTCCAGATCTGTCCAAGAACCAGCTTTATTCAACGTCGACAAAAACCAGTACAAAGCCATATTATTATTATTATTAACCCATTATTATTGTCAGTATTAACCAGTTATCACTTACATGAGTGATAAGAGGTGATGACCAGTAGCAGTAGTGCTCTATATTAAACGCACACGATGTATAAACTAAGCATTCTCTCTCGATCAAAACAATAATAAAAACCTAGTTTGACGTCATGAGCTTCTGCTAACTTCCTGATTAAGTGACTGATCCAAAGCCCTTCACTTTCTTCATGATCTACCTTATAGAAAACGAGTGAATTAAGACATACAAACAAGAACTACCACACTGATCACTTTTTAATGGACATAAGTTACAGCTATGGACCATAATGTCAGTGTATAACCTCATTGATCCGTCTGAAGGTTTACTGTACATCATGTGGTGAACACAACCTCTTTTTTAAAACAACAACTGTCCGAGGATGTTTTCACTCTGCAGACATTTATCCTCATGTCGTTCACATGACATAAGAAATAAACAACATAAAATTTAAAATCTTAGCAGTTTAATGCTGGGGTCTAATCCAACATGTGGTCTCCAGGACGTCTTCTACCTGCTCCCTAAACACATCTCAAGGGTAATGTGAGTGAAACCACAACCAAGTAATTAAGTACAACATTCTCACATCTGTACTTTACTTTGTTAGTTATATTTCTAGCAAATTCTACTTTCACTCCACTACAGTTCCCCTAACTGTCTTCGTTAGCTCGCTAATACCAAATAAAATCAGAAGAAGAGTTGGTGATGTGGTCATGATTCTATTATGGAGGACTTCCTCTCTGTGTTGGGCTTTTTTCAGCAGATCACATGAATTTGCTAAAAAATCCTTCCCTGCAGTTTGAAAGCTTTGTGTGAAGCTGAACACCCTGTGAGAGGCTCTTGTCTCTTGTCTTCAGTACGAGAAGCACAAAGAGACTGAATTCCTGCAACTCTGAAAAACAATTTCTTCTGAAAATGAACGATTTCAGCTCATAAATTGATATCATACCAGTGGAAGGACGAGTGTAGTTTGTCCACATAACTCACACGGAGGTAGAAGCTAGTTTAAAATGTATTTAGTTGAAGTTTAGTTTTTTAACGTTGAACAAGCTCAAGCCTCTTTTTCTTGTGCCTGGATATTAAATTCAAATAAAGTTCACTTTTTTAATACTTTTACTTGTAAAACTTAAGAACATTTTATATCAGAAATTACCTTTGATACTTAAGTACATAAATGTCATATACTTTAAGATTTTTACTCAAGTAACATTGTTAAAGGGGACTTCAGCTTCTACCAAAGTTCTGGTAAAGTACTTTTACTCAAGTATCACATTTAGGTACTTTATACAAGACGGTAAGAACACAGCAGGAAAAGCTAAAGACTCTGTCTCCGTCTGCGTTCTTCAAACGTTAACAGACGTCGTCCACATTTAGAAACAGCTCATATGATGAAGTGATTAAAAAATAACAACTACCAAAACATTCCATATGGAGGAAATAATCACACGAGCCACTAGTTTGCAAACAAACACTGAATGGCCAAGAACACTTGGGATAATTTCCCTGTAAACAGTCAAAGGCTAAATTTAATTTGTCTGAGAGCTGTAATTAGCCTGACATTTCTGCCAAAAACACTTTAAGCAAAACCAGAGTGGCTTTAAGGGAAGTACGGCATCACGTCTTCATCTACAGTAACTTCCACTGAAAGTTTGATGAGAATATTGATCTCATTTTAAAAGATAATCACTGTATTTCAAAAGCCAACCAACAGTTAGCTTAGCTGAGTTTAGCTTAACAACCCTTGATTTAGATCACAACTGCCGTCTGACTTCAAGTACATTTAATTAATAATTATCATTATTAATAATAATAATAATAATATTTGATTTAAAATAATAATACAATTGTTATTATTTTCTTTTGACTGTTCTTTTTAAACATTAATGACAATATACAGATAAAACAAAGAGGACGAGGTAACTTAGCTGCAGAGGCAGCGCTACGCTAACTGCTTCAAGTCCACACGTTTTGTGTGAAAACACAAAAATTATATCACATCAAGTCATTGTTTTTTTTAATAGATGTTAGTGTGGTATCAGGGAAATACTGCTTCAACCCAACACAGCCTCGGGTAACTGAGAAAGAAATGTATTATTTATCATTCTCTATATTCATAACTGACTGGGGCAAATGCTATAAATTCATAAAAGCAGAGCGGGAAGACTTTATAAGCTCACTTTTAAAAACAACACTGACCGGTATCAAAACAGGTCATTGTAGGTTTACTTATGACAACAGGAGCCTCGATGTGCATCCGTAACTGGAGAACCCACTTTCTGCTTTGAGTCCTGAGCTGAAAACCAATGATTTCTGCTTTATATTCAAGTCCCAAACTTTTATTTGCAGCTCAAACTAAGGTCAGCACTGTCTATTAACATGATAAACCCCACTGTGCTCATTGTTTTAGCCGAATGAGTGGCGTAATAATGAGAAAGTTCAGCGAGCGAAGTCTCCACGGCTGCAGACAGACAGTGTCTCTTTTCACTCGCACCATGCCTTCTTAAACCGACGTTCACCTTCACCTTAATCCTCTTCTTAATCTGTCATTGATCTCAATTATAATATGGAATGGGGCCATCCACAAGTGTTTACAGTCGGAGTCGTCTTTCCCAACGATAACAACAGTCTGAAAACCATCTGAAGATACAGGCTGCATCCACACTAATCTGTTAAAACCTAAAAAAATAAATAAATACATAAATTCTGCTCCCGATTCGCCTGCCGTCCACAATAACCTGATGTTTTGGAGCAGTATTTCCTAAATCTTTGATATAGAGACCCTCTTTTCAAAGACCAGAAGACTATTGGGACCCAATTCATACCATATGCAAACCATGACAAGAACAAAACAAACCTTTTTTATGGCTATTTATCTTATGATTTTGAATGGGTAAACCAAATATTTCCAAGATATGCTTTTTGCCTTTATTGGACATGACAGTAAAGCGTGAAAGGAGGAAGACACGCAGCAAAGGACGACAGGTGGAATCGAACCCGGGTCACTGCAAATTGGCCCTGTGTCCTATGGGGCGCCAGCTCTACCAACTGAAGATATCTATGAGAAATAAATTAATTGAAACTACAAGTTGTTTTATCAACCCCCAAAAAATTTCCTGCAAGCCAGTCTTTGGGAGTGACTGGAGAAGTTTAAAAAATGTTGCTGGCTCCATTTTTCGTTTGAAACCAATGAAACACAGTTACCTACGACTGAAAGTTCCCTTAAAACACATAATCCTAGTTTCAGTTTGACGTAAGGAAATAAATCCTCGTTCTTACTGTTCAAGATTATTTGTTTCTTGTCGCTAAGAACTCCTTGAAACTATGCAAACAACTGCAGAGTTCTTGTTTACAGTAGCTTCTCCCTTTCTAGGAGTCGCCACAGCAGATGATCTGCATACATTATGGTTTGGCAGAGATTTTTACTGGAGGGTTGCCGGTTCGAGTCCCCAGCAGGTGAAAGGGCTGGGGTATCCCTGAGCAAGGTACCCAACCCCCATTGCTCCCCGGGCTGCCCTCTGCTCCTAATTCTAGGAAGGTTTCTAGTGGGTTAAGTGCAGAGAAGAGATTCCCCTAAAAGTCCAAATTTAAATTTACAATGGGGATTGGGTACCTTGCTCTGGGGTACCCCAGCCCTTGACCTGGCAGGGACTCAAACTAGCAACACTTTGGTCGCAAGCCAAGTTCTCTTTCCACTTGGCTATGGCCAGTGTACCTAAATGATGTGATATACAGTTTGTGTGCATGTAAATTATTTCTGAACTGGAGCAAAAGCAAAAGGATGAAGAAAACAAACATACTGTTCACACTCATCCACACATCAGCACAAAGCCACTACCTTGACATGGCGATCTCAGACTTCTGCCGGGCGGTGTCAGCGGCCTTCTGCGCTCCCTCCACGGCCCGGTCCACCTTCTCCCGGATCTTGCTGGCCCGCAGAGGGATGAGGTTCTTCCTCTTGCCACTGACCAGGATGTTCTGCTTGTACTTCCCTTCCTCCTTTGTGCCATCAGGAAACGTGGTGCAGCCGTAGCCGTGGCGCTTGTTGCTGAGCCACTCCCCCTCGTACTGCAGCCCATCGGAGCGCCGGCTCACGCCGAACCCCGTCCGCTTGTCGTTCTTCCACTCTCCACTGTAGGTCTCTGTCGCCGTGGCATCCACGTCGTCGTCGGCAACAGCCAACTCCGCGTCTGCATCTCCGAGACTGGAAAGATGACACTGGTTTAATTTTATAACAAAGTTTGGCTTTGAAAACTTGGTTTGGCTGATGAGAACTTTACTGTAAAGGAACTTTACTGTAAATGTAAAATCTCTTCTTTTTGGTGTGAACGCACTCTTACGGTGTTTTGCAACGGTGGCGAATTTTACTTGTAATATTAGATATTAGAAGTAACTGATGCATGAGGCACTCTGCAAAGATGCACCAGCTTTATTTCTCATGTGTTCTCATGATTTTTTAGATTTAAAGGTAGGGTAGGAGATCCTTTTCTGGAGCATTTGTTTTTTTTACTGTATTGCTTAAAATCTCTCTCTTCATAACCCAACTGTAACCAATTAATTAATGCAGGCTTTTATACTGACCTGTAAAAACACCATCCAATCATAGTGAACAGCCCAAACAAATCAATTGCATCGATCAAACTGCTGAACTGAGATTTTCCAGGATCTCCAACCCTACCTTTAATGCATTTATAAAATATAATGGGCTTTTTCCAAATGGCATGAAGCGTGGTTCTCTATGTATTTATGTGTGCCTCCATGTTTGCCAGTGTTTTAAAGGTTTGTTTGACTATTTGTATTAATGATGTCTGTTGGCTGGTTTGTTAAAAACAAATGCAAATGGCCAGGACTGGGGAAGGGGGAGTGTCAGTGGTAGACACCGGACCAGACAAAAAGTTGCAAAGTTCCTCTTTAAAGTCTGCTCTCGTACCGAGAGGTTCTTGGTCTGTAAGTCTGTCTGTTTGTAAGCTGTAGCAGGAATCATCTCTGCATACAGATCTATGCTGTAATAAATTCATATATTCAATTGAGGACAACTGAGGCTTATAAAGTTAATTGCTTTTCTTGATTTTCCACTGTGAACCATAAGAGAATTGCAGCTATACACACCAGACGTCTGTGTCGTCAGACGTCTGTGTTTTTTCTTCATCATTGTGTGCCCAACAATAGCCCAGGTTTAAAGGTAAACTCCGACAACACGCCCCAAACCTGGCAACCTCGCTGGTTTACATTGATGTAAGACTGACACAACAGAGAAAACATCTTCAATCAGAGACTTTTCATCAAACCCGACAATTCAAACTTTTCTCTATTCGCATTTTCTTATATATATTATTAGTAATTTTGGCTAAAAGACTCCCCCATGGTTATCAACATCCTCTGAAGTTCATAGGTAATTAAACTTCCTGCTCAACCAGGACTGACTTATTATTTTGAATCTTGTACTCTTGTAATCATTTTCTTATTTATCGCTTTGAAACCCATGTTTTCATTGGCCTCGGTGAAACTTTAGCACCATAATATGCGCTTAACATCCATCATCAAATGGTAACAATTATAAATGGTGCATCTTTTGCGTTGATATGAATGTTTTTTAAGCAATACTTCCTCTAGAGGGCAGTGCCGAGGCATCAACAAACATAGCGACCACTGAAGAGGTTATTTTCATTGTCCATGATCCAAAATAGACGGAGACACAAGTGGATTACATGGCGGTGGAATTTAAACCACTGAATGTAAGTCGTCATATTAGTGGGGAAAGTAACTCATTGGTGTGGAGACGCATTTTCAATACATCTGTATGTCCGACGCCAATTTTGACAACTAGAATCAAATCAAACCACAGCCGAGTGTCAGGCAGTCGCTCTCTGTTTTCAGGCAGCAGGGATAAACCAACACTATTGACTCTATACTGCCCCCACTGTTTACGATAGAATTGCTCCATTTCGTCATCGTAAGCTCTCCTTACGAGAGCTGTCGATATCATTGACTGTATAAACTTGTGACTTGATACAGTTGTTGTGTATCTGCTCCTGGTCTCTCTCTCTCTTCTGTCTCTACCTCATCTCCATCTTGTCCTTTCTCTCCCCCCTTTCTGTCCCCCACCTCTCCGCTGTCCCCCATTTTCCTTTCACCCCGACCAGTCGAGGCAGATGACCGCACATCTCTGAGCCTGGTTCTGTCAGAGATTTCTTCCTGTCAAGAGTTAAGAGTTTTTTCTCTCCACTGATGCCTAGTGTTGGCTCATCGTGTGAACTGTTGTGTTTCTCTGCTCTCCTTGATGTTGTCTATGTACAGTGCCTTGAGATAATGTATGTTATGGTTTGGCGCTATACAAATAAAATTGAATTGAAAATTGAATTGAAAATTGAATTGAAAATTGAATTGAAAATTGAATTGAAAATTGAATTGAATCCTGCTAGGCGACCAATGACGGACAAAATGAACAAAGTAAGGATAAAAGCCCCGCCTGTCATTGTATTTTAGTAGAAATGGGCCTCAGGAGATACGTCAACCAAAACAATTGGATATGAATCTCTTCTAGCCAAAGTAGTTCTTGTTTTTACCTGATAGTAGAGTTGATGTCAGACGCAGCAGAGGAGACGGTGCTCATCCCAGCCTCGCTCCTGAATGAGCTCTGTTTGGACCTCTGCGAGGCCAGAGAGCTCCTGGACTCCGACTTGCGCAGCTTGAGGCCGGACAGGATGGACCTCCTGAACAGCCCGCCTTTCCTCTTCCCCTTCAGCAGCTCGGCTTCACTGTGAGCCATCAAAACAAAGCCGCCGCGAGACACCGCGGGGCTGCTGCCGCTGCTGCCCGTGCTGCACATGGAGACGCTCGTGGTCAGAGTGCCAGGGACGGCGGGGGGCCCCGGGACCACCGCCCCGGTCCGGTCCAGCAGAGCTGTGCCGTTGCTGTGCTCCGAACCGGAGCGGAGAGAGTTTATGGAGGTGCGGAGCGGGGAGCGGATGACGGCCGCCATGCCGTATGGGACACTCTGGCGAACCCCGTAGCCGTGGCGCATCCCACCGACCCACTGACCCTGAAATGTTCCTGAAGAGAGAGACAGAGGAACATGTTAAGTTTCCTCTTTCACGTGAGGATACAGGTTTTTGAAAGTGTGTTTGTAGGGAGACAGACAGAAGTTTGACTTGAAGGCAATAAACAAGTGCCAGTGGTGACGCATGGAAAAAGTGCGTCTCCAAAATTCACGTATCTGTTCTTCATTTACATTTGAAGCGATTTTTGCTTTAACTCCACTACATTTCCCAAATAACGGCGAAATATAATCGTATTGAATTGATGAGAAATTTGGAAATATGTCACAGTTAAAAGTTCACTTGGCTTGTTTTTATAAACAAAAACAAATCAAACAAACACAATTTTGAGACTTCTGCACAATTACTGCTACTTTTTATCACTACTAAAAATGCTAACACATAAGAAGATGAAAAAAAAAATGCCAGGATGTCCATATAAGGAGTTGTGTATTATTACCATGGCACATTACCATGGGTGCACCTGCGGCACAGATCCATGCCACATGAGCACTAAGGGTCAATTGAACGACCCCTGAAACATGTGTCCATTCTCCCTGTGATGTATACCCAGTGCCTTCATCATCGTTTTCGTTTTCTTTTAATGAAAGTATTCATGTTGAGTGGCCTCCTCCTCCTCTTTGTCACTTTATTTATTCTCATTCTCATTTACATTCGCACTCACTGCTGCATAACAGTCCTTACATCTCTGTGCCACTGAAAAGTAGGACATCTGAATGTGTGTATGTGTGTGTGTGCACTCTCTCTATCTCTCTCTGTCACTCACACACACATATACATACGCAGGAGTGTGTGTGTGTGTGTTTTCAAGCTTGAGTGCAAGTGATCCATCCCTCCTGCTCGTACCTCTGATGTAACGGCAGTCTGATTCACTCGCTCTGATCACAAACCACATGACCATACAAGGACTGCTGCCACATTCTCCGTCACAATTGCAAAAACACACACACACACACAAACAGTTTGTGAGAGAAGTGGGAAGTACTAAATGAAGCCAATCGTTTCTCTTGCTTACGCTGTCATACACGCTCTAACGCGGTCACATGGTCGCTCTCACACACACACACACACACACACACACACATTGGTTTCCATGTCTTCAGAGGACACTACATTGACTTACTTTCATTTCCTGGAGACTTACTCTAACCTTAACCATAACTACTACTGACCTTAACCTTCACCCTGACCTCAGCCTAACTTTAGAACATTTCTTTACCTTAAAATGGGATAATTTACAATATGGGGACTTGATTTTTGTCCCCATAATGTGACTGTGTAAACATGGTCTCCACAACATAAGGAACACCAGGTACACACACACACACACTGGTTTGCATCACTTTAGAGGACTTACATTACTTTCCTGTAGACATACGCTAACCTTAACCCTTAGAACACAGGGCATTTAGGCTGCTTTTTTTCCATTACTATGTTAAGATGTATATACAGAGGCTATAAGAATACATGTACAATATAGAGTGTCAACTATATAAACACACCTGAGCAAAAAGAACTAAAAACATCTTTTTTTTTTTTTTTTTAAATCGGACTGAATTTGTGAAATTTGGAAATACATCACAGTTCAAAGTTCGCATGGATCTTTCTTTATGAAACACAATAAAAGCGAAACAATGTGTTTTGTGACTTTTGCACAATTATCGCTTCGATATAAAATAAATCATAACTTTGACATAAGAAGAGCAAAAAATGCATTTTGTAAAGCCTGAAGATGTGACCGATAAACCCACGCACACACACCAAAGGATGTCCATATAAGGAGTGATTATTATTAGCATATGTTAGTATAGTATTATTCCCACTGCAATTTACCAAGGGTGCACCTGCAGCACTGATCTGTGCCATGTGAGTACTAGGGGTTAACCATAACTACTACTGACGTAACCTTAACCTTAAACCTAAGCTCAGCCTAACTTTAAAAAATGTCTTCACCTCAGAATGCAGTCATCTACGTTGTGGAGACTTGCTTTTTGTCCCCATAAAGAAGACAGGTCCCCATAATGTGAATGTGTAAACAGATTTAAGTCCCCACAACATGAGGAATACCAGGTACACACACACACGCTGATCTCGCCATGAGGACGATCTGCTGCCTCTGATCCACACAAACACACACAGAGAGTCTGGGTCACTGACAGCTGCTCAGCACATCTGGACAGGTCTTTGTAATCTTGTCAGTACGCAGCTGTACGACCATATGACAGACAGATCAAAGAACACACACACACACACACACACACACCACTGCCAAGACTGAGAACAACAGAAGGAGAGAGACAGTCGCGTTTTGTGTGTGAGAGTTTTTCTGCTGACGTGAAAAAAAAAATTCATCTGTGTGTTACAAGTCATGTCTCTGGTGACCCCGTTTCTGTGTTTATAGTGATTAACGCAGTATTTAAAGCTGTAGTGTGTCACTTTTGAACATAACTATATCCTCCACGTGAGGGTCATGGGGAGGCACAATCATCCATTCATGCTCACATTCAACTGCTAATCCACCGTGTGTCCTGCTCTCTAATCTATATGTAGTTCCTTTTCAACACTTTTCAACTAAAACTGAACTGAACTGAACTGTCTGCAACCTTGAGGAAAACAGTGAGTGAATGAATGAATGAATAAATGAATGAATGAGAAGCCGTGTGTGTGTTTTCTTGGAAGTAAAGGTCCCCTCCTCCAAAGTTAAACACACTCGATGAGATTAAATATTCAGCGGAGCAGTGCACTGACTGCCTGTCGCTCTCCGTGGTGCTGAAGAATATCGTCTGAGAATCAGACTCGGCTGCTGCTGCTGCTGCTAATTTCCCTTCAAAACATCAAACGCCACCATATTTTACATGTCACGTCAGAGCACGACACATGAGCTCAAGAAAATGCTCTCTTTTTTTTTTCTTTTTTCTTCTTTTTTTAAGAATCTGCCGCAGTTTTCTGGTTTTCATAATAAACCTGTCACAGTGAAAAGTCTCCCCACTCCACTCCACTCCAGGCCTGCATGTGCGAGCGCCGTTCACCTCCTGACTCACACGGGCAAAATGATTTTGCCAATTCTGCCTGGAGGCGAACAGGAAGTGCTCTTGATTCACACGGGGCCTGGACTGGACGAGGGAAACTGTGAGAGAGAGAGAGTTTACGCTGTGGAAACCTCACAGAGACACAGTGATCTGATCAAAACATCACCCAACGCTTTTTTCCCTTATATTTGTCTAATTTTACTGCTTGTTTTATTCCCTGTTTTGTTGTATTTACATTTACATTCAAGCATTTATCAGACGCTTTTATCCAAAGTGATTTACAAAGGAGGAATAAGCGACGTCAAGGTAGTCTTGGAAAGAACGTCACCAGATAGGAACAGTAAGAAGTGGATCCAAGTGCACAAGGAGATAGGAGCAAGGACAGAAGATGCACTTGGAAGAGCTGGGAAGAGTGCTCGGTAGGTCATTCCACCAGCGTGGAACGACACATGAAAAGAGTCTGGATTGTCTTGCGTGGGGTATTGGTGCCACCAGACGACAATCCTTTGATGACCGAGGGGTAGTCGAGAGGTAACGTAAGACTTTAAGAGAACATTTAAGAATGTTTGTCACAGTGAATTGGGAAGAAGTGGAATCAATCTAATCTAACTGTGATAACAGATTAGTTAGATTAGGAGATGGCTGATGTTTGACGGGAAGGTCTACAACACGGTAGTGCTATGATGTATGACTTTGAGACAAGTGGAGCTGAAGATGCTGAGACTTTTGTTGGGAGTGACGACGACGGACAGGATTAGAGATGAGCATATTCCATCCAGGGACAGCTCAGGTTTGGAGATAAAGTAAGAGACAGAGGGGACAAGGTTGAGACGACAGACGGTGAATATATTGGAGAAAGGATGTTGAAGATGGGAGGACAAGAGGAAGACCACAGAGAAGGTTCATAGATGCTGTGAAGGAGGACATGAGGACAGTTGGTGTAAGAGAGGAGGATATTATTACATTATTTTTGTATCCTATTCCTTTAAAGAAAGAGTTTTATAGGAGTTGCAGTACCACTCTTTACCCAGCAGGGTAGCACATCCTCATTAGTGCGTTTGGTTTTTATACAGGGCAGATTTCCAAAGTCAGACATTTTAGAGTTTTCATGTTTCAGACGGCATCACAAATCCTCACGAACAAACATCCAAAACCGCTCCCATTACGTAAGCTAAACCCTGCAGTGAGCTGTTGTATCTCTGGAGGAGGAGGAGGAGGAGGAGGAGGAGGAGGAGGTGCGTTATCGTTGGAGTGGCCTTGAAAAAAAACCCAAAACAAAACATCAAAGCACAGTGAGAGTCACAGTTACTTTCTTTGCCTGTACAAGTGAAATGTGTTCATGGGAAATAAATGAATGAATGAAAAAAACAACTGACAAATGACATCGCTTTTTACTTCATAGGAGACAGAGGTCACGTGAGTCAAATACTCCTCTGAGTCCTGAGATGCCAGTGGGTTTATGTTGTGTAGCAGAGAAAGAAAGAGACAGCGGTGAATTCACTGGATAAAACAGGCAGTAAAGTAAAGTAAGTAAAAAAGTAGAGGTTAAGGACAGGTATGTTGTCACACACAGACAGACAGTACATCTAACACACACACACACACACACACACACACACGAGCTAAACTGCAGTGAAAACACTGTTCAAAGCTAAAGCTCTGCCTGCGTAAATCACAGCATGAGACTTTTATCCGTTTAAGAGATTTTGCTCGGGCTCTTTTTTTTTATCCGAGTGTTTCAGATTTGAGGATTTATTTATCCGCTAAAAATCATTTCAGAATTTTATTTTGTAAACAATCTTCTGCCCCTGATGAGTGTATCAGTTGTCAGTATCACATGGCAGCAACGAAATGAATTTAGACACGGTCGAGATGACCCGCTGAATTTCAAACTGGGGATCAGGATGAGGGAGAAAGGTGATTTAAGGGACTTTGAACAAAAAAACTCCAGTGAGCAGCAGTTCTCATGAGGTCAAAGGAGAATGACCAGACTGGTATGAGACGACAGGAAGACAGCAGTGACTCACCAAGGTTTACAGACGACCACTTCTGAACATACGACGAGTCAAACCTTGAAGTAGATGAGCTACAGCGAGAAAATAGCACACTATTTGGTGACCTGTGTGTCTAATAAAGTAGCTTGTGAGTGGAAAAAAATCTATTTAAAAATATGACATAAATGATCTCTAGTATATTCACAAATTATGATGAAAACTAAATCTGATAGACACAGACGGCCTTCAGTGGAAGGACAGGACAGTTTGATCAATAAAGAGCCGCTCAGCGCTCAACAATTAGCACTGTATTTTTGGCTATTTTATTAAATAATATAAATATTTTGGTGTATCAAATAAGAGCAGAACTAAAAACTACAACTCTGTCTTATCACAGGACTTAACGAGAATCTCTTGCACACAACAACCAATCAGTATGCCTGATAAATGATCAGTATTTACTGTATATACTACAGTTTTTGCACCCGTTCACATATTAAAACGTCTTTTCTGTGATTGGATTGCAGTCTGATAGCACCTGACCACTTACAGACGTACAGATATGAAAACACTTGAGATGCTTTGAAGACAAACTGTTTTCCGATCTGCCAAAACAATCGAAGTGTCGGACATCGAACAGAAGTGTAAAATGAATCTCCGATGCATCTCTGCTCTGAGCACAGCTAACGTGACAGCGGCAACAAAACATGCGCAGTCTCCTCTGCTTTTGGCGTTTTTTTCCGCTCGTCAAAGACAACTTCCTCCTTTGATTTGAAAAGCAAAGAGGATATAACCTAGCTCGGAGCTGGGAATCAAACCCACAACCCTCCAGTTCAAAGACAACTCCGATCTACCATCACCCGCCGTACACTGCCTGTGGCTACCTGAAAATGGTGATGCTACATCTGTGAAGGGGCTATCCTTCTAATAAATTCAAACTCAAATCCTACACATGTGCAAAGTGCAGCTACTTCATTCAACCCCCTAACATTAACCTCCAAACCAGCCTTTGCTGCTGCACTCACACCTCAGGTTTCCAGTCGAGAGCAGGTTGTGACAACACCGTAAGAGTTAGAGATGCCGTGAGCGTCAGAAGCAGCCAAACAATAGCAATGTTCTGCAATTTTCTGCAGAACAGGTGTGCGTTGAGCACCGAGAATAGATTTTAAAACTCCTCTGTGAAATCTCTCACAAAAAAACACAATACAATGAAATAATGTTAAGGCTTTGCACAGCGAATGAGCCACCGGGGGGCCACCACCACCCCCAGTTTACAGCCCAACTTCATCCATGAGATGCAATAACAGATGTTGGGAGACGTCATTCAATTGTAATCCAGCTGGAAGGTATTTGGTTTTCTCTACTCAAAACACAAATGGAAATACACTCACAATTTAAAAAGCTGGGTTTTGCCTTTTTTTTGTGCTTCACATGGATCATTTCACATGGAAACCAAAGCCCTGCTCAAATAATAGGTACTAGGTTTTCAGAGTTACTGTAGAAATCTGCACATGTCCATGTGGGCCCCATAAGGGTTTTATTTGGGCTGACAATATGGGTCTCAAGTGGATTTGTCCATGTTTTCCATTGTGGCCCCAACCCGTGTTTGCCCACTTCAATCCTATGCCCACTTAGTAACCTTTCCAGGCTACCTGGGTACTGAGTGACATTGGATTGAAGTGAGCAGACACGGGTGGGCAAGGGCAACGGCTTGAAGAGGATAGGCCATGTGGGCAAACACGAGTGGGGCTACCATGGAAACTAC
Source organism: Solea solea (assembly GCF_958295425.1). NCBI lineage: Eukaryota > Metazoa > Chordata > Actinopteri > Pleuronectiformes > Soleidae > Solea > Solea solea. The sequence continues at coordinate 25,654,771 of NC_081145.1, forward strand.
GGACAAACCTGCGCATTGTCAATCCAAATATAACCTGTATGGGGCACTTTTTTTTACCCTAATTTAACAGCTTCAGCGTCATTGTAATGGTTAAATGTCTTGTTGCATGGAGATTGGGGGCTGTCTCCACTGCCCCCTGCTGTCTGTTAGTGGAAAACCAGCCTTGCAAGATCTTCAGAGTTCTCAGAATCAGAAGGTCTTGCGAAGTCTCACGAGAAACACGTAACTCCACGTGGAGAAAACCGTTGTCGGTAAAACATCGGACCGGCTTTTTTTTACAAATTGCCAGAATTGAAAAACACAGAAGCATGAAAAACAGACGACGACCGGCATGGACATGGCCTCACGACTTGTGTTCGCCAGCTCCGTTGAAAACAAATGCACATGGACAGGAGACGATGGATGGATACGGTGGTGTCGTAAAAAAATATGTACTTCAAAACTGTAGGGGGCGCTCTGTAGAGAAGAGAGACTTAGCTTTAACATGAATATCACATCAGTTCTGTTTGATAACAGGATAATAGTGTCATACAGGGATTAGGGGGAGTTCATTTTCATTTGTCGGTCTCATAAAGTCACATGTATGGTGATAACAGTCTGCTGTAAGCCCATGTAAGGCTGAGTGATCCTGAGAAACACAGGACGACCGTCAGCTGAAGAGCTTCCTCCTACACAGGCAAACACCAAGCAAAGGAAGAGGCTTTTTGAATTAATTTTTGCTTCTCACTTCAAATAAAGACCACAGTGTCTCACCGTGGGTAATCATTTTATGCAGTTGGGGGGGGGGGGGGGTGCATTTATTATATCAGCTTACATAACATGGTCAGAGCTGGAATAATTAATGGTTAGCCGCCTTGAGCGAACTGGCAAGATATGTTAAGGACGATTAAAATGTTGTTGTTGACTATTTACCAACAGCTGGGGGACAGGAGCGAGCTGTCATGTCAGGCGGTTTCATGTGAGGAAACATCTGTCGACAGAAGTGTTGGCACATTATTTCTTGTCCTTAACGCATTTTGTCTTTCTATAGGATATAGATATGAGTGTGTGTGTGTGTGTGTGTGTGTGAGACACATAAGCTTCTCAGGCACAACATTCACTCATTGACTTCCTCTGTGGCTGTTACTACTGTTGTAAACAGTGACAGTTGTAATCTCTCTCCCTTTGTGACTCCCCTTATTTCTCACTAACATGATTACTTCCGTTTGTGTGTGTGTGTGTGTGTGTGTGGTCGGTAATCAGTCAGCTTAGCTCTTCATCTCAGTAAATAATTAGCCCGGAAAGGCCAAGCCGGCCAATCAGAGAGCACCAGAGGCAGCCGGGCAGCCAATAGCGGCGCGGAACACTGAGTCCCCCCCACCCCGTGACACGCTGACCTGCTGCATGTCGGCGAGCGTTGCTATGGAAACCCACACCGTACAGAGCGGCTTCGTTTGAATGCAGTGAAGCGAGGGAGGAAAGAGAGAGAGAGAGAGATAGGTGGGAGTAGAGGAGAGGAGATGAGAGAGGGGATGTTTGCAAACGTAGGAGAGGAACAACAAAAGACAGAAGAGCGGTGAAGAGATACAAGGAGGAGATGAGGCGTCAGGTGTAGTTGGAGGTGAGAGCGTGGAAAGTTTTGGAGCTGACCGTGGGAAATGTGGCGTGTTACTAAAGTGACTCAGCGGCAGAGCTTCTCTGAATGGCTTCTGTGACAGAGCAAACGTAGACACCACATCACCGCTCTCACACCTACTGCACATGTCACATTGGAAATGACTGACTTCATAGCAGGAGTTGCTGCTGTTGCTGCAGTGACGGTAATGTCGTTGGGTTATAACGGGGGATCCATTTTCTGATCACTCGCTCGTTAGCTATGTTTACATGGACACAAGTAATCGGAATAAAAGCCTGATCGTCACATAAACACGCCAATCTGAAAACTCCAACAGGTCACCCTTGGAAAAGAGATTCCAAACTCAATGGGTTTTTACCTGGTTAAATAAAGATCATAGGCCATCAGAGGGCTGTCAAACTGAAATGACCTGGAGGTCATTGAGCACCTAGTCTGGTCATGAGGGAGCCGGTTAAGGGGGAAAAAACAACTGTTCAGTAGCGGGTGGGTAATATGACCTTAAAACTACAACACAATATTCCATTTCAAGATATTTGATGATATTTTGCAGAATTTAAAAGTAAAAGTGCTTATTTTGATATGCAACAGTGTATACTTCACAATAATAAAAAAATGAATGACGCAAAATATGTACATATGTATATATATATAGACATATATATGCACATACATATATATATATACATGTTGTATATATATATATATATATATATATATATATGTTACATGTCAAATGTTATTGGCGATAAAAAAAACAATTCTGTCATAATAACCAACGAGAACAAATGAGCAGCATATGGAACAAGTAAAATATAAAAAACGACTTTGAGCTAAAATGTGTTAGCAATCAGTAAGAAACTTGAAAATGCTTCAGCTAAGGAGTCGCATATAAAAATAATTATCACTTCAATAAACTGACATTTGTCGAGTGACCAGAAACTCAATATCCTGCTAGCTTTACTTATTGTAATTAAATTAAAATAAATCAAACTACTGTCTGAATAAAGAGAAAAACAGATAACTGGTGAATATAAAATGCCCCTGTTAGCACTTAGCAACAGTGTTTAGCATAGCTTTCATGTTTGCTTGTTCTGTCCAACACTAAAATTAGTGACGTTACTGTTTGATATTATTGTTGTAAGACAGAAGTGAAAGGTTTATTATTTTCCTTGATCAATCACTAATAAAATCCTTTTTAAGTCTGACCTGAACGTTTATGACCTCGTATAAATACAGAATCAGGATAAGTTAATGTTGCTATAAAAAGTGCACTGTGTACTGCCGGAGCGAGATGAATGGAAAACCAGGCCGATGTTTTCAGAGTGACAGTTGTGTACCACACGTCCGTCCATCCATCGGAGGATTCCTTATCACTTTTTCATATTGCCTAATTAGAGAACTCTCATCATAATCACCCAGCTAGAAATCTCTCTCTCCATTATCTCGTCATCATTTAGCTGATAAATCCATCCATCCATCTGTACATCTGTCTATCCATCGTTCCCATCTTCTCTTCCTCCGTCAGTCTGTTATCAAACTCTGTGCGTGTGCACTATTTATATTTTTTGTGAGGTCCAAAAAGACGTACAAACCTATCTTTGTGAGGACATTTTGTTTGGGCCCCACTACTTTAAATGGGCTTTTTTCAGGGTTAAGACCTGGTTTTAGGGTTAAGGTTAGCCCCTTAGTTGTGATGGTTACGGTTAGGGTAAGGGGCTAGGGAATGCATTATTAGGGTTCCCAATTTTCCAGGACTTTTCCAGGACATGTTAACAGATAAGTTATCACTGAATAAGAGAATAATTTTCCAGATTAACATCATCTTCTCATTTTCCGTATGTTTTCCATGACTGAAAAATTGGTCAATCATTTTCCAGGTTTTCCAGGACTTGTAGGAACCCTGATTATGTCTATGAAGTGTCCTCAGTAAAATATAAAAATAAGTTTGCATGTGTGTGTGTGTGTGTGTGTGGTCCAGACTAGCATCGTAAAACAACCTGCTCGTCGTAGTTACGTAACAAGGCTCCGATTGTATGTGTGCTACTGTCAGAGCTGTTGTTTAACTCTCACACACAGATCTCATGTGCGTATATACTGTATGCTTGTGCGTGTGTGTGCATGAATGTGTGTTTCTATTTTTAAGCAGGAATCCATATGGTGTGTGGGTGACTGAACCGAGCCCTGGTCTAAGTGCATTGATGACATTGATTTTAAATTCAGGGCAAATCTCATGCTGGTTAAAAAGATGCAAAGGTCCTGAAACCTTAAATATGTGCATGAGTCGAAACATTATTCTGTACATCTTGTTGGATGGATGGATATTTTTTTGTGTGCCAAAATGCATTATTTAGCCATGTATTGTATTAAAATAAAGAAAACCAGAGCCTTTACAGTTGTTACTACACTTGTTTTGACTCGGGGTGGGTCAAAATATCGATTTGGTGATACATTGTCGTCCTTCCTGGTGCAATGCGATAATCCATACATCAGGGCAAATATCGATATTTTAATTAACAAATTAAAGAGCTCTAAAGTAAACTGTCCCTGGCAGTTTCACTCGCCGGTTACCACATTATAAATTACCTTGTGGTGGCGCTGCTCAAATGAATAAGGGAAACTTGGGCGGAAGTCATCTGGCTAAAGAAGAGGGGAGTTTACAGCAGGGTAATGGTGGAGAAGCTACGTAAAGAGATGCTCCATCCACGTGCAATACATAGACTTTATGCACTTTGTTCTCCGTATTGTGAATAAATAGAGAAATCCTACTCTTTTGTTTTCTTCAGATATCGTATTGCGATATGATTGATGTCATGGACCATGTATTGCGTATCGTATCGTATCGTGAGGTACCCTGTGATTCCTAGTTCTGACTGTATTTATGTTGGTCACTGTCATCCACACACTGTAATTAGGCAAGGACATTTCTGTCCCTGACATTTCTGTCCCTCTCAATTCACTCACGTCAAGATATACAACGTATTGAACCAAGTGTAGCACAAGCTATAAATCGTGTTTAGTGTCAATTAGCAAATGTAGCATGTTAGCGTGCAGACATGCTAAACATTATTGCTACTTGGCATCAGCATCTTTTAGCTCCGAGATTTCAGTGTTTGGCCTCATAGAGCAACAAATACAAATCTGTCCTGAGCTCACATAGAAAGACGGGATATAACATGATAACATTTAACATGATTTAACTCCTCTGGAAAAAAACACTAGAGGCAAGACAAGCCATGCTAGAAAAGCACCACTGGATAAAAAAACGTAGAGGTGCCCCCTGATAGGCATTCAAGAGAGTTCAGGTGTCCGGCAGAAAAGCATTGGATTCAGTCTCTGGAACTTCAATTCATTCAGTATCAAAACACCAAAGATTATAGTGAGGTTTCAATGCTTATGCAAGGATAATATACTGTATATGATATAATATAATATACAGTCATAAGAAAACAGAGCTACCTACCATCTAGATTAGCCAGTATTGTGTCTTTTCAGGTTATTTGTGATGCGCCTTTGTGATGAGATTAACTTAAATTTCCCTAAACAGTTGAAAATTCAGCCTGTTGCTCATACTGTACATACGTATGGAGCCTAATCTCTATAGTGCATTTCACACAATATTTTATGGAATACAAGAAAAATTCAGCAAGGACCATGAGGACATCTCTTGGGCCTTAGTCTTTGCAAGCCGCCGTCCTCCTCTGTCCCTCTAACCTTTTATTCACCCTCTTAAGACCACATGGCCTGAATTCAGGGCCTCTAGATACACAGGAAAGATCCAACGCCTGTCCTCATGCAACCCACTGCCTCTGCATGAATGGTGTGCACGAGTGTGAAAGGGCGCAGGCGGCGGCAGAAGAAAGGATGACCCGAGAAGACCTCCAGACAATCTTCTCCTACTGTAATCTGTCACTGTCAATCATTCTCCACTAACAGCACCATCACTTTGATATAGGGGACATTTGTCAGTCACTTTTAATATCACTATTTGACAGACACACACGTCCACACACACAAACATCCACAATGCATCTGGCTCTCGCTTACCTCCGTCCGAGTACGTCTCTGTTCCATATCCGTCCTGCAGCCCGTTGTTCCACGTTCCCTCGTACTTCCCGCTCGTCCCGGTGCTTTCTCGGAGACCGTAGCGTCCCTTAAAGCCGTGCGTCCACTCGCCCTTGTACACCCAGCGGCCTTTATTCTCAACACCCACTCCATGTCTCTTGCCCTGAGCCCACGTGCCCTGGTAGGTGTTTCCGCTGGGCCACGTGTAGACGCCCAGCAGTTCAAAGCCATGGGCCCAGGACCCGCAGTACTCGCCCTGGCCCTTTGGTCCCGTGCAGATGCCATGGCCGTGCGCCTTGCCCTCCTCCCACCCGCCGCAGTATGACCCCCCATCGTCAAAGTTGAACCTGCCGCCAGTGGACATGCATGAAACAGGTCTTGGCAATTCCCCTGAAGCCTCGACAAAAAGAAAAAGAAAAGAAAAAGAAAACAAAGGGAGAAAAGGGGAGGACAGGTTGGTGCTAGAACCAATCCATGGAGTCAAATTTAGAGTTTGGCGAGGTCAGGGGTGGTGGAGGAGGAGGAGGAAGGGGAAAATGAAAAGAAACCAGTCCTTGTTTTCAGGTGAATTAAAGAAGAAGAAGAAACAAGGTAAGTAAGAAAAGTTGACCCCTCAGCGGGAGAGTCAGGGGTTTCCCAATGTGGTGGGTAAGAAGAAGCAAGATGTTCACACCATCCTTCTGCTGGGATCTCTGAGGCTATGGCTAGCACTTTCCAGCTTCTCTGTGGCAGGTGAGAGAGGAGGAGAGTGGGCCCACCGCTGCCATTACCCACTCTCAGTGGTGGACGAAACCATCAGGCGGCTCCACCGACACTGCCACCAGCAGAACTCTTCCTCCTCCACCTCCTCCTCCTCCTCCTCCTCCTCCTCCTCTTCTTCTAGTCTCCGCTCAGGCCCACTCGCTCTGCCGCCTCCTACCTGATGATGCCTCCACCTCTCTGGAGTGCAGAGCCAAGAAGTCTCCCTGGAGGCAGCCCTTCAAACCTCCAAGCTACCAGCATAGGAGCCACCCTCAGCACTGAGGCCCGAGCTGGAGCGGTGACATGATGAGTGAGGAGGAAAAACGCACAAAAATCACTTTTTTCTTAAGGAAGAAAAGGCTTTTTTTTCTTTGGGTCCGCTTTCAAGTCAGATGTGTGGCTCACTTCAGGCTTCAGCATCCCTCTCTCACACACACACACACACACTTTGACAGTGAAGGAACACACATGCATAGAGAAAAGGGAAATAAGAGGGAGAAACAAACGTGTAAATTTGCTTGGCTGCCTTTTTTCTTTTTTTTTTTGGTCTGTCCTGTGCTGCTGGAGAAACAGCAATGCAGTCTCCTGCCTTATACACACACGTACAGCACAAACGCACCCATACACACTTCTTTCTGACAGCAAATGCGCTCACACACAAACAGAGAGGGAGAGACAATGAAAATAAACAACTGAATTGATCAGTTTCTCCTCCTCTTCTATTCCCTCTCTCAGTCTGGCTGTAGGTCTTTAATCCACTGCTTCCATAAGTGGTTTATCCTGTGCGTGGGTTGCCTTCAGGTTTCCTGCTTGATGAAATAACATCCATCTATGTGATCCTGTTATGGTGCGTCCTGTCCTCTTCAGCATCTCCTGCTTGTCTCCATGTTTCCCTGTGGAGCAGTGGCTGACGCACAGCCTGCCTGCTGCTGTCTTACAGTCTCTTCTCCTCCTATGGCTGGATCACTCAATCTCTCTCTCTCTCCTCTCCCCCTCTCTCTCTCTCTCTCTCTCTCTCTCTCACACAGAAAATCTGCTCATTAGAGAGGACTGTTCCAATGCAGCCAAACACCACCAACCTCCACACACCCCCCCTCCTCCTCTGCTCAATAGCACACTCCGGCTCTTAAAGGGACACACACTCAGAGCTGCTCAGATGAGTTTCTTCTCTCCCTCGTTCACCTGTAGCTTTTAACGTTCACTCAGTCTTTTTGTCTCTCCGCTCCTTTGCCTCGGGCTCAGCTTGTTGGCCTGACACTTGCGATGACTACAGAGCAGGGCCGCACACACACGTTTCCCCTTGGAGGGTCAAGATAGTCAAGACTGAGACATGAAAAACAAAAAAAAGAGCTACTGAATCTGAGGGGAAAGCAAATACTGGGTGAATTAATTAAATGAAATATTCTTTTAGTATTATTATTGTAGATAAAAAGCAACTCTGCTTTGTATGTTTCTGTCACACAACATTATTGTTCATGAGGTGCCTCCATTACATTAAATAGTAGCTTTTAAAATGGATTCAAACAAGCGAACTTCTTGCTATGAGGCACTGCACCACCGCGTGTCCCTGCTGTACAGACAGATTAAGAAAATAAATGAACGTTTGGATACTTAATTTCACGAAGCATCGATACATATATTTTTACTTTTTTCTTAAGTATAAATGTTATTATTACTATTATTACATATTTTTTTTTACACATAATTCACTGCTTTATCCTCCACAAGCCAATCCCAGCTGGTATAGGGTAAAAGGTCAACAGTCCATCACAGACAAACTCACTCTCACACTCACACTCACACCCGAGTTATCCTAATCCTATCTTTTCCATTTTTTACCTTTAAATTGACATATTTCTACTTTTTAAAGACATTCGCGGTGGGAAAACATTAAAGAATTCTATTGTACAGGGACCTTGTTTTCTTTCATGTGTTTATGACACTAAACACTTTGAATCGTGGCGACATGTTAATCTGTGCTCTGTCTTTTCCTGCCGGTGCAGCTCATCCCTGCAGCTGCCCCTGTTGCTGTTGTTGTCCTTGTCCTAGCGTTTTGCAGTGGCTGGGAGAGCTAAGCCAATTCCAGCCCAGATTAAAGTAATAAAATCACTGCGAGGCTGGGGATTAAGGTTTATAGGGCCCTAAACACACGGGTAGTCGAGAGACAGAGAGAGCAGGGACAAGAGAAGAAGGTGAGCAGGAAGAGGGATTAGACTTCAGAGAAGTTAGTAACACACACACATCAGTGTTGTTCGTCACAAATCCATGACATTGTGTGGAAAGAATTAATTAGAGATAAGACTGTGCTGACATGATCACAGATAATGATTAGAGATGCTGTAAAGAGAGGGTAAAGAGCAATACAGGGAGGGGATTATTTACATGTTTGAGAGGAAATTCAGTACAATCTCATCGAATTACAGAGGGCAATAATATCATTTGCAGCCATAATTTAAGGCAAAGATGTAATTCCTCAGTGTACTACACAGAGAAGTTGTTGTTTGTGGTGTGAAACGGTGTGTGCACAAGCAAAAACGGTTCAAAAACACATACAAAAATAGATTTTCACAAGATATAGGGACGAGGGGTTTTGACTCACTGTTGTCACTGCATTTTTTTTTTCTTTATTTATAAATAGTTTTTACCAGCACAATCCAGAAATGTAACAAAACTTAGAAACGAAGAATGGAAGAGGGGAGATTAATAATTGCTGTTAATGGAGAAGGGGTGGGATTAAATCTATTCTAATTGTTGTATATTTCATTAAGATATTATATATTATATTTTTAAAATATACTATTTTATTCCACTCAGTGTTGTATTTTACTGTTTTTTGTTTCTTTTTATATTTTCTTTTTTCCATTTTATTGTGAAGCACTTTGAGCTGCAATCCTTGTATGAAAGGTGTTATAGAAATAAAGTTATTATTATTATTATAATAATATATTGTTTGCATGTTTGAAATAAACCACTCCTACTACATCTAAAGCTGCAAAAGGCAACTCATCACTGTGATTTTGTGACCAGACACGTTACAGACTCTTACTCAGTTTACGGCAAAGAAACAAAGTGTCAGTTTTCTCTAAGGTGCAGATGTTCTACCGATCTACCCGTGTGCAAAGTGTGGCTACTTCCTGTCGCTGTTACTTTAACAGTTGTGGTTGCCATAAAGTTAAAGGACCCTACGTATTTATTTTATAAGGATAACAGGAAGAATAAAACGAAAACATAACATTTCATTTATCTAAACTGTTGTAAAATGTCCTGACAGGAATGAATAGAATTCTAACTTCTAAGTAAAGTGAAGTGTTTTGGAAAAGTTTCTTCTAAATTTAAAGCAATAAGACAACGGATGCATGTTTATGGTGGTGTCATTAAAAAAGATGTCCTCCAAAACTGTAGGGGGCGCTAGAGTTATAGCTGAAAAAAGCGACCAGACTTCTGCTTTGACCACGTTTGGGCACTGTTTGATTAACCATTTAAAACCCTACAGAGGACAGAGACACGGGAACGAGCTTCTCAAGGGTCAGCGTCTCTGAGTGAAAGGCAAAATGTGGCGAGTTCAAATTTTCCTCTGACCTCATCCAGCATCTTCCTGTGTTTGCTCACCATCTGCTCCGTGCATCCACCGTGTGACATCTCCAAGCGATCGATGAGCACAGTCGTCTGCATGGGCGGTCAATGATTACATGGGGACGCCTTGGACCTTTGTACTTCACTGACTGTGAACTGACAACCACAAACAGATCTGCTTATAAAAGGTTTTGGAAAACAAGGGAAACAGTCACCTTTAATTCACAAACACTTTTATTGTGAAACTATGTGAAATATTATTATTTTGATGTCATTTGAGATCAAACCCAAGGCCTTTCAGTTGAAAGACGAGCAGCTCTACCACTAATCCACAGGAGACAATCTCCAAACACACAAGAGGTTGAAGTTCTGCGCAGACTTCCTCACAGGGGTCCTGTGTACCTAATAAAGTGGCCACTGAGTGTATTCCATCAACAAAATGTGCACAAACTTCTCAAAATATTCCTCCGTGCACAACTTTTGTTCCCGTCTCAGTCACAGCTGACGCACGTGTGACGATTCCACGGAGCGCGGCCTCGCGTCAGCACCGCGGCGGTGCACCCAAAAAAATCTCCTCAGTTATTTATTACATCTTTTTTTGTCTCAGTTAAATTTTAAAGGGGGGGGGGGGGGTGAAAGGAGGAGGAGGAGGAGCAACGAAGGAGAGGAGGGCAGCCTCATTCTCATCCATCCCCCTTCTCTTCTCCTCTATTATTCATCAGCCTCTTCTCATCCCTTGTTCAGCATGCTGATGGAGGATAAAATAGGTCACAGAGGGAAAAGGCTGGTGCTCGCACTGTGACTGATGTCTTCACGGACTTATCATGCACTCATCCCCTCTTCCTCCTCCTCCTCCTCCTCCTCCCACCATCATGTCATCTCATCCTTCTCACCTGCTCTCTCTCTCTATACCTTCACCTTACATCCATATCATCTTGATTTCTTGTCACTCCTCTCAGCTCAGCTTGCCATCTGCTCCGTCTCCGTCTTTATTTCTCTTTACTCTCCAGTCGCCTCCTTGTCTGTAAAAACTCCAGACAAAGGAATTGTGTTGCTGCCGAGTTTCTGCAGGGGGCAACAAAACCCAGAGAAATCTATAAATCTGACTACTGGGAGGAAAGAAGAGCCCAGTTAGTGAGAATGTGAACGGCAGGAAAAAGCTAATCACAGATAAATTAAATTAAACGGAGTCCTCATGTTTTTATACAGGCCTTTATCTCCCTTTTCTTAAGCTGTTAAACTGTGCAGGAGCCGAGCTATTTAAAGATGACTCTCTACCTGAGTGACTGCAGTAACAACAAATGCCCACCAGGTGGAGACAAATCCTATTTAGATCATACACAAATGCATGCTGCGGTGTAAATATTGTTATAATAAAACAAATAGTGTTGAAAATCAGTTCAAACTGATCAAACTTTACACAAATTGATGTTTCCTAATACCTTGGAATGTGTGTAAAAAAATTATAAAATAAAAAAGTTAAAGCTGCAGTGTGTAACTTTGATTATTCTGTCTCTAAACAAACACGTAATCTCTATGTTTCCTGCTTCATGTGAAAAACAGACAAAACTATCAGACCTTACGAGACGTTGTCTTAGGTCTGTGATGACTTCCTGGTTTTAAAGGCTGTTGAGAATCATATTAATTATACTGGATTAAAAAGCACATGGAATAGACAAAATTGTACTTAAAAAAAAAACAAGGCACTTGATGACTAATTATTTGTGAATCTGACCATGTTTCTAACGCACGCAGATATCCTTCATTTAACATTGAAAAAGCTGAAATAGAAAGTTAACACAGATCATTAACAGTAGATAGTTTAGTATTAGTGTATTGTATAGTCTGAAGAAACAACCTGTGAGCAGCTTTATATCCCAACATATATATGTGTATGTATATATATATATATATATATATATATACTGTATATATATGTATATGTATATATATATACATATATGTATATATATAGACACATATATGTATATCTATATATATATGTATATATATACACATAGATATGTATATCTATATATATATATATATATGTATACAGATCTTGTATAAAGACTTACAGAAATATTGATTTGATTTATATCGTGACATATATTGATATCAGATGATGTAAAAAAGTATCTCGTGATAAGATTGTTTCCCATATTGCCCAGCCATAATTAAATGTTACATAAAAAGTCATATTTGGAGAAAAGAACATGAAGGAACGTTGATTCTGCTGTGAGCGTAATGGATGAGTAACTTGTAGTTGAACACAACAACAGTGATGTGTTTCCAGCTTGTGCTTGGGCCCAGTAATATATATTTTATTGAGGAGAAAACATGATTTATACCTAAATGTACTGATAAGAAATTAAAAGTAGTTCATAAATTCAGCTGGAAGATCGTTCTTGTTTTGGTTTATAAAAGTTAACATCGTTCATTCATGTCACATTAGAAAAAAGATATTTTACACACTCACTCACTCACACACATACACTCAGTCTGCCTTGTTCCACTACTGGTCTTCATAGAAGACTTTCGCCATGGTGACGGCGACCTTTGCGACCTTTTTGTCCTTGGCGTCGGGGCCCATGTTAGTTCGCGCCACTCCTATCCAGTACTGCTCTGTGCGGCTCTGGTAATCTGTCACCGTCTCCCCCTCCTGCACAGCTGGGTGCTCGTCTTCATCTGGACACAGACGAAGAGTAAAGAGCACGAAGGTGCAGGTACAAGATTTACATTTACACATAATGAACCCTTTAAGACAGATTTAAGCGCCCAAACCTCAAAGAACAGACACAGTCCTGTGAAACGTGGTTACATACGGGATATACAATCCACCAATATACAATTTAGAGATTTTCTCCATAGAGAAAAATGTGTGTTTTTAGCTCGCAGGGACACAGGAGCTGCTGTTCTACTGTTGCCTCATCTGGTAAGTTTGTGTCACTGAAGGAAGTCCGGACGCAGGTTTTTTAAACACAGAAGCTGCAAAATATGACATCTGAAGTCACTGACGGAGGCGGCAGTGGATCAACAACTACTGTGTGCCGTGATGTTAAATCGCTGATTTTCTCAATGGACTCTGGTGCAGGGGAGTGAACGGTTTTCAAAGTGACGCAAGCTTCGGGTTCCGGTCAAAAAAGGCAGTCAAAGAGCGAGATAAGGTACTCTTGAGATAATGTAGACTTATGTGATTATTAGGTGAGACTTTTGTGAAGGGGTTAAAATTTGTTTCTGTGTCACAGTGAAGTCAATAACACCCACAAAGGACTGTAATATAAAGTACGTCACATCCTAATTGAATAACAAAGGTGCGGCTCAATATAAATCACATTGACAGGTAACGTGAGTGACAGATGAATCCCTTGCCTTCCTCATCCTCGCTTTCCTCTTCTGACTCCTTCTTTTCCACTTCCTCTCCCTCTGCTCCTTTTACCTCCTCGCCCTCCTCTTCGTCGTCCTCTGACTCAGACTCTTCCAGCCACTCCTGCGTCTCTGAGGAGAGAGAGAGAGAGAGAGAGAGGATCATAAATCCAGATGAAACCTCACACCCGTTCTGTGCCGTCTCATCATCGGACATGAATCAGCCGACAGTGGCTGCGCTTCACTCCGCGGTCGCGATGCCACTGATGGCGCCTTAGGTGGTTCTTGTCTTTCTGACTCACTTGGATCCATTTCCACCAGCGTCTCCCACTGGTCCATCTTATGCAGGTCCAGACAGTAGAAGTCGTTCAGGGTGAACTGGCGGTCGCCAACTTCAAACATCCCTCCGTACAGGTAGAGCTTGCCCTGGCGCACCGTTGCCATGGCGCTGGACCTCGGGCACGGCTCCACCAGGTTAGCAGACGCAGAACCTGAGAAGATTCAGATATTTTTTATCTGAATCTGAATCAGCAAATTGATGGGAATCTGAATGTTCATGTGTGTTTGTGTGTGTGGAATCTTACCATCCTCCTCTTCTTCTTCTTCTTCCTCCTCCTCCTCCTCCTCTTCCTCCTCCTGAGCTCCGGGGATCACTTCCTTGATGGTCATCACCGTGCCGTCCTCCGTGACGATCTCCTTGATGACCTCAGTGGGTCCTCGGGACGCCGCCTCCTCCCCTTCCTCCCCCTCCTCTGCTCCCTCCCCCTCCGCGCCGCTCTTCTTCCCCCTTCGTCTTTTCTTCTTCTCGGTCTTGTTTCCCTGAACAGAGAGAAACAACAACAACAACAACAACACATGAGACAAACACACAGGAAAGTGACCTCCCTGCTGTGCACACTAACACTGGAAAAACAGGCCGCTCCCTCTAAACACCGATTAACTGGAACTGATGGTCTTCACACTTGAATAAGTAAATAAATATCAACACTGGAGACAATGTGGGCTCATGTGTTTTAATGTTTGGTCTCAAGATCCTTATATATATCATCCTTAATATATCAAGAATATTTATCTCTTCAAAAACTGTTGAAAAAGACAGTTACAAAGTTGAAATGTATAACTGGCGACCCTCCGGTTACAAGCGCTTTTACAGTTCCTTGCTTCTCAAAGAGTGAGAGTGACAATACACTGTAAATACACTCTTAAAATAAAGACAAATCAACTGTTTATGACATCATAAACACTTATTACTACCTTTCATTTCAGATGATACCTGATTTAGTTTATGTGTGTTAGAAACAATGATATTGTCTATAAATATGAATTTTGGTGATTTAAAATGTAATTTTGTAAATTCCATGTATTTTTTCGGTGTATTTTAGTTATTTATTCAACTTTTAAAACCAGGAAAAGTCATCACAGATAGCACAGATATCCCAAATCTAATACCATATCTCGTCACCATATATAGATATAATATTGCGCTGGAACTCACTCGCAGCAGTCCGGGGAACCAGCGGTTCTTGACCGTGTCATAGAGGTACAGGTCGTTGAAGAAGTCGCCCTCCAGCGTCTCCTCCTCTTCCTCGTCACAGACGCCGCCAAACAGCACCGCCCTCCCTGCTGGGCCCACCGCCAGAGAGAAGCCGGAGCGAGGAGGAGGCTTGCTCCCTGAGGGACTCACCCTGGACCAGGACCACTTCTCTGGAGGACACACAACAAAACAACAGCAGCTGAGACACGTCACTGGTTTCTCTGTAACTGGAAAACAAGAAACACATGCAGTACATTTCTTGTCTCTCGGGTGCAAATGTTTCATACCTTGGCCGTCTTTACCATCTCGCTTCAGCAGAAACATGTCAGAGTGGATGGTTCCCTTCTCCACGTCCTTCTTGACTCTCTAAATGAACAGAAATACAAAATATCAACAAGTTGCCGCGTTGCAAAAAACCTGATACACTTGTACACACAAAACTGTAGCCTCAGAACACGAACACACACACACACACACACACACTCACCACTTTAGAGTATCCACCATAGATGATCACACCTGTGCCGTCGGGCGTGGACGTCATCTGACAGGCCGAGCGCGGGGAGGGGGCGGAGCCTGATGGAGTGAGGCGGGACCAGGTAAAAGTGTCCAGGGAGAAAGAGTAGACGTCGTTGTAATAGATGAAATCCCTAGAAAGAAAAATGGGTTAAGTGAGTGACATTTTTCCTTTCATTCTTTACAGCCATGGTTCACAAACTGTGGTACGTGTACCACAAGTGGTACGCGAGCTTCATCTGGCGATACTTGGAGGAAAATCAGAAATACTGTTCTACTGTTTATACCAGGGTATGTGATCGGAGTTAGAGCAGAGTGTGAAGAATTAAACAAATAAAATAATACTTAATAATTAAAGTCATCTGATCTCCCTCTCCATCTTAATCTAATGTCACTATGGGAGTGTGTGAAGTATATGTGAAGAAGAGGAGGATGATGAGACAGTAAATTATCTTACTGGGAATAAATCTGCCTCACACCAGAGTATAATTACATTTGCGACACTACTGTTGTTTATTATGATTCAGTAACGTCTGCCTACCTCGTGCTCTCATGGAAACCTCCAAACACCAGCAGCTGCTTCTTGCTGAGGACCATCCGGTGACCACTGCGGCCTGACGGACCACCAGGCGCTCTGGGAAAAACACAAACCGCAGTGTCATAGAGCACTGTTGCCCAAATATTGAAACAAGAAAATAATCACATAATTAAAACTCCATGACGGAACTTCTACTGCCTCCCTGTGGACTTTTGAATCATAACAAAGCACTGCCGTCATGTCGAGACGACCTACACAGACACAGAGAGAGAGACAGAGAGAAGCGTTGTTGTTTCTACAGTTCTACTGTAAGTTACGTGTTGTACAGCGTATCTGTCTTTTAACACAGTCGGACTCGTCCACACTTCATCCAGCACACGTTTCCAACATCGGACAATCACTTTCTTGAAAAGCTAAAAGCATGACCATGATAAAAAAATATGACCGTGAAGTCCTACTGAAAACCCAAGTTCATTTTTAGCAATAGAATCCACTTCCACTGAAGCTTTTCATGGGTCATTCAGAGCATTTTCAGCCCCAGTCACATAAGCAGCCTTCTTGTCTTTATAATACTAATAATTTATTTAAATTAAGTGCCTTTCAAAACTCTCAAGCTCACCTAACATCACAAAAAATATAAGAAATTGATTAAATCAAGCAATATTGGACAAAATATAATGATAGATACGAGTTGATAGGCTTAATCAACATTGTGTTGATTAAATTAAATTAAAAACTCTTGTTTTTATTCAGAAAAAAACAAGTTATTATGTCGGCAGTTACTTTTTGTAATTGATTAACATCATTTTTATATTTGTCATTGTCTCATTCAGTCTGCTGCACTTTCGTTCTATTTTTCCAGGCGTTTGTTTTACTGTCACCGCTGTGCACATACTTGATGTTCTCCCAGGTGTGTGTGGCAAGGTGCAGCACCCACAGGTCCTTGTAGTGGTAGAACTGTTCCCCATTCGGAGACGCAAACTCTCCCCCAAACACCCAGAGCTGGCCCCCACCCTGGGGAACAACCACCGCCTGAGGGGAGGAAAAAAAGAGGGAGGGAGGGAGGTGTGGGTGAGACTAGAGGGCTGCAAAAGTAGAGTGAGATAAGGAGGCCTGATGTCCTCAGATTTAATTGGTTTCCATGCAACAGGCATGATGACATTGCTGATATGACTCAAAGTTTCCCATGATCTGTTCTATTATGCAGCAGTCTGCCCTCTTGTGGCTGATTTAAGAATTGTTTGAGCGTGCACGCCAAAAGAAAAGTTGAGGTGTGACTCTGTGGCCTTCACCTGGTGAGCGCAGCGAGGCGGAGGAGGACCGGGAATCTCTGATTTCACCCAGCAGTCTTTCTTGATGTTGTAGAAAAACAGGTCGTTGTACAGGTAGGTCTGCAAAAAAATAAATAAATAAATAAATAAAAAGGTAACAAGGGGTTTTTAAACAGAGAAGTCACTCATGTCACACACAAAAAAAATGGGAAAAGAAGAAACCATCTGCATCAAAGCCTTCACACCTCACATACACTTCATATAAGACCTTTTTTTGTTTGAAACAACCATTAGATTAATTAAAAATGTCAGCCATAATAAACCCAGTTCAGTGATTGTTGACTATATTCAAGTCTCATTAAGAAGAGTGTAAAGTGTGTAACTACCTTCTTTCCATTGAAGAATTCTCCTCCAAACATAATGAGTTCATCTTTCTCGGGATGAGCAGAGAGAGACGAGCTCAGCCTGAAAAGCATAAAGAAACAGCAACATGTTGATGTTGATCAAACGAGACAATGTTGTCTCTTTGAGGACCTTTTCTTCTAAACAAACTGCTATGAGGTAAATATATGTGTCCAGTCCACTTCAGAGTGATTTTAAATCAGTCATGCATTTTATATCTAGCAGCACCTTCACCGGTATAAAATAATAAAAATGATAAATGATAAAAAGCTAATATCTATGTGGCTTGATCAGATAAGGATCTGGATTTTAGTGTTAAAGGTACGTGCTGTTGGTTTTTCCTGCATTTACTTGCAGTCAAGTTTGTGACAACATGTTTGACAGAAGTGCAGCGTTCACCTCGGTGATGGGGGAGGACATGTCGACTCCACAACCTGCGTCTTCTTGGCATCCAGATTCTGAAACTCGGCAATCAGAGCCTCCAAATCCTCCTGGAGATAGGAAAAGGGAGAAAGAAAGGATATAAGTAAAGGAGGAAGGAATGGAATGTAAGATAAACTAAATATGCTGTAAAATGTATTAAATGTCACCTGATTGGTAATCAATCTGTATATCATTTTGTAAATTCTGCCCAGCGTTAAGAGTATATTTAACTTGGATGTGGTTGTCTCTTTATTATTTGTCAACAAAACATGGAACATAAAGCCTTCAGTTTTTATTCCACAAATACCTGAAAACCCACCTGTTTGCCACTGCGTTTGAATAAAAATTGAATTATCATCACTGCTGCACCTCAGCTGTAACTTTTAATCTCTTTTTAATTTCCTTTTTCTCCCTTCTTTTTTTAACTCTTTATTTAAATGTGTTCTAATATGCCTTTTACAGCTTAAATGCTGCTGTATTTTTTTCTTTCTTTTTTATTGTAAAGCACTTTGAATATATAAATAAACTTGCCTAATTTCATAGATCTATCTTGAGACCGTTATTATTATTAGTATTATTTGTATTATTATATTATCATTAGGGCACATATTTTGATTCCAATAACCTTTAATGCTTGTGCTTTAACACAAGCATTAAAGGTCTCTTTATATCAATATCTTCAAACTAGGGCAACTATTATTCTAAATGATTACTAAATTAACCATATCAAACTATTTTGATAATCTGTTAACCAGCTAGTCTGTCTGGTTTTTCAGATTCTTATGTGAATATGTTCTGGTTTCTTTGCTCCATGTAAAATGTAAGACATCATTACACTTGAGGACAAAACAAGACATTCACATTCATCATTTCCAGGTTCTTTCAACATTTTCTAACACTTTACGGACCAAACAAGCAAAAAAAAAATCAATGACGAAAACAAACATTTGCTGCAGCCCTACTTCAAAACAACAGGCAGTCAGCCACTGTGTGCTCATTTCTGTCGAGAATACATCTCGTTTTATTTAGAATTTGTAGTAAAAAAACAAAAAAACCTTTCCATTTGTGTCCTATATACAAGTATAAGTATTAATACATTACCTCTTCTCGTTTGGACCTCTTTGAAACCTTCTTCTCCATCTTGGCCGCGGTCTTCTCCGCGCCCTTCACCTTATTTTCTTTCCTGCCCTTTTTGCCCATTGTTGTCGTGTTTATGTTCGACAATAATTTGTTAATTTTCCTCTAGTTTCTGTCAAAGAACCCAGTGCCGCGTGGGAATCCAAACAAACTCGCGTGCGAAACCCACACGCCGCCGCCTCTGACAACTAAGGAGCATTTACTTCCGGCAACAAACTAGGCGTAAGAAGCGCGTGGACATGTAGCAGCGCCTCCTAGCGGCACGGATGACACACTGGACCAGGGCGCCACAAAACAACAACAATATTAAACTGATTTTAAAGGCTTGAACTCACAGAAATATCACAGAATTTCATGATATTTATATTTTAAGTTATGTATTTTGTGTTTAATATTTTGTTTTTAAGTGAGCGAAGCAGGAAAAATTGATTTATTGTCATTTGCCAAAATAACATGTTATCGCTGGCTGTAATGAGGTGTTAAATGTTTAACTTTGAGTACTTTCTTTGCTCAGGTGTGTTTATATACCTAGTGAAAATGAAAAAAAAATATATAATTTCATCAGATTGACTATAGGTTGTGCTGAAAAAAAGGATATAAGACACTCTATATTGCACATATACAGTATTATACATATAGCCTCTGTATATAGGTTTTAGCATAGTAATGGAAAAAAGCAGCCTAAATGCTCTGGGTTCTAAGGGTTAAGAAGAAGAAAAATCCAATACAACACCACCTATTACCTGTATTAACATTATTATTATTAGTAGTAGTAGTAGCATTAATATTATTTTTTTTTAAAAATGAAACACTAAAGTGTTAAACGTAAACGTGTGTATGTGCATCACATGAATCTATGTGTCATCATGTTTAAAGACACGTGTCCATTTATCTTCAGAGTGTGTTGAATGTCACAGAGGGAAAGTGACAGCTACCAATTAGTAGTGAAGTGTCTTCACTCCCTGATATGGCGTTTCTTTATTACTAAAACAACACACACATGTGAATGAATGTGAGTTCCTTGTAATGACAAGTTGTTTTAAAAACTCACATTCACTTCCATTCATTTAGCCTCAGCCTAATCAAAGCCATATTATAAAGCATTTATCTCAATCCTTAACCATAACCAGTTTACTACTTAAAACCTAACCACAATTCAAATCTTAGTCCAAAACTTAGAAATGAGGTTCTGCCTCATTAGGACCAGGTTAGGTCTCCATGAGGACTGACAAGGTCATTGATTATACCAGGAAAAAGTCCTGAAGACAAGATCACACACACATTGGGGCAAACACAAACACTTTAAATAAGAACTCACTTCATTTTATCTCCAATACTGATAGCTATGTGTTATTTATTCGTTTTTGTCATTATCATTATCTCATTTTGTAGTTATTCTTGGAAAATGGCCCTAAAAATAGAGATCCTGCAACAGAAGTCTCTAAAACTGAAAGGCAGTTCTCCTTGATAACAGAAGGGGGCAGTTGGGTCTTTCTCTGAACCCAGTCATCCAGGACCTGTAGGTATAATCTGAGCCAGATCACTAAAGTGTTTTTTTTATGTTGTATGTAGTTAAAGTCACTTCTATAAGACATAAATTCAACATTTGTATAAGTTACTTGAGGTTTTCTTTATATTCTGAAACGATGTGGTTTGTATTTAAGTCATGTTGACACATTATGTCAGTGTCGATATTCATTCGGACCATTCTTCAACTGAATCCTATCAAAAGTGATGCCTGCTTTGTGTGTGTGAAATATTGTACAATACACACGAGTTGCCCTCTCATTCGTCTTATCTGCCTCTCTGTGAATGGATGAGCTCCGCTCAGTTTAAATGGAACATTTATCAGTATCACCATCTCCATCATTTGTCATTATTCCACATCTGTTCACGATGATTGCAAACAGACGACGACACAGTGTGACACGAGGATTCTTCATGCCCAGTTTTTCATGGTCAGCTCTTTCTGATTCTGATTTTTAATTTGAGGGTGGAATGAGTACTGGAATATTATACTCAAGTAAAAGTACTGGTCTAAAAATGTACTCAAGTTAAAGTAAAAAAGTAGCTTGTTTAAAATGTAAATATATATAAAAATATATCAAAAGTCAGGGTTCTTTCTTGTGTCGTGCAAAAAGGACATGGGAACACAAATCTGACATGAAGTGTTTTTAATTAAAGGCAAACCTTTATATGTAAACACATAATGTATCAGTCAAAATGGGTCAATGGTCACAAATGCGTTAACGTTCTCACTCACTCAGGAACCTGTCACCTGTCCTCATCATTCACCTGTCCTCTGTCCTGACCTGTCACCTGTCCTCATCATTCACCTGCCCTCTGTCCTCATCATTCACATGTTCTGTCGTTCACCTGTCTTCTGTCCTCATCATTCACATGTCCTTGTTGTTTACCTGTCCTCATCATTCACTCACCTATCCTCATCATTCATCTGTCCTTGTTGTTCACCTGTCCTCATCATTATTCATCTGTCCTCATCATTCACCAGTCCTCATCATTCACTCACCTGTCCTCATCATTCACATGTCCAAGTCGTTCACCTGTCCTCATCATTATTCACCTGTCCTCATCATTATTCACCTGTTCTCATCATTCCCCTGTCCTCATCATAATTCACCTGTCCTCATCATCATTCACCTGTCCTCATTAATACCTGACAAAGTTTCTGGTATGTGAATTACTATTATTTTACTCATTAATGGATGTGTTTTAAAACGTAGTACTTAGTAGTACGTAGTACACCAAAAAAACATACTTAAGTAAAAGTAAAATTACAACTTTTGAAGATGACTTTAAAAAGTACAAGTACACAAAAAAACTACTCAATTACAGTCACGCAAGTGAATAAGTCATAAGAGCTCACACACACACACACACACACACACACACACACACAGGCTTGGGTCAGCTGACTACACACACAAAGCACATGACTGCTTTGCCCACCACTCACTCCTGACTGCAAACCTTTGTTGCATGTCTGTCTGAGGCACCCCAGGGCGTGTGTGTGTGTGTGTGTGTGTGTGTGTGTGTGTGTGTGTGTGTGTGAGGGTGTTAACTATTGCATGTGAGTAGCAAAATGTCAGTGAATTTTTCCCATTTTTGTCTCACACAGCAGTAAATAAATACACAATCTTTTGCCATGTGGCTTCTTTGAGTCTTTGTATAGTTACAGAGAGTAAGAGCTGTTTGTTGTTGGGGAAAAGGTCAATAGGGGCCTTGAGGAAGTCATATCATCACATCCAGCACCTCAAGGCTGAAGCATGGAAGTCACACTTTTTTTTCCTTGTGCTGCAAAAAGCCCCCATTTATTATCATTTAATGATATACATCCTGTATAAGAGGATTGATTTGAAGAGATAGTTCAGGGTTGTTTAAGTGCAATGGACTATACAGTTCATAAACTTTAAGTGATTCTAGGGACATTTTGTGCCATTCTGTTTTTTATTGTAAAGTCATTTTGGCTGTGTTGAATGAAAATAGCTCAAATTTGAAAATTTGAAAATCATTTTTTGAAACATTTAGAACTGTCCTTTCAGTTCTTTAAATTGGCCAAAAATGGCTAAGCTACACAAAAACCTGACACATTTGTTCCTAGCGTCAAAAAAATGTAACCTTCCCAAAAACACTTATACTGTATATTAATCAATTTCCCCACTTTAAACTACTCAATGCTACTCAACTACTTCAGCCTGAAATAAAGATATCAAATATTAATTCTATTTTGAGAATTTTAACCCTTTAAAGGCCAGTATGTTTACACAACTTTTTGTGTTTTCTATAAAACAAACAAAAAAAAAAACAAATAAACTTCATTTATTAGACCACCTGTCATAAAAACGACAGGTGGTCTAATAAATTTGATAAGCACTGTACACATTTCTATAACACCATCCATCCATTGTCTACTGCTATATACTCACGATACTACTGTGTGTACACATTTTTGTGACCTCTCAACTGGACTGGAATTCCAATGTGAATGGAGCACACCCGAGTATTGACTAGTTAACTTTCCTGTTAAACAGCATGTCCCATCAGGATGTGGAGTTTGTTTACTTTGTAAACAATTCCCTGCCCTGCAGCTCACAGAAGTCGTTGTTCTTCTACTATTGCGAGAAACTGTAAGGTTTCACATGAATGCAAGTCGTCGTTCATTCACTCAGATCCTTGACAGACACTGTGCAGATGTACGCAGGCAGCCCTGCAAAAAAGCTAATCCTTCCCCCAACCTCATCACCTGTCAAGTCACCTGTCTAGGACCAGCTCTCAAGGGCCCACTTGTTATTTTGTTAACTCATAGGTGTTTGGAAGTAGAAGTGGTAGAAGTTGAAGTCACCTTTTTAAGTTTTAGAAGTAAAAGTATTAAAAAAAAGTGAGGAGTTAGGATTGGGCCATGGTGGCTCAGTGGTAGAGTGAGTTGTCTGTCAACTGCTAGGTTGTCGGTGGCTCAATCTGCTGGCTCTGCTAGTCTATTTGTCCTTAAGACACTTAACCTCATGTTGCAGCGTGTGAATGAATATGAGAGATGTGTGAATAGCAAAACTGTAGTGGGAGTAAAAGTTGCTAGAAATATACAGTAAATAACACAGACACAAGTACAGATACGTGAATTTTTGTACAGTAACAAAGGGTTGTACTTCGTTATATTTCAACAGCCCAGTTGGTGGCGCATTCTTGCTTTGGTTGAAGAAGACAACATGTTTACCTTGAGAACTTTATGTGGTGATACTTCAATTTGTCTTAAGCGTTTTAGGGGCCCTTTAACTTGACTTGGTCTGATCAGACCTTCTAGATCAATTAAGTGAAACCTTGAAAAGGCTGTTTCCACGTCAGACACAGGTCAGCACAACATCCTGACCGGATAAATGCTGTTAACTCTAATGAAAAATAAAAACAAGTGGCTGCTCTGCACCTGAGCCCAGCTCTTCTGCTCCGGTTTCGCCCCCTCGGGCTCTGGTGACTCAATACAGTTACGTCAATACCGCGCTCATCTGCGATCGTCTGCCTGCTCGCCTGAACGTCTGGTCGTGACTGATCGGGCAGCGAGAGAATAAAGGACAGTGGTGTCGTGGTGGAAAGACAGGAAGAAATAAATAAGAAAAGGTTCCATAGTTTACAGGAGCAGGTGTTTTTTCGGTACCTGCTCTGTCAGAGAGTGTCGTCACTGGAAGACTCCGACACAAGAATTGAAGATTCCACAGTCGCCTGAATGTCCTTCTTCGTCACAGCAGTTTTGCGCGACCCCGCCCACATTGAGGAAGTACAATAAAATAATGGAAAACAATTGAATTGAGAGGTGCTAGAATTATACAATGCAACCGCATGTGTAGCCGTCAGAAAAGTCTGATTTTCAGAGCACATTTTAATGTTGCTAAGATTCCTGGTGCTTTCTAGTTGTAGTCGGAAGTCACGATTTCCTAGTTTCTAGTTGGAAGTTATATCTGGAATGGCCCCTCAAATCAGATTTTACTGTTAAATGTACTTCTGTCTTATTTGTTTCACATCAAGTCAGTCGTACACACTGTACGATGTACAATGTAATGGACATATTGCTACGATGTTTGTGTGTGTAAAATAATACCTTATAGAGGTTTTTATAGACCCTTTAATTGTATACAAACATTCCAAGCCTAGCGAGAATGCGCACGCAGTTTGGGGTCAGAAAACGTCACAACAGGTAAGCGAATAGCATGTATGTCCACGGTCCTCCACCGCATAATTTTGAATATGTTTTATTGTTGTTGATTAAGGACCGCGAGCAATACCTAAATAAATTAATACTAGCTGACGGCAATAGTCTGCCTGACCTAGCTTCCATAAAAGATTGGGTAGATGATATTAGCAAGTGGCCAGATATCCAGTAGCCAGCTATTCACTCTGACCTTATAGATAAACCTAGCCGTACACGCGAGAAAGTATATTTAGCACACCATGTTTACTTGTCAACGCGCTAGCCGGCCGGCAGCTAACTACAAGCTAGCTACGTTCAAGACCACAACATAACTTTAGGCAGCTGATAAATGATGTATTATGTGTTGGTCTGTTGTACAAGTTAATGGTACGAGTGTGTTTTCTGACCCCAAACTGTGCACGCACATTTCTATAGACTGGTATAGACTAGTATAGCTAACAATGGCTAGCCCGAGATGCTATAGTCGTATGCAACGTTTATAATCGGTTTTAGTGGGGGTGTTTTCAGTGATTAAAACAATTTTTTAGCTTTTTAAATGTGAATATTTTCTGGTTTCTTTGCTCCATATAACAAAGAAATCCTTAAAAATGAATCATTTTGTTGTGTGGACAAAAACAACACATTTGAGGACATCATCATTCCCAGGTTTGGTAAGCACCGATCAAACAAGCACTTGATTAATCGAGCAAATAACTGGCAGATTAATCGATTATGAAAATAATTGTTAGTTGGTCTACATTCACGTTTTTTTCCTTCTTGACTTCTGACTGCACCATCATCACAGCTACAGACTGTGGCAGTATGGTGGTACAGTGGTTAGTTAGCGGTTAGTACTGTTGCCTCACAGCAATAAGGTTCTGGGTTTGATTTCCTGCCTGAGCAGAGTTTGCATGTTCTCCCCGTGTCTGCGAGGCTTTCCTCCGGGCATTCCGGTTTCTTCCCACCATCAAAAAAGCAGTTTTTAATAAAGTCTCTGTGAGCTTTGAATCATTCTTTATAGCATACATGTGTCCATGTGTCTCTTTGTCTCTTTGTCTCTGTGTCCCTATGTTCGTGGTGTTAGCGAGTTTATGATCCTCACATGCAGCTGTAACTATTTCATCCTCAGAGAGGTCAGAAGCTCATCAAGTCACCAGACAACAGCCTTATTTTAGACACGATAATTACATTTTTGTTCACCCTTTGAACTGTGGATTGTATTGTCATAAATATTACATATGAACCTGTTAGCCTGCGGTAATATGTGTTTGTCAGAGATAAATAGACTTCTCAGTCAGTGTCAGTGCGTCCAATACACACACACCATCACCGCAGTGTTCGTGTTCACATCCTCAAATTTATGCCCTCTGGCAAAAGATAAAGATCCATTAAAAACACGCACGACATGATTCCTGAACAGTTTTTTATAATCACACATGAGACATGAGACAATACAGCACCTTCATGTTTGTACTGCAGGGTTATTTGGCAAGTGAAACGGACCGTGTTTAACTTCATTTCTTAATCCCAAACGCACTGATTGAATGATTGTGGGGTTAAATGACAGACAGTGCGTCTAAATGTCATAGTATATTCTTACAATAAAGAATTATTCTAATCTTATCTAATGTAATCTAATGGAATGGAATCTTAAATATTGCGAGGAAACTAAATTTTGTCAACACATTAACTACAGTCATTTTACACACAAATCATATGAAAAAATTTCTTGAACTGCATTGGAAATGATATTTTACTGTAAATATAATCTCTGGGTCAATGTTATTTTATGTTAATTGAACAATAATGTCTCAGTCGTTTTAATATAATTTACCATTGTTTACAGGTGTTTATGGTGTTTATAGTCAAATACTCAATAAAGTCTTTTTATTTGATTTGCATCTTAGAAAGTCACATTAACATTTGATCCCGGTGTATCCTGGTGTATGTGGGTCCAGTTCCTCCTACGGTCCATGGTTCTGGGCTCAGTCATGCACCTCTTCCACCTCAATGTTCTGAATACTCCAGAGGATTAAAAGGTTTGGTTCTGTGTACATTTGTCAGCTGGGCGTCACGTTAACCTCCAGAACCAGACAACAGTTTACTGCCAACACAGAAGCACGAGGTTGTTCATGTAACTCGTCCGGGGGGAGAACTCCAGGCTTCAGGGCAGGTTAAGCTCAAGATAATGAATCACAATCAAGGGTCTTTGTGCTGTTTATTCACAATTTATCTTAAGACGTATTTGAAAGCTCATTTCTATAGTTTTTACTCCTTTATAATTCATTTTCTTGAACGTCATTGTATAAGTCAAGAACAGCTAACACTTATTTTCATAACCTATTCATATTTAGGTTATTTTCTCGATGCATCGAGTACTTGTTTGGTCCATAAAATGTCAAAAGATGTTGAAAAATGTTGATCTGTGTTTTCCCAGACCTCGAAATAATGAATATATCAGTTTTAATGTTTATTTTTTATCTGTAACAAAGAAACCAGAAGAATATTCATATTTAATAAGCTGAAAAATCTGAAAACTTTCACTCAACAAAGGATTTATCGAATAATCGTCATATCCCCACTGTACTTTATTCATGGTTCTGTTGATGCTGTTTGTACTAAGTAGCCCTGAAGTGAGTAAACAAATGAACCAGTTTTGACAAGCTTCGTTAGTAGAGATGTGTGTTTATCCAAAGTTAATCTTTGCAGTCTTTTTGTTTGTTTGTTGAACTATATTTGGTGGCACAGGCTCCAACTCAGCCTCAGAAAACACTCAAATACTGTTTAAGCTTTCTTTTCTTTGTCTTATTATGCTTCGATAACTGCATCAGAATGAACTCAAAATAAACAAACACAACTTTACAACCTTTAACTTTGACTTTTAAGATAAAGTAGCCATTGTACACATACAGAGAGCTGTGTAGAGGGTTATGTCTACACAGTAAAGGTCTCGCACACGAGGCGTTTCAGGAGGTTTTCGAATTCCATACACGTGGGAACAGGAAGTGGGACGAAGGAATTTATATATGACTGAAGGTCTTTGACGGACAGCGGGGCTCGCCAGCGCTTTCTCTCTGCGGAGAACCGAGCGCGAGAAGAACACTGAAAGGAGCAAGTATATTATTCTCATTATAATTAACATAATAAAGTATATATAAATATCTTTGAACTGCACAAAACTAATGTCTTATTTAGTGTCAAGACTTTATTAAATTACTATGCAATAAAGTGGCAGTAATAAACATAAATGCAGACTAAACTATTTAAAATTTCAAACTTGCGGGCCGCGGGACACATGCGGCCCTCCTGTTGATTTCCTGTGGCCCACCACTTCATACCAAATTATAATGAGTTATTGACCTATATTTTTTTTCATTTTACATCATAAATACATTTTTATTTTTCAATTTTTTTCCATATCTAGACTTGTTTTGAAATTCTGTGAAATCATCAAAAATATTGTTATTGCAATATGTTTGATATCATCTTCATAACGCCCACCTTTACTGAACACTTCCCAAAAAGTGTGGACGTCCCGATACCGATATAAAAAACTTGTGGATCTACCGATATTATTCCGATTTTAGACCAAAGCTTTAACACTTTTGTGCCGAGTCATTTTAAAGACACAATCCTCCAACTGAGTAACAAATAGTGTTGTAATAAACAAACATGACGCAGCTAAAATGCTTTTGCTGATTTTTATTTACATTTTTACAGTCTATGCATAATGAAGCATGGAGGATTTTTGGATTGTATCTCATTCTACATTTTTATCTCTCCGATATCTGATCCAGTGATTTTGACCAGTATCGGACCGATACCGACTCACATCCCTGCGAAAGTTTGACCTCTGGCTCCAGGTCATTTGAGTTTGAGACCCCGGTTCTATACAATTTAAAATTAAATAATAAAAAGATAAAATATTAACAGAGACAAAAGTAGATTATCACAGTTTTTTCATACATTTAACCATACTAGCACCGCAGTTATAGAGAAACAATGTTACAAATGCTTGTTTGTGCCACTTAAATAATAAAAAATTAAAAATATATATTAGTAAGTATGACGAAAAGGCATAAGAGTGAAACAAATCGGCTGCTACTTTCTTGTTGGAGAAAAGAGTCAAAACCAAGTCACAAGGATGGAAAAAAACTTGAGATTTATTCATAAAGCACTTTCCACAAAATGTCCTGTAAACCACATTAAAGTGACTAAACAATAAACGAACAAAAGTTTCCTAAAAAAATAAATAAATTAGCTTTCTAAATCCTAAATCCTAAATCAAGTTAGTTTCCCCCCCGCCACCGACGAAGCGCGATGGCTGGAGTGTTAGAAAAGTTTCTGGTGCTAAGACATACACATTAAACCTGTCCTGCATTCTGTCTCCATGGCAACAACTCCAAACCGCCCTCTGCAGGGAGTCGCGTCGCAAGTCACCGTCGCTATGGATACGGCGGAGCCATGGTCACGTACTTTTTTCCGTTGCAGGACGAGGGTGGACGTTAGTAATACAGCAGTAACTCTTGTTTCTGGAGGAGTGAGGAAATAAAAATGGAATGATGTGTGCGGATAAAAAAAAAAAGAAAAGAAGAAGAAAAGTTCATATTGAGATCTGATGTTTTTCCCTTGACATTTCAACCCCGCCCACCCCCGCCAAAAAAAAACAAAAAAACATTTTTCTCATTTCCTTTTGAGGATTTTTCTCCATGTACTCAAGCACATTAACAATCCACACACACACACACACACACTTGTACAGCATTCTTCATGAGGACACGCATAGACAAAGACATAATTCATTCTTAACCATCACAACTAAGTGACTGAATCTAACCGTTAAACCAACGCTAACATAAACCCAAGAGAAGAGTCCTCACTTTCACAATAAAAGTCCTACATTCCTGTGGTTTACAAGTTTTTTGGTCCTCTACATACAAAAGTTGTAGTGAGGACACTCAAGACATGATGCATCAAGTCTTTACCCTCAAAATGTGGGCAACAGAACATGAAATGTCCTCACTTTCACAATAAAAGTCCTTGATTCCTGTGGTTTATAAGCTTTTTGGTCCTCACAAAGATGTACGTACAAGAAGTCTTGGTGTGGACACTCAGACATGATGTAGTCCTTAGCCCCTTACCCTAACCTTAACCATCACAACTAAACGCCTAACCGTAACCCAGTTCTAACCTGAAAACCAAGTCTTAACCGTCAAAATGTGGGCAATAAAACTTGAGGATCAGTCTCACTCCCAATGGTTTATACATTTTCTGGTCCTCACAAAGATACCCATACAAGAAAACAGAAATACACACACACACACGCGTGTGCACAGCTATTCTTTTCAGGACACTGCATTGACTTGCATTAATTTGAACAGCTGAAACTAAGCATCATCCCTAACCAGCTTCAGAAAATGAGGTTGTGCCTCATTAGGACCAGGTTTCGGTCTTCATGAGTGGACGACTGGTCCTGGCGAGGTCCGTGTTTATGCCAGACAAATGTCCTGAAGAGGTTACAAATACAACCTTCACAACACAACCTAGAGGCCTCACAACAACCCCCTTACCCTAACCCCCCCACATCAGGTCTTAAAGGAGTGGTTCATTAACTGCTGATAATAACTGCTGCTGCTGCTGCTCACACTGCTGCTCACGCTGCTGCTCACGCTGCTGCTGCTACTGCTGACCCGACACTGTGCGTGTCCCCGAGGTCCAGAGCTCCATTACAGTAAGTATTCAAAGAAAAACAGTGTGAGTTTCAGTGTTGCTAACGTTGTGGAAAAGAGTGGAGTGTAAACATTTCTTTAACTGTTCAGATCAGAGATTCTAGTAACACACATCCAGATTTTGAGTAAGCGTAAGGTTTTCTTTCCAATCTGGTAAATTCCCACAGTGTCATTTTCTAACGGAACCTCCTTGACGACAAAAAAAGGGGCGCGATTTGATTTAACCACGAGTGGACCATAATATGACCGGCTTGAACTGCACGACGGAGAAAAAAAAAAAAATAAAAGGTAAAATCTTATTCCTTCAACGTTCGCTGACTTCCTCACAGCAGGAGAGTTAAGTTAAAGTTCAGTAGTGTAAGGACAACGACCACGAACTTGAGGACTATTAACGGAAGTGGTCTGAGAAAACAAAGCGACGACTTCTACATAAATGCAAACAAAAACTTAAAAAGTTGTTAAGAATGCAGCGAGCTCACGGGCGGGTGAAGCGGGTGAAGCGGGTGAACGACTTTTGTCACAGTCGGCAGTTCTTCACTTGCCCGGTAAGGCACGATTATCCTAAATGTAACACGTCTCTCTCACGATGGAGTTATCTCTACAGGGGTTCCCAAGCCTTGGTTGACATCAAATCCAGGGACTTTTCAAGGCCTTTCCTGGACGAATTCCCCGCTCAAATTCAAGGACCCAATGTGCCGACACAGCTTCAGATGGGAGGAGCCACTTCTCCGGATGATGGCGTCCACTTTCATTCTGTATCTGGACAAGTGATTGTCCTTGGGATCGTGGGTCAAAGTCAGTGTTTGTAAATTGTCTTTGGTGAGACAGATGTTGGAGTTCCGTCCTCATTTATGAGAGAGAGAGACAGTTGACAGTGGACAGTGTCCACAACACCGACGTTTGGTCTGCATAGGCGTGAAACAGAGGAGACATTTACCTAAATATCAACTTCACTTCTTTCTTGCACCAAAAGGCAAGCACTTTCAATGACCCAATGTCGATTTAGGGCAATTTCCAAAACTTTCAAGGGCCTTGAGAAAGTCTCAAGGATTTCAAGGACTTGTGGGAACCCTCTATCTACAAAAACAAACAAACCAGTAAGTTGAAATGCATCATAAAAAAGACAGTAAAGATGCATATTTCTTCTTCTACAGTTAGTGACTAAACAAATGTAACATAAACCAAAGAGCAACAGAATATCAGGTTCTTCCCAATGACATCGGTGTGTGTGTGTGTGTGTGCGTGTGCGTGTGTGCGTGCGTGTGTGTGTGCGCGTGTGTGTGTGTGAGAGAGATAGTGAGAAAGAGTTGAAAGGCGTCGACACAGATCGTTGCTCATCAGCCGTCAGGTCGGAGGCCGTAGATCACAGTTCATACATCGATCCGATCGGGGTCGCCGGCTGAAGTTTGAGGCGAGGACACTTTTGTTTTTGTTTGTTATTTTACGACTCCTGAGGCACCACCTCCATCACCTTCTGGCACAGAGCTGTCGTCGAAGCTGCAAAGACAGTGGAGTGAAGTTTAACCACGTGTAAAAAAAACAAAAAAAAACAAGCTCAAACTCAACGTGAGACGTGCGCTCTGCACTTACAGAGTCCGCGCAGCAGCCACTTGGGTTTGGTTTTCCACCACACGCCCAACATGTAGAAGGGCAGACCGGTGGCGATGATGCCGAAGCCAATGGCGCACTCTTTGGGAGTCTTCCAGAAGGAGACGACGACGAGGAAGAAGCAGGCCATCACGAAGGTCACTGGCAGCAGAATATTTACCTGAGGGAAGAAGACAGGAGAGATTGAGGCTCCGCCCACACAATCTTTTCCCCTTTGTCGGATTATGTCATAATCCTTTTTCCTAAAATAGCTCGTATGTATATATATATATATATATATATATATATAAATACACATATATAAATATATATATATACACACATATATATATATATGTATATGCACACACATATACATATATATATATATATATATATATATATATATATATATATATATATATATATATATTCCCTTAAAACGTACAGTAGACCCCAGAAAGCTGCATATACCATCTTTACTGCAAAACTCGAGGCTTCAAAAGAGCGATTCACAAACCAGCGGGTGATGCCACGGTGAGAGTGACTCTCATTTGGCAAGAATTACAGTCAAATTAATAAGAACAAATAAGTCAAAGCTGTGTAGATACAGGTTAGGATCCCAAAAAACAATGAGCTGAGAGACTCTAAAGTGCTAAAATAATCCCCAGCATGTTCCGCATACACTCATGTGTCATAGATGAATTATAATCCCTAATCCATGCACTTGTACGTGGCTGGTTTTCATGGTTCAAAGCCTTTTCTGCTGCAGTGAATGTAAATGATAACACTGTGATACTTCAATCCTGAGGTTTCATTACGCTGACTGGTTACTGATATGTGTTGAACAACAGATCAACCACACACACACACACACACACACTGCATCAAACGTGATTAAACACACCCTCACATGCAAACATGGAACAATAGCACATTTGTCTGCGGTGTGTCATGTGTCATGCAGCAAATGTTTTAATGCAAATGCACAATTAATTGCCTAACCTTAACTTTTACCTTAAAACCAGGCCTTAACCCCACAAAAAGCCCTTTAAAGAAGTGGGGAGCAGCCAAAATGGGACCATCTCACTCGTTTATACGAATTTTTGGTCCTCACAAAGCCACAAATACAACACACACACACACACACAAGCCTAAACACCAGCTGACAAGCATCCAGCGTCTCCATCTTTTAATCTGAGCTCACTCTGTTCATCTGAGCGCTGTTGAATGAATCCGTTGTCTGAGCGAGACAAAGACGAAAGACTTCCTGTCGCCAAAGCTAACTTTAAGTGGGAGTCAATGCTGAATATTCAGTGTCCACTTGTCTGTGTGTGTGTGTGTGTGTGTGAGAGCTGTGTGGGAGTAACTCTCCACATTAGTTTGGGAAATAAAGACAAAGACACACATGCAGTTGTCCCGATTCTTAAATTGCCAATTGCGTTTCACTTTTTTTTGGCTCACCTTGATGGGTCGCTCCATCTCTGGCTTCTTGTAACGCAGCCACATCATCCCGATGATCGCCATGGCGATGCAGAGCCAGTTGAAGAAGCTGAAGAAGTTTATGACGGAGTAGATGTCGGTGGAGAAGGCGTACAGCAGCGTCATCAAACACTGGAGCGAGCGCAAGAGGGATTTGTGTTTAAGTATTTGGAACTTTATTAAGAGGATAAATCATCTTGTTTTCATGCATTTGTCACAAGTCACAAGGACGATGATATATTATCGTACATATACGATATTTATGTCCCACTCGTACTGTGATTATAAAGAAAATACACACCGTGAATAGAAGCGAGGGCAGTGGGGTGAGCAGAGTGGGGTGGATCATGGACAGCAGACTGGGCAGGTGACCCTCCCGTGAGCCCACAAAGAATAACCTGGGAAAGGGAAAAACAACAAAACTCTTTATCAAACTATGTGAGATACTAACGTAATCAATTAAATATTTTATTTAGAGCTTATTGAACTCAACAGAACTCAAAGAAAATGCATTAAGATGCTCTAGGAAGCTCAACTGTGTCAGTGTGGACATCTGACTAAAGGACAGACACTGTGACAATTCACTTAATTAACCCACGCCTTGGTTGACATCAAATTCAATGACTTTCCAGGACCAAAGCCCTCAAATTCAAGGACCGAATGAGCTGACACAGCTTAAGATGGGAGGATGGCGTCCACTTTTATTGAGCCAGAATTTGTAACTTTGGATTTTTCATTGCCCAGGCGTCACGGCGTCTGCATGGAATGGACAGTGTCCACAACACCGCTAGTAATTATAACTCCAAGTTTGTTCAGCGTAGGCCTAGACTACGCACATCAACAGTGAAACAGTAGGTGGCGCTGTAACAAATAAGGGAGACATTAACCTAAATATCAACTTCACTTCTTTCTTGCAGAAAATCCAAGCACTTTCAATGACCCATGTTTGAATTTTTAAGGATTTCAAGGACCCGTAGGAAGGCTGTCTCACGTTGTGTTGATTATCTGTTTCCAGGTTCTTTTTTTATTACCTGGACGACGTGAAGAGAGATCCGTTGACTGATCCAAAGCAGGACAGGCCGACAAACACCGGAATGATCCAGGCCATCACACCCAGGTGACGGTTACCGAAATCCTGCGGGACACCGACATGAGACACTGAGTCGAGCATCATCAGCAAAGAGAGTGACAATTCTCTCCTATTTTCAGAAGCCTGTTGCGTGTTGTGTATACACGCTACAAAAATGTGAGTGTAAATGATTTCAATACTGGTCGGGCTTGTCGGTCAGTTCTGTGAACGAGACGAGCTTCTTAAGCTTCTACAACTTGTACATTCTTTCATTCAATAAACTTATTATTGGAACAAAAGCTCTCCAGTCTCTGACATTGCAAGCTTATATTTTACAGATTTGAAAGAAAACATTCAAAGCAATTACGGTTTCAAATGAGTCAATTAATGTTAGATCATTGAAAATTAAGATTTTGAGGTAAAAGTTAAAGAAACCAGTTCACTGTGGTTTTAAAAACCATGATTTTAAACACAACACGAGTGTATGATGTGCTGCACTCACCACGGCGACGGCCTCCGAGTTGAGCATCTCATCTGGGGAGAGGGTGGTGAAATACGCCAGGTTGGTCAGAACGTACACTACTGTGACTATGGGCAGAGAGATGATGATGGCTCTGGGAAGGTTTCTGAGGAAGACAATCAATCAAACAGGGAGGGAGTTTCAACACACGCGTCTGTATTATTATTATTATATTAGGTTAATGATTGAAACTCACTTGAAAGGTTCAATCATTTCCTCTGTAACAAAATTCAAGTAGTTCCTGGAAGAAAGAGAGAGGCAGACAGTTTCACTTACATTGAAAAACAAGTGTATTACATATAGTTTCAAATGCTTCATTAAATCATTAAATCATTGTAGTCTATTTCAATTAGGACATTTTAGTGCGTCAGGGGTGTAAGTGTGAGTGTTTTAGGTTAACATAATGGCAGACGAAGTCCTTCAGACACAAATATGTACTTTTATTTATACATATTTATTATTATTTATTATTATTATTTTATTTATTTATTATTATATATATATTAGATATTTATAAATATTATATAGCTAGACCTGTGGAAAATGCACTAAAATATTGACTTAACTAATTACTAAATGAATCAGAAAACACTGTGATGATTGATTAATTGTTTTGAATGTTTTTTTTTTAATAATTAGAACAAGTTCTCTGTGTTTTCATCTTCTTAAATGTGAATATTGTGTGGTTTATTTGCTCCATAGAACACAGGAATCAAGGATTACGATGTCTTCCTATATTCACAGAGGCAAGAACTATCAAGAAAAAGGCAGGTTGATGATTTGATACTATCATAATATTATTATTTTAGTGGAAGACAATATTACTTACTATAATATTAATATTAACTATTGTAAAATGACTAATGATCCACGTACGTCTGTTTCAGTCCTTCAATCATGACTGAAAATTAACAAAATATTGGACGGGAAGTGCAGTAGAAGCCTTGACTCACCAACCACCGTAGGCAAACAGACCGCTGTACAGCGCCAGGCCAATTTTCCCAACGTCATAGTGGGAGCCTTGGAAGGAATTCTCTGGAAGAAGTTCATCTGTTCCACCTGGAGAAGACAACGACACAACTAGGGATGTAACGATTACCGGTATGACGATAAACCGCGGTAAAATTCCCGACGGTTATCATACCGTTTCAAATTTTAATTATCGTTAAAACCGTGATTGATTACCGCAACTGATTACCGAAAAACTCACAGTGATACTGCTCATATCCTGGAGAAGCAGCAGCACCTGAACGGCACTCGCTCAAGCGGGCGCGCATGCGCAGTTTGCACTGTCTGTCCAGCGACAACACGGCTGAAGCCACCTGCGCTCCAGAGATTACCCCCCGTAAGATCAGAAATCTGGGCATATTTTGTATTTTTAAAGGATGTTGAGAGTAAAATAATTGAAGACAATAAATCCTTGTGCAGAAAATGCAAAAAAAAAATCTCCGCGAACTTCGCGGCGCGAAGCCACTTCCAATATGATGAGCCATCTCCGTGACCACCACACACAACTTTTCAGCGGGTAAGTCAACAAAAACGGGATTTCGGAATAGTGGGAAACGTCATGGTTTGTCTCGCGAAAGCGAGTAGTGTGCAGACGACAGGTACCGTAGCAGACCAAAATGTGTTTGTTTCTGTGTTTTTTTATTTTATTTTTATGCTGTGTACGACCGCTGCTACTTAATTATTATCCGACACAGAGTGAGGACCTGTGTGTGTGTGTGTGTGTGTCAGTCAGTCAGATGATAATTATTATTATTAATAATAATAATAATAATAATAATAATAATCATATAATATAAAATATCTTTTTTTAAATAAAACTTGGTTAAAAGATTTCAGTGTGTGTGTGCAGTACTTTTGGAAAATGTTGAACACATCTAACAATACCGTGATAATATTGATAACCGTGATAATTTTGGTCACGATAACCGTGATATGAAATTTTCATATCGTTACATCTCTAGACACAACAGAGACTTGGTTTTATGGTTTATTCCAGGAAAAAGGAGAAAAAGGAGAAGGGATGTTCTTCCTTGGGATCTTGGTCAACGTCAGTCTTTGTAATTTTCTTTGGTGAGACAGAGATCTTGGAATTTTTCCATTTGGTCTCTCTTGCTTAACTTTACTCACTCATTGTTCTGCACGGAATCTTACGTCAATTTAGGGCAATTTTCAAAAACTTGCAAGGGCCTTGAATGCTTTTTTTTTCAAATCCACAAACTCAACGATTTCAAGGACCCATGGGAACCCTGTTGGGATCCCTGCCACAAATGTAGAATTTAATCAAGCTCAGACGAATGTAGACACAGTCAAAAGAGACTCAGACTGTGGATCAACCTGAGGAGACGCTGGACCAGCAGGTGGAGGAGAAACTGTTTTTTTACTACTACTACTACTACTACTACTACTGCTGCTGCTGCTGCTGCTGCTGCTTGCCCATTTTGAGGATTTAAGGCAGTTTTACTTGCGGCTCTTTGTCTGACGACATACAAGCTTCTGCTGGTTTGTGCAACATTCCATCCAGACAAACTCACCCCACACACACACACACACACACACACACACATTCTCAGACACAGTGCTGGTTGCTAAACCAACAGCCAGGGGCAGTGTTGGTACTGGGAGAGTCAACCATAAGCCTCTGTGTGACAAGGGAAAAGCCTGATCACTGCACCAAGAGAAAAGATACGCGTCCACACCATCCCACACACCGACAGTGTGCAGGGACCTCAGGGTCTAGTTTCTTCACCCCGTCATTTTGGTCTGTAGACAAAACAAAGACCAAACACACGTTACAGTCGATGACGTCGGGTTCCATTATAAAAGGTCAGATATATTCAGTAAACCTTCCACCGCATTGGTCAGGAAACTGTGATCAGATGGTCACATGATACTAGTGCCAGGCAGTGAAAGTGAGACACACACCCGATGAAAAATGCATACACACACACACACACACACACACACACACACACATTTTAAAAAATAACTACATTTAAGTCAGTAGATTAAGTTCAATCTCTCTCTATTATAAAAGTGGATGTATGCAGACACTAAATAGACTCACCTCACTGGATTAAGCCATGACGGTGACGATCTTAACGCCAAAGATAAATTCATTTATAATCCAGTCAACGCTAGGCCCTGTGGCCCCCCCGAGTGAGATTATAAGATTTATAGGACATTCCCCTTCTTCTTAAACTAAATTAACTATTGACTTGGATTATCTTGGATAAAGAGCTTTTTATAAAGAGCTTTTTTAGATATTCAATGAATATCCAATGACACGTGTGAGCAGTATGGTTGCGAAGGGTTCAAAAAATTATTGGTAAATTTCCAGAACCTTTTTGAAAATTTGGGAAATATTCCAAATTGGAAAATGGGCATTAACTGCAAAGTATGGATAATTTAAAGAAACTGGGTCATGCACAAATATAAACATTTTGTTTTTTCATAAGCAGACTTGATAGAATAGACAGAAAGACTAGCACGTTTTTCGATGCTTAATTATTTCATTGAAAAACAAAAACGTGACTACAAACATATTATTTACTATATTTAAGCTCCCAACCTTCAATTTTGAAAAAAAAAAAAAAAATCCAGTTCATTCCCATTTATTTCCATTTTTTTTTTCCCAATTTTTTTTTTCCAATTTTTTTCCAATTTCCAAAAATTCCCAGAATTTTGCAACCTTATAACCTTATAACCTTATAACCTTATCATCTGCATCTATTTTGTCCAATCATGTGCACTTCAAAATTAACAATTAAATTAATACAGGTTTTTGCACACATACACACCAGAACCAGAATTTAAATTTGAACCGTCCCACGTCACAAAACAGCACCTCCTTCAGAAAGGAGGGAAGGATTTAGTGGAGATAATCAGATTACACTGGACTCTAATCTGAGACGCTGGCTGACTGTGAGTTTATGAGTCACAAAGACACACACACACACACACACACACACACAGGGTGACGCTCGCAGGTAGGTTGTGTGTCAGTGACGTACAGAGTGTGTGCAGCTTTACTCGTCGTCACCATAGTAACACACATACATGGTTTTTCATCATTCAATTCTCAAACTTTGTCCACCTGACATACACATCTCAGAATTATCAGAAACATTAATGACGGACTCACTGTCTGAATGTTGGACAATTAACTACATTATTTACCAATAATATTGATCATTTATCTACGTTTTTGAGTGTTTATTTTAATTAAAAACAGGTTATCTGCATTCAGCCACTAAAACACAACAGTGAACCATTATCTTTGTTAGGGATGCACGATATATCGGCATTAATATTGGTATCGGCCGATGTTCGTCATTTTTTAACATATCGGCATCGGTGCAATGAGTAAAACTGCGCCGATTTTAAAAACCGATGTTTTTACCCGTCTAATTGCTGTTTGTGTATGTGTGTCGGGAAGGGGACAGCGTCAGTGACGCAAGCGCAGCACAAGGTGTGTGTGTGTGTGTTTGTGTGTGTGTGTGGAGGAGAGAGAATGTCAGCGGTGTGGGCGATTTTTCAGGGTGTCAATAGAAGATACGCGAAAAGCATTATGCAACACTTGCAAAGTCGAGGTAATGCGAGGAGGGTTCCGCGTCAAGTCATTCAATACCACAAATTTGATCATGTCATTTGAAAAACCGCCACCCAGAAGTACACAAACAACGGCAGGAAGCTAACGCTAGTAACATTAGGCAGCAGACAAAAAGAAAGCAGCGCAGCTGGGACTCGACCAAAGGAAGACAGTGGCCTGGGCAATAACGATCAAGGTAATGGAAATGATTGCTCTTGACGACCAGCCGAGGGTTCCGACGGTTGATAGCGCATATTGAACCCCGCAACAACCTGCCAAGTCGGCGCTACTTTTCCGATGTTTTGCAATTGAATAAATATCTGGTTGCCATGAATACTGGCAAGTTTGATAAAGTATTTTAACATGTTTTTTTTAATTATGGCAGCTCTTAGTAGAGCTTGTCAGGTATTGTTTCTCATATCTGTTGTGTAGTTTTATTGTGAAGGGAAGTGGCGCGGTTGTTGTTGCCGGGAGGAAGGGTTGTTGACTTTATTTACGTACCCAGTATAGACGCCCTTATCTCGGTTACAGTAACTTTGGCAGGGTATTATTTTTATTTATGTTCATGTTTGTAATTTATGATCCAAACTTTCTCACAGGAGTTTAGTGAGTTGAGGGAGTTAAACTGTACTTTAATTTAGTTACACACTTGCTACAAGTGGTAAATGTTTCTAAAAACCTTTACTTGTAGTTGGTTACTTGTGTCTTATGTGACCTTGTTATTTGGAGGTAAAACATGTTTTGAAAATAAAGAAAGACATTCAAAAATTCAGCTTGCATGATTTTCATTCTGTACAAACTTTTATCATCTCAGAAACTTTTTTTTAAAAACATATATCGATATCGGTAAATATCGGTTATCGGCCATAGCAGCAATATTAATATCGGATATCGGTATCGGTGGAAATAGTCATATCGGTGCATCCCTAATCTTTGTGGACAAATGTATTTTTAATCAATACATTTATCAAGGGAACAGCAAATAATGATTATTTTCATGATGAATTTATTTGTTTATTTCATCCTTTCGCGATGGGCATTTCTAGCAAAAAATGCTATTTGAATATTCGATAATAATATTATTTATCAAATATTCTAAACCCAAGCGCATGAGAAGCTTGTGAAAGTAATGCAGGGTTCACGGCGTGTTGAGCTTAGAGGAACAGCTTTAAGATGCATTCAAGAAATCTTGTAAATTCCATCACTTCTGCAAAAACACCAAGTGACTAAATGCTAGAAAGATATAATTTTTTTGTATTTATAAATGGAATCATGAATGAAACATTTGATGTGTGTCTTTTTAAATATTTTACAAATAGTCACAGGAAATAATAATTGAATACTTGTGCCATTTTAACAGTTTTGTCTGTTAAATTTCAGAAAGTTGTTTTGTGATTAATAGATTTTTGAGTGAATATTTGCTCTCGCTTCCATAAATCACCTGCTCACAGTAACAGCAGCCCGACGACAGAGTTTCCCCAACTTAATCCCAGCCACGCGCTCAGTCTGTGACTCTAGCTATAGATAATCTGAGGTGTCTGTGATAAACTGTCATCAGGAGCGGCTTTGATGAAAAAGACCAGTGTTTAACTTGCAAAGAGTGGCAACAGAACAAGGCTGACTTTTTGATACAGTAATTAGGAGAGGATTAGGATCACAAATGAGTCAAATGACTCCTCGTGCATCAGATACAAACCCAAACAGGTATTAGACGAAGCTGCGGGGATTAGGATCAGCTCAACCATGGAGGCTGAAGGAGGAGGAGCAGTCAGCTTTGTTTGTCCTCCCTCGAGTGCAGCAAATTGAAGGCTCAAAACTTGAGCACAATTATTTACAGAAAGATTTGCCTGTTACTATTTTAAAAAATAGACTTACAGTTCATACAATTATATTTAGGGATGTCCCAATCCGATATTGATATCAGCCAAAAAAACGAGTATCGGATGATATCGGAGTGCCTATAACATGATCACAACAACAGCGTGTGTGCTACTGCTATTTCCGAAGTTAAACATTTTTCTTTAACCTCTGAAATCAGAGGATACGAAGACGCACAGCGAGCACCTAAAACATTATTTAATAAACCAGCGCCACCTGTTGACTTTCAACAGCTTCCCTTTGTTAATTATACCCCAAAAACCAGCCATGCCAAGAGCCTTCTGTGTTTTAAATGTGTCCTGAATGTCCTGAAGCTAAGTACGTCTGCGGGGGGGGGGTGGCGGTTTACCTGCGGGACGAGTTAGTCACCCAGTGTGGGTTGGGCAAATCCAAAATAGTGAAAAGAAGGGGGTGTTCTCTGAAGACACGCTGTTACCTGTGAAACACGGGTGCTCTGAAAACACCCCCATTAGCACTTGGTACTTTCCTCCCGATGAAATTAACCATAGACTGTATGA
The DNA here is from genome assembly GCF_958295425.1 of Solea solea. Classification (NCBI taxonomy): domain Eukaryota; kingdom Metazoa; phylum Chordata; class Actinopteri; order Pleuronectiformes; family Soleidae; genus Solea; species Solea solea. The sequence continues at coordinate 25,697,027 of NC_081145.1, forward strand.
AATTAACATGGCAAAAAATCCAATATTCTTATGTTGAAAGTTCAAATGTATGTTGGTTAATAATAAATGGGTCAGTTTTTCTCATACGTACTGTTGCTGAGTAATATCACTTGATCAAGCCTATTCTAACATTCCACACTACAAAATAAGTCATTCAAGTATGTATGATTCGTGCTGATATCGTATCGGATTGATATCGGTATCGGCCATTACTCAAGGCTGCAATATCGGTATGGTATCGGAAGTGAAAAGGTTGTATCGGGACATCCCTAATTATATTGTGAATTTTTATCGGGATAATCGTGACAGGAAAATGTCATATTACCCCATGGTTTTGTGTTTATTTTCATCCTAGACAGTTGTTACTTATGATGCATTAGAGACCATTCATGTAAGGAAACATGTACAAGCAGCTCTTCAGCTAAAGGAAGAGCACTCTCTCTCTTAACTGACGTGTGACATGTCAATGCTGCCAGTATATATATGTATATATGTATATATACATATATGTATATATGTATATATATATATATATATATATATATATATATATATATATATATATATATATATATGTATGTATGTATATATCGTACATCCTTAGACGCCGCTATTATTAGAATAGTCGACTAATTGTTTCAATAGTCAGACTTGTGATGGGAAGGACTGTGACGCCACATGAACGCGTGCACATATGTGTGATATTTGTTTGTCGTCAGGCCAGATGTCAAATATTACACCTTGAGAGCTCGTACACAAACCACAAAGAGCAAAGATTTGCTGTTGCAGTTTGAGTTAAACTGTGAAAAAGTAGGTTAAGAGGTCCTTGAACCAGACAGGAAACGCAAACACAGCTGCAGGAAACACACAGAAGAAAAAGGGCTGATTTGAACATGCTTGCTGAGTGTTCGTGTTTTCAAAAGGCGCCTCGCTCTCTCTCTCTCTGTCTCTCTCCCTCCCCCTCTCTCTCTCGCTCTCTCTCTCTCTAAAGTACAAACAGCTTTGCAGCAGAGTTCAGGTCTGACACAACACACCCTGCTGTCAGTTTCCTTCTACGGATTATTGCCACCGTTTGTTTAAAGATTAAACTCAAAACTGTAAGATTTGCTGATCCGTGTCACACACAGTGACTCACTTTGGCTGCAGTGTAATTGATCTCACTCAGACGTCAGACACGACCCACCAACGTGTGAGAAGGCAGAAAGCACATTAATTCAATCATTGTCAGAGTGGAAATAAAAGCTGGTATGAGCATTTTCTTCTCCCGGCTGAGTGGGCAGCGGGATTGGCGAGGATTTCTAAATTTCAAAATAAAGCTCCTTTAACATCCGTTAAAAAATCACATATATCATCGCGGATTTACTGTAATCAAATGCAACACGACAGCTTTGCCCCAAACAGCGACTCAACAGCAGGAGGTTTTTTTGCCCCTTTAATCATAAGAAAGGAAGCGGAAAATAAAGCCAAGTTAAGCCAATTTTCTTATTAAGGACTATGATATGAAACACTGTTGTCTAATTTCTGTGGCATGAACCCAGTGAACCCAAGTGCTGGTGGAGAAGGACTTAATTATAAAATAATTAAGTCAGAAATCGTTAAAAAAACGTTTGTCAAACATGGAAATGATGATGTTCTCAAAAGTCTTGTTTTGTCTACAATCACTTAATGATTTCTTTGTTGTGTGGAGCAAAGAAATGAAGAGAACACAACAAACTAATGAAATAAAAACACAACAGATAAAATATCAATTCAAAAAAACATAAGAAGGGGGAATTTAAATATCAACACTTAGTGCTGCAGAGGACACATTTATAAATGGAGAAGTATTTCAAGTTCTACCAATGCAGCTGCAGAGTGCAGTTTTAAAAGGGGAACAAGAGGCTTTTTTTCTTTCCAGAACCACCTGCCAGGTTACACAGTAGATCTAGTATTCAGAGGCTGTTGCAATGTTGACAGGCGTCCCTCTTACTCCTCTGCACATGCATAATTCTCCTTCCTGGGTTTTGTCTCATTGCCTCATAGTGGCCTATTCACGGATTCTCGTGTCCTTTGTAAACTGTGATGGTTTTAAGATAAGGTTGCTAAAGCTGGTTTTGTTGTGTTCGTGTATTCGTGCTTTGCTCGTATCTATTATTGACGTCGTGCATGTTCAGTGTTTTGTGTTAGGGTTTAAAAATTCAATAACAACATATTTGATGTAGAGATGCAGCTAACAATTATATTCACAATGGATTAATGTGTTGAGTCCATAAAATGTCAGAAAATGTGGAAAAATATTGATTAGTCTGTCAAACCTGGAAATGATGATGCTGTTTTAATAATTTATTTGTTAAATGGACCAAAGAAACCAGGAAAAATTCACATTTAAGAAGCTAAAACAATTAGAAATCTTGTTTTAATAATGAAAAAAAACCAAAACCGATAAATCGTTTATCAAAATAGTTGATGATACATTTAGCAATCGATTAATAATCGGATTATACGAGTAATTGTTTCAGCCCTAAAATAAAAGGTAATTATAAAATAAAATATAAAAAAAATAATTCAAAAAGGAAACTATAAACAAGATAAAAGCCAAGACAGAGACCAAAATAAATACAAAATGTGTAAAATGACTTTATTTTGTTTAACTTAGTTACAGCAGCAGTAACAAAGCTGTCCTTGTGCTGACATCACAGGGCTGCAACGATTACTTGATTAATCCATTATTAACCGTTTGATAAACGGTTTTTTCCCAATAATTAAATCAAGCGCTCTAATTTTTCAGCTTGTTAAACGTGAATGTTCTCTGGTTTCTTTGCTCCATACGACAAACAAATAAAATCTTTGTGGACAAAAAAGAACATTTGAACAACAGATGAACAGATTGTGAACATAATTGGGAAACTGTTTAAACATGCATTACTCTAAAGACACTGCCTTTGGGACATAGCCTGCTGCTGCTAACATCTCCAGACTTACTGACCCTTCTCTTTAATAGACCTTCGGTGGTTGGACCGTTTATCGTGAATGGGACACAAGTTCTTTTTCCAAGTCCCGTCTTTGTGACTAATGAGTACATTTTAAATGAACAGCACCGTGTTCAGCTCAGAGGAGTCATTGTCTGATGCCTTTGTGTTGTGCCTCTTGTTTCTGGCGTGCACTTCAAAACATCCTGTGACTTAAATGAGTGTTTGCGAGAGTGGCACGACTCCAGGGAAGCTCAGTCCACGCTGCACTGAGTTAACTACAGTTATTGGACACAATGGGAGCTTTAAACACAGAATGCTGCACAAACACAAATTGGGAATAAGAGGTTTATGAGTTGGTGCCATCGCAGTCTCTCAGATGACACAAAAGCATCATCCTGTAGATAAAGACAAATCCTCTTCGATTTCAAGAATATTTGAACCTACAGAAGACTGAATAAGAGCAAAAGTCTTTCTCTTCTCCTTATATTGGGCGTGTATGATCAATCTTTGTGTAAGTGACCACAGATAGGAAATAATGTGGTTTGAGGGTTCACCAGCAGGGACCGCTGCTGCTGACTAAACACAAGTGGAGAAGAATTTTCACCCACAAGCCAAATTAACCCCTTCCTTCTTCAGTTCACACGGCAAAGATTGGCCTACATTGTGGTTTTGTGCTTCTGTACAGTATTGTGAACGTGTGTGTGTGTGTGTGTGGCTGTAGGTTTAGAATTTTAAAAAGGCAGCTGTGTCTTTACTCCATTATTATTGGTGTTCAAATGTCGGGGAAATCCAAAAATTGTGATTGTGATTCCTTGTAAGTTCTGTTTCAATGGAATGAACTCATTTGTGTGCGACAGTTTGTAATAATTCCTCTTGAAAATGCAGCAATGTAAGATGTTTTATTACAGTATCGATGAGTCATTTACTGTTACTGGACTCTGGGACGTGTGAGTGACCACGTGTTGCTTGCGGACCGTACCTTGGGCGATCTTGACGAAGCCGATGATGATGATGATGGCGAGCGCGAGGAGCTTGGCAGCAGCGAAGAAGTCCTGCACCCTGGTCGCCGCCTTCACGCTGTAGCAGTTCACGAAGGTCAACAGGACTGCGGAGAAAAGACAGAAGGATGAGGACGGACGGTGGACGAGATCCAAGAGTGCTTAGTCGTCACATCCCTTTTTTTTCTGCTTATCAACCTCAACTCAAATGTCTTTATTCAATCTGGAGGAGGAAATGATACGAGACGCATGAAGAACTAATTTCACACCTTTTTAAAACAGCTTTTAAAGCGTTTTTTTTTTTTATTTACAAATAACTCGTGCACATGTACAGTACTTGTACCGCAGCCATCTCTACAGAACACTCACACACAAGTGGCCCCTGACCCTGCACCCCATTAAAAGTGATTAACTAAAGCAGCGGGTCCCTTCAGCGGCTCCTAAATCAGGCCAGAGCGACAACAAAAGGACGAGACAAAGCACAATGAGGCCCTGTGTATGTGTGTGTGTGTGTGTGTGTGTGTGTGTGTGTGTGTGTGTGTGTGTGGAGAGAGAACAGTAGATCAAGTACAAATACATGCAAACTCACAGGAGCAGGCACAAACTTAGACACGCATGCAAGCAAAGGCATTCACACTGAATTCCTCGAGAGAGACCAGTCACATGAAACAATGAAGCCCGAAAATAAACCTGTGGGTGTTTACATGTCTCAAGAACGCCGTGAGGACCAAATTTCACGCAAAGCTATCTTTGTGAGGACAATTGGTTTTAGGGTTAGGCATTAAGTTATGATGGAATGCATTATGTGTATGAGAGTCCACATAAAGAATGCAGCGCCAGTGTGTGTGTGTGTGTGTGTGTGTGTGTGTGTGTGTGTGTGTGTAGAATAAGAGCGGAGAGGTTCTCATTCTCCCCAATGACCCCGACCACAGCACAGGAATTCACATGTACACCACAAAACTCATTAAACGCACACACGCACAGATAACCTTACTCTTGGTCCATGGCCTTGTCATGTGGTCTCAGTCTGGATTAAGATTTCAGTCATTTTCAGGTACAAGGTCACTGGCTAGCACCACACACACACACACACACACACACACACACACATAAATAGTCTCTATATTAGTGTATATAGTATCCAATGTCATATGTAAGTGTGTAGTTGTAGTAGGAGGCTCACTTGTATGTGGGGGCAGGTCAACAAACTCAGACAGGTGCCTACAGGCTGAAAGAGGCACTAATCCAGATTTAACTTTGTTAAGACTCAACACAAAACAAAGCACATGATGACGATGACGATGAGCTTGTGAAACGCACCAAAATGTAACCAGTGTTTTCCAACCAACGATGAACTGGGATGAGCTTTAATTGCCCTCATGTTACGATACATTACGCGATACATGGTCCACGATGCCAATAACATCGCGATACAGTACGATTCCGTGATAATTCATATATTGCAAGACAATCATATAGCGATACGTCGCGATATCTGTCCAACTGAAGAAAACGAAATGTAACGGTTTACTTCAGAGCGCCTTCGTTTACTCATTAAAATATCGATATTTGCTCTGGCGTATTGCACGAGGAAGGACGTCGATATATCACCAAATCGATGTTTTGACCCACTCCTACTTCTACGGACACATCAGTTTATTTTATTATGTGGAAAAAGTAGCCACCTCACAATTTTTCACAGCTCTCATGGCCATTTTCATCCTAATGGAAGTTTTACCAACTTAGAAGGGATGGCTCAGATTTTTTCTGCCAGCAGGAACAAAGAAAAAAACTATTTCAGCACTAAAATATAGACCTGCTGGACTCTACAATATCTTCAGAATGTGTTTGCTGCCGTTTCTTGCAGTTAGTCAGCCTTCCTGCTGGAAAACTCAAAAGGTCAAAGAAAAGTTGTTCAACCACTTCTGCCTCCACTCATATGTCCCAGTTCTTATCAGATTTCTCTCAGTGACACAAACATACCAAACGAGGTAAAGCAGAAGCTAAAAATGCTTAGGTATGCTTTTTATACTGTGGACTTTGGTGTTGTGAGAGTAAGCAGAGGGGTAACTTAGTTCACCTTCCAGGCAGAAAAAGCTTTGATTCGCAGAATGTGCAGCACTTGTGTGTCAATGCCTCATATAGCCAGAAAAAAACCTGAACTATCCTTTAAACATTTTAAGTGAGTTCCTTTAAGTGTGCAGACAGCGGACAGACCCCTTGTTTACTTGTGGATGCAAACATGGAAGTAAAATCATATTAAACAGCCACCAGGGGGCAGCTCCACTGGCAATGGCAGTCTACGGGAAAATGAGCCTACTTGAATTGGCAAACTGTACTGTATGCAAAAATTGAATGATATCTCACATCCATGAAATAAATGGCTCAGTCTCTTAATCTTTATATTATAAGATAAATCTAATTTGACTACATCAATATTCATAATTTAGAATAAACAAATATCATTTTGATTTACATTTAAGAGCAGTTTTCATTTGAATCTGCAATTTAAACTAATGGAAAAACAAACAAATGTTAAAATAATTTATGTCAAGACATACTTGACGAGATAAAAAGTTTATCTATCTGCAAACTCAGAGGCGCTACTTTAAACTTATTTAATCCATATGTCATTGAGGTAAATTCTCAAATTTGGTTAGGGTTATCAGGGTCATCAGGGTCATCATCGTTTCTCTTTACCTGGACTCTTAATCCAAGTACAGCATTACCACAGTCACTTGTGATTTTACTGCCCTCTAATATTAAAAATAAAGAGTGATACTGCTTTGGTGTAAATAACACAACTATAATTCGTGCAATTTAAAGTGTTTGTATCAATAACAGTCAAGCAGTAGCTTATAGCCCCATAATGGCTTTGGCAGGCCCTGGTCTTGAAACTCCATCTAGGGCTGTGTGTGTGTGTGTGTGTTTTAAAAATAATTAAAACAAGCACTCACAGATTTTTCAGCTTCCTAAATGTCAATATTTTCTGGAGGGGTTGCTTTTTTTTTGCTCCATATGACAAACAACAAGGATTACTAAAGGATTACTAAATTAATCACCAACTATTTTTTATAATCATTTATTCAATTTTAGAGTTGTTGTTTTTTTTTTAAAATAATTATAATAAAAGATTTCAGATTTTTCAGCTTCTTAAATGTGAATATTTTCTGGTTTCTTTGCCCCATTTGACAAAGAAATCATCGATACTGAATCAATTTGGTTTGTGGACAAACCAGACAGCGGAACACATCATTATTTCGAAGTTTGGGAAACAGTGATCGAACACTTTATGGACCAAAAAACACTTGATTAATCGAGAAAATAATTGACAGATTAATTAATTATGAAAATAATTCTAAGTTGAAGATTGATTTAGTTTGGGAACAAAACAAAACATTTCAGAACCACCAATCAACATTTTATAAATCAACAGATCAATCTTTAATAAAATAATCGTTAGTCGCTGCCCCAAACTGATTAATTTAGCTCTGGTTGTACAAAACTAGACATTTAAGATAAGATCTTTATTTTGAGGTTTGGGGAATTTTTTTTTTTAATGGACCAAATGACCGCATTACCCGATTAACTGGGTACATAATCGACCGATTAATTATTAAAATAATCGTCGGTTGCAGCATCAACTGGAGCTGATGCAACACGGCGGTTTGAGGCTGCGCGCGAGCGCGTTTCAGGGGCACGTGCTCCGGCAGGAAATGTGAATTAACTGTAAACTGTGTGTAAACACGTGTTCACCTGTCACACACTCACACACACACACAAACACACACACAGACAGACAGGTGTGCTCGTTTCGACATGTTTACACAAAAATGAAGGAAGTATGATTCACTCCAGTGTGACTCATCATAGCCATCATCACATTCACCCTCATCATCATCATCATCAGCACCAGCAGCAGCAGCGTGTAACGTTGCATCATCGGATTCATACTCACGGATACAGAGGCAGGCCACCAGCTTAGCCCCGTCCTCCGGCACCGGACAGTCGGGGAAAATGGGTTTGAGGAGGTAGGTGGCGAACACGTAGGAGACGATGTACTGTGACGAGGGCCGTATGATGAGCAGCTCGATCCAGAGTTTGAGGAAAGCCGGCAGGGAGCCGTACACCTCCAGGATGTAGGCATAGTCCCCGCCGGACTTGGTGATGGTGGTGCCCAGCTCCGCGTAGCAGAGGGCGCCCACCGTGGAGAAGACGCCGCACACTGCCCACACTATCAGGGACAGACCCACCGAGCCTGCCTCCTTCACCACGCCGGTGGGTGTGATGAAGATGCCCGAGCCTATGATCGTGCCAACGATAATGGCCACGCCGTTCACCAGGGTGATGGTCCTCTTCAGGACGACCCCTTCCTCCCCTCCGGCTCCCTGAGCCCCGGAGTCTGTCGTCTCCCCGACGGGCAGCATCTTCTCCGTGACATGTTTGTCCTCTTCCTTGTCCGCAAAGGAATTCGAGTTTCTCTTTTTCAAAGCAGACATGTTTGCTGGAGTTAACTCTCTCTTCTTCTTCTTCTTCTTCTTGTTCTTCTTCTTCTTCTTCTTCTTCGTCACTCGCTGTGCTTCCCGCTTCACCCGAGTCTGAGTGCAGGTGGGTCCGCGGTGTGGAGCCTGAAGCCGGCTGCGCTCAGCCACGCGGAGTCGTCAGTGAGGTTGATGGTGTGTGAGAAGACAGCGTGGTTTCCCCGTGTCTCTGCTGCGCCTGTGTACAAAGGGACCGTGGACACTGATGTTGGCACCACCTCCGTCAAGGCCAGCCCGCCCTCCTCTGCTATTCGCTCGGCGTCTCCTCCTCAATAGTGACCCCCAAACACTTCCGACCATTTCCGCCCTCTAGTGGGAGACAGCGGTACTACATCCCAACGGCACACGCCCCGCCCCTCCCCCACCTCCTCCTTTCATCATCACTAACCTCCATTTGTGGAAGTTCAAGTGCGTTTCAAGAGACATTGTGGGGCCCAATTCAACTCAAAAACATGATTATTATATAGTAAAATGTACTATTTATTTAGTAAATTTAGTAAATTTACTAGCATAGTAAAAGACAATAACAACAACACTCTGCAGCAGTCACTACTATAATCTACAGATAAAAATGTACATTGCGGTTTGAAAAAAAGACTCCATGGTTCTATAAAGAAGTCTGTGGGACAATGAGCCTACATGCCTCTCACTTGATTTATTACATTAGTTCATATTTTCCTGAGGAGATAACACTCATTTTTGGCAACCCTTAAAACACTATATTTTGTAAACCAACATGTTTTACTCATTACTACAAAATACACTCTAAAAGTTTCTAAATCATCTGTATTTATAGAGCTCTTTTCTAGTCTTGATGACCACTCACAGCTGCTTTACAGCACAGTTGTCGGGAGCAACATGGGGATACGGTTTATGTCCAAGGACACATTGGCATGTAGACTAGTAGCAGAGCTGGGAATCTAACCCACAACCTTCCAGTTGAAAGATGATTCGCTCTACCACTGAGCCACTGTAATACTTTTACTTTTCACAGTACATTTTATTACTTTTGATACCCTAGCACAGTCAATGTCATATACTTTTACTCAAGTAATACTGTAAAAGGTGACTTCAACTTCTACCAAAGTCATTTTTCTGGTAAGACACTTGTACTTTTACTCAAGTATCCCTTTTAGGTACTTTATACAAGACTGTACAGTGCCGCACACAGGCCTGGTATATGTACTACAGTGTTTACAGTTGTTTCTTTGATTGGTAAGTAATTATATTCTGTGAACTCACTTGCGAAGTGTTGCTTTTTATTTTAGTCTTTTCCCAAACACAAACTTTTTCATGAATTTAGACTTCCTCTCTGCCTCTGTGTGAGGTGTTGAATCCTCAGGCAGGTACAGTAGTAGCAGCCACTACACAATCACTCACTGTGTGTAAGGAAACACCAGAAGTACAGTACAGCTGCCAAGAAGCACTTAACGGTATGGAATGCTCACCTTCCCAAACTGGTTTAATGGTTTGATCATTTTAGACAGAGGCGAGAAGACACTCAGGAATGAGGCTCAAAGAACATTTACATCCAGATTATTTACGACTCCTGACTCAGTTCCAAGAACATTTAGCAGCTTTAGTTTCCATTTTCATGTGAGAGCTGTTAACACGTTTTTCTTCTGTGTTGGCCTGAAGATGAGGGATTATTGTAAGAATTAAATAAGAATAAAATAAGCTTGGTGCTAAATGAGGCCTCAGGTATAATTTTGTTTTTTTAATCCAAACTTTATTTATAAATCCAGTTGAGATTGAGAACACATGATTTTTGTATCGTTGGAGGTACAAGTAAATGACATTTGACTACAGTTCAACGCTAAATGCTGCTTAACCAGCTGTCCTGGATGTTTGAACTGAAACAACAGCCAGGGAGGATTTTGGGAAAGGAGTGGCACAGAACAGGGTAAGTAAGCTTCCCAGTGTGAGGCTAGAAAAGGACCTGCTGTGAGTTCTAGAGTTGAATATCTGAGACAAGGAGCTGGTGGACTGACCATGGTGGAAATATACAGCTGTAGAAGACAAGATCACTGGGAAAAAAATGTCTCCACAAATGACTAAAACATTTTTGGGCTCAGTCACAGCTCTCTGTCCTGAGCTCTCTGTTCTTTGTTTGTTTTAAGTTTAGGTTTCTTTGCAGAGTAGGGAGTTTTTGCTACTGTTGCTACGGTATGGTACCATTGTTTGGCACCCTTCCATTGGAGGACCAGAGTAAAACGGTACGATACTGTCAGGGTGGCACTGCACTGGCTCCACCACCAACAGTCTGCTGATTGGGTGACGGAGAAACGTAACACCCTTGCGGCCGGTGTTTCTTCAGCATCCGCAGTCGACACTCATACAAAGATTGTCTTGTTGAGACAAACAGCCACAAAAAGAGCTGCTGGACGTCCTCCATTGTTGTCTGTTCTGTTCTAAACTGTATCATACTGTACCAAACCGAACTGTACCATGATGAAAACACAGCCACCCCCCCCCGGGTCAGTGTGTCCTGGGCTGACGCGCTGTGGTCACATGGGAGTGTTGTGGTCAGCAGGTCATCGTGCTCTCAAAAGAGAAACACACTCACACACTAAACAACAGCTAACAACAGGTCACAAGGTTAAAACTGGAAACTCTGATGTGTCCTGTCTGTCTGACAACATGGACAAAATGTCTGTCCACTCTGAACAAGTGTTGTTTGAAAGCCCCCCCAGGTCCCCACCACCCACTGCCCGTCCAGACAGACAATTTCCTGTTCTCAGACAAGCTGGACACAGTCTTCCAAATCCCGAAGCCTCAAGGTGCGTCCTGATATTTTTTCTCCTCATCTGCACAAAGCCTGACAAATGCAAGACCTTGGTCTCAGGTCGAGCCACAGATGGAGAAACATACATGCACTTTAGTCTGTGCATGTGGACCATGGTTTATCTAAATCTGCCTGTCTGTCTGTCTGTCTGTCTTACTAAACCTGTGCAACAGCTCCTACAGGTTCCTCATCATACACTACCTGGGAATGTTTTTGTTCCCAGTCACAGTGGGAGGCGAAGGATTACTGACCACATCTCAGCAATTTCTCAGACACATACAATGAGGTCAAATCAAATCAAATGGAATGGAAACAAAAGTGACATAGATACTCTAGGATTTTGAAATGTGTTGAATAAATTGTAAAGTGTCCAATTAACAATGAGCAATGATGGATTTGGTACTTTGCTCTGGTAGCATAGCATAACACAACATAGCATAATATGAAATAACATAGCACAACGTAACAACACAAAATACCATGAAATAACATAGCACAACACAAAATACCATGAAATAACATAGCACAACACAAAATACCATGAAATAACATAGCACAACTTAACAACACAAATTACCATGAAATAACATAGCACAACACAAAATACCATGAAATAACATAGCACAACTTAACAACACAAATTACCATGAAATAACATAGCGCAACACAAAATACCATGAAATAACATAGCACAAATTAACACAAAATACCATGAAATAACATAGCATAGCGTAACCCAACATAGCATAGCATAGCATAGCATAACATACAGTAACATGACATAACATGGCATAGCATAGCATAACATACAGTAACATGACATAACATAGCACAGCATAACATGACAAAATAAAATAGCATAACAACACAACATAGCATAACGCAATATAGCATAACAGAGTATGGCAAAACATAAAATAGTGTAACATTATACGACATAGCATGAAAACACAACATAGCATAACATGACATAGCACAATATGGCATAACATAGCATAAAATAACATTACATGACACAATATAGAATAACAACACAACATAGCATAATATAGCATAATATAGCATAGCATGACAGTTTTTGTCCACAGTTCATAATCATACAGATGTTAAGTGGACACTAAAAACCCTCATGTGGAAGATAAGGTAAACAATGAATGAATGAATCAATTAATCAATTCATTCATTCATTAATATTGAGACCATGATTATTTGTGGTGGTTATTCAGTGGTTAAAGGGAAAATATTGTATAATTTAATTTCAATACACCATGTTAACTTCAATGTTGTGTTACATGATCGGGGCCGAGGCCTCGAACCTGCTGCCCAGTTATTTTTGTCCTCTGTCTTCATACCTTAGTTATAGGTTATTTTAGGAGTGTCAGAGAATAATGTGTATTAAAGTATGCAGAGTGCTAGCTTTGCCTTGTAAAGGCAACACGTGGTGACCAAAATAAACTCAGAGCTGCAGCACAAGGTGCAGCACTGGCAACCAACACTAACAACAAGTACCTGGAGCTTTAGAGCGTATTCATAAATAAATATAATATATATATACACAGAGTGCCAGACATTTTTTTATGGATTTAAAAGAGAATATAGTTTTTCAGTCTTTTTCAGTACATTTCTGATTTTCTCCGACAATGGGAAATTCACCATGATTTACTAATTATATCATCCCACACTTTTGTGTCTATAGGAGCGCTACTACTGGGTCTCTTATAAACACCCTGTAGGATTTCCACCAAATCTGACACAATATGGCACATTGCGAGTTGCAGTGTAGCAGTTGTCCAAATGTTTTTGAATATAATTATAATTTTTACGCTGACCACACATCACACAAACAAACAAATAAATGATGATATAATTCCAGCTGATCACGTGACCACCCCTCTCTGGCAGAGTGATGATTATGATGTTAGAGGAAGACTGTGATGTGGGTGTGGGAGAGGTCTTCGTCCTCGCAGCTGTGGTAACATTTACTCTGCCTCCGGATTCTTTTCCCAGGGAGCGTTCTCAAGGCTCGACCACTGAAATCATGGAATATTCAAACAACAAAGGGACACTGAACAACAAGCAGTTGTGCAAGAAGCAGTAGGAGGGTCGACCGCGGCGTACCATTCTGGAACTGCACACACTGGCAGAACTATTTTAATCAAAGAAATGTGGAAAAGCCGAACTACGGAGCTCCCCCTACAGTTTTGGAGTACATATTTTCCCGACTATGACAACCCCGCCCACATTGAGGAGGTAATGTGAAGTAATGGAAAACGACGTGACTGATACCAAACCGAGTCGAGTTGAGTCGAGTAGTGCTACAAATGGAAAATGGAAAAGCGCCATGAAATAATAATATTCCACTAACAGACAGTAGGGGGCAGTGGAGACATCCCCCAATCTCCACACAACAACGCATATAACCAACACAATGATTCTGAAGCTGTTAAATTGGGGTAAAAATCCTGTATCATCATCCTTTAACATTGAGTCATGCTTTTATTAGATGCTTTTATCCAAAGTGATTTACAGAAGTCGTGAACCCACAAACCAGAAACAGGAGCGGCAGCCGTTGACCGTTTTCCAGGATATGAACCAGCAACCCTGCTGTTTCAAGCACAATTCCCTTCCTCTTGGCCCCCGGACTACACCTGCGATGTGTTCTCTCCCAAAACATTATGTTATCCAGTTCCGTCTGTTGCAACATTCACTTGAGCTCAGAGAAGAACTTTTGGTGGTCAAAGGTCGAGGTCAAAGTTGCACAAATGTTCATTTAGACGATTTATGACGCATTCACAACAAATGTGAAGACTTTGAGTAGATGTGAAATCGTGGCTCAGTCGCTCCGGGTGACGAAGGTGCGGAATTTGCTTTGTTTTGCTTCAGTCGTTGGAGCTGATGTTTGAAGAATTTGAACAAGCTGTAAAACAACTCTTCTTCCATGCATTGTTCAAACATTTGTACATGTTTTCCTTCAGTATATATAAGATGTCTTTGCTGTGTTTGTACAACACTGGAGAAAAGAACATCTTATGCAGCCTCATCCACAGCAAACCGGTTCAGACTGGCACTGAAATACAAACAGGGTTCCCATGGATGGAAGTCCTTTGTCTGAAATATCTGAATCCTACAACATACAAACACAAAGATGAGTAAAAGTGGAGGAGGAGGAGGAGGAAGACGAAGAGGAAGAGCTGCTGGCCTGGAGTTCAGACGTAGAAGGGCCTCTCATTGTATGTCCCGTGTTTATATGTCTGCCTTTATAGAAAACGGGGGAAGGATTGTGGCCTGTTGACCTGAAACTTTTCACCTCAAACAGGGAACAGAAGGACGACAGGAAGACGGGAGTCTCTAGTTAGAACCTGCTTCAGTCTTTTCATGTCTCTGATTCACGGATTTTCTTTGTCAGACACAAAATTTACATTAGTTCAGATGAAGATTACAGAACAAAGCTGTTCTGAGGCACAAACCAAAGCATTGTTGGCTTTTATACAGTGTGCAGCTAGATTAAAAGAGGGTAAATTATTAGTTTATGAACTTTAATTAATCTTTTAAGGAGCACTTTCATCTGTCTTTAGGTTTTTACTCTAGAAAACAAGTCTTGCCTCTTTCAGAAACTGGTGAAATGCACCTTTTTGTCTGTTTTTGACTATGTATCTGGACAGCAGGACATTGAGATTCATTATAATTATTATTTTTTTTTAACTCACCACTGTTGGAATTGGTCGCCTCAGTCACTTGGTACGTTTACATGCATGTTAAAAGTCTGATTTTAGTCAGACTAAGACAATCATTTGGTTTTCTTAATGTCATTTAAACACATTAGTCCGACTAAAACAGGGCTAGTCTTAATTGGACTAACATAACTAGACAATGCGATTCATAGTCCGATTAGTCCTGCATGTATAGTCGTCCTGACTATGCACTAGTTTATAGAGAGATACAGCGCCACCTACGGAGGCGGAGTCAGACGTACATGTATACCTGGACTCAGCAAGTTGTCCGAT
Organism: Solea solea; assembly: GCF_958295425.1. Classification (NCBI taxonomy): domain Eukaryota; kingdom Metazoa; phylum Chordata; class Actinopteri; order Pleuronectiformes; family Soleidae; genus Solea; species Solea solea. Next base: position 25,712,306 of record NC_081145.1, read on the forward strand.
TGCCTGTCTTAGTCAGACTATGGCCTTAGCCGGATTAAACTGTGTGCATGTGTTTATCTACAAAACCACACAGGAAATCTTTTTTTTACTATTTCTCTTTTTTTAATTTATAATCTAAAGTCATAATTTTAATTCTTTGGACACGTTGTTGTTGTTATTCCAGACATTTGAACTGAACATGAGGAGAAGGCTTTTGGATTTTCAACACCTAACACTCGGAATAACTCAAAGTCCGATCTTCACCTTAATAACCTCCTCGACCACCAAGGGTTCTCAAACTTCTTATACCAAGTACCACCTGAGAAAATACTGAGCTTTTGAAGTGACACACATTATAGAAGTGTTTGTTTCTATTTCCTGGAGGACAGGCCACATTTGACAACATTTTCAAGAATAGAGGAAGACGGCCATCTGTCCACCAGCGCATACCAAATCAATAAATATCATAACGGTGTAAAGTCCCACTTCATTCAGAGATTCCTCACTGTTGTGTGTGTGTGCTCAGAGACACACACACACACACAGACGACAGTTGAAAGCATTTCTTCACTCTGTTCTCTCTCATACAATAAAGGGAACTGACAGGTGTGTCCCTGTAAATTCAGGCCTCTCTCCCCTGCAGCCAAGCACAATAAACACACACAGAGGTCGGCTTCAGGCCCCAGGTCTCCCTCTCTCTCTCTCCCTCTCCCCCTCTCTCTCTCTGTCTTAGTTTGAGTCAGGTGGGGACCCAAATCACGCGCTCCCTAGAGGGTACATATGCAGTGTATGAAAGAGTATTTGAACAGCAGCACCCCCCAAGGGCCCCAGGCGTCCGGGTGGGGGCCACCACACATCCCCTCAGGGGCTTCAAAGGCATCGGTGTGGTGAGGGTGGGATATCGATTCAGAGCGGAGAGAAGCTGGGACAGAAAAAAACAACAGTTATTTGTATTTCTATAACACTTTTACAGTCTTGGTGACCACTTAAAGCTTCACACCCATTCACACAGCACATTATTTAGGGGTTAAGTGTCTTGCCCAAGGACATGTCAGCACGTAGACTAGCAGAGCCAGGAATAGAACCCACACACTTGAAGTCGAAAGACGACTCGCTATTTTCAGGAAAATCACAGGAAAATCATCTTTATGTCAAAGTGAAAACTACGACGGAGTGAAATCCCACGAGTTTCTGTGAGATCCCAAAGTGAATCCCTGAAATCGCGTGATTTAACAGGTTGAGGTGTGGGTGAATACTTCCTTGACACACTTTGTAAACTTGCATTTCAAGTTAGGATTAGTATTAAAAACAAAATCAGCTGAATGTGTGTGGTTGGATCAGATTTGACATCTGCTGTTTGTCTCCAAATTCAAGTAGTTCATACCTGTCATCTTTTTTGATTTAGTTAAATTCTGATTGGTGCGTAACGTTTTTTTTTTGTTTTGTTTGTTTTTAACAAACTTTAATCTCCAAGACAAAAATGTTGACAACAAATTTAAAGACTTTCCAGGACCAATTCCCTCAAATCCAAGGACCAAATCCTCACCCATGGCGTCCACTTTTATTGATTTGCAGCACGCTCTGCATCCGGACAAGTGATTGTCCTCGAGATCTTGGCCAAAGTCACATCTTTGTCATTTTCTTGGGATTTTTATTTCCCAGACATCCTCACGTCGTCATTTACACTCTCTTGCTTAACTGCACTCGCTCATTGTTCTGCACCGAAGCAATGCAGGGCATGAAACAGTAGGTGGCGCCGTAACAAACAAGGGAGTCATTGACCTAAATATCAACTTAACCTCGTTCTTGCACAGAATTCAAGCACTTTCAATGACCCATGTCTATGAGGGCAATTTCAAAAACTTTCAAAGGCTTTGAGGGAAGTTTCAAGGATTTCAAGGACTTGAGACTGTCCCGTTTCACCCAGTAGGTGGCGTTGTAACAAACAAGGGAGACATTTACCTAAATATCAACGTAACCTTCTTTAGTCTTTTGGGATTTTCTAAAACCTTTAAGGTCCTTTCAAGGATTTCAAGGACCTGTGGGAACCCTGCTTCGTAGTATTAAACAAAACGACTCCTACCTGTTACAAAAAACAAACACACAGACATTCTTTTACCAACACATGATACTTTATTGCTATATAACGTATTATTATTGCTATACATCTATGACTGTCAGTTGTTTTTACATGTATATCATGTGACAGCCCCCCCCCCCCAAACACCAGGGGGTCTCTGGGGAAAGAAAACACTTCCTACATTGGGTCCCATGCAGGTGGAGCAAAGCATGTTGGGAGGAGACGGGGGCCTCTCGGACTCTGCAGGGCACAGGAATGTCGGCTGCCCGCTGCACAAATAAACTCGTCCAATAAGCGGCGCCGTGCGCGTTCCCGCGTGCAGTGAACATCGCGTGCACCTGCTAAAACATCACGCTGGGCCACAGAAGGCAAAACACCAACATTCACTAACACTTTAGGAAGAAGGCTGGAGGCGATGCTGAACGACAAGGGGGGGGGGGAAAATAGGCATTTTAATTTAAAAAAGAAAAAAAAGAAAAAGGAAAAGACCACAAGACACCAATCAAGGCATGAATCACTCAATAAAATAAAGTTGTACAAGATGAATGCAACAGTGGGTCCCTTATCTCCGCGTTAGTGTCATACATACCACATAGTGACCACATGACATTCCGTGAAAAGGGATAGTTCAGGTATTTGGAAGATTGAGTGCAAAGACATGAAAACATAACCCTAACATGGGAAAACAAATTCTCATCTTATAACATGTACACTTGTGTCATTTAGGTAAGAAGTGGATTGAGAGCTCTTGTGAGCTGTGATGTCAAATCAGTGTTTTTCTTTATGGGATTTGGTGCAGGATTGACACAAACTCTGGTTTCCAGACAGAAAATGTGAAATTAAGACGTAAACACGTTCTTAAGATATCAGTGATTGAAGCAGGTGAAGATCTTCTTGGTGAACCTTTGGTTACGTGGCTAAAATGCGCTTTTCCTTGTGTTGAGGCTTGTTCTCAGTGAGAGTGAGCATCTGTGTGCTTTGCACGGACACGCTCCTTCAGTACTTTATACAACCACACTTCCTGAACTATCTCTTTAAGTGCTACTAACAAACACATACACACATTCCCTGCACTCCACCTCCTCCTGTGGCCTCTTCAGTGTGTGTCTAACCATCACGTCGTCTCGTTACACAGGAACTGTGAAGACGACCGTGTCCTCTCATGGTTCAAATAAAAAAAAAACTGTCTTCTCTGCTTTTCCTCTCTCTCTCTCTCTCTCTCTCTCTCTTCCCAGTAGTGCTGCATAGTAAGATTCACCCACGTCGCTGCTACTGTTGGACGTGAGCCAAAGCGTGAAGCTTGCTCGACTTCCTGAGATGATGCAAGATTACCACGAGTTTGCTTCGTGACAAAATCTTGTAAAAACAAAAACTTGTTTTTCCACTCCCTGGTACCAAAATCAATTTGAGAACCAAAATCAATCCAAGAGAAAATCTTCTTTGGAGAGTTTGTGTGAGTGAGTTAAATCTGAAGGTGAAGCAGCAACTCCTCCTGTTTGCTGTAAGCTAAAGGTTCCAGTCCAAAAAGTCCAAAGTGTAAGACTAAGTGGTGAACCTTTTAAGATATTGAAGCCTTTAAGATGGTGGGGATTTTATTATGTCCATGTTTTCAGTGAGAAACTGTGTTAACACCTCATAAAATCACCTTAAAAAACCTGAACTATCCCTTTACATAGCTGAAATAGCCAAAGCCAATATAACATCATGTAAAGTACCGGGACAGTCGGTTATTTATATATGTATATACACAGCATTAATATACAGTATTTGTCCAACACAATTATTCTTGCTAGTATCACTTGTGCATCACTACATGGTTTAAAATAATATCTCAAAGTAGAAGCAGCTTAGACCTGTTAAAGTCTAATAATAATAATAATAATATATTCTCAACCCCATAACAGTACAATGTGATTGTGTTGCTTTGATTATTCTTCTGCCCCAAAATAGAAACAAAGGAAGTTAAAAAGAAAAGAAACTGACACATCTGTTGGTCGATATATATAGAAGTGTAGTGGTGGATTTGCATCATCTCTCAGTTCCAGAGCAGAGTTCTCTGTAGGATCTGCTTGACTGAGTCTATTTACTTTATTCAGAGGAAGAGGAAGAGGAACGAGAATCTCAGTGAGAAATTCGCCGTAAAGCGACTGTAGTTGAGCCACAGTTCAATGAAGCTGGTGTGGCTTTGATTGCACTGTGCAGCAGTTTAAGGCACTGTGTGGTTACAGTACTCACGAGAACTGCTCGATTTCATCAGAAGATCATTATTATTAGTGTTATTGTTATAATTATTAAGTATTAAGTACATGTGCTACAGCAGCCTGGCATGTTTGTGCATTTACTGCAAGTCACTTATTTGGCACAAGGCTCTGTTTCAAAAGCTGCATCTCAATTAAAAATTGAATTGGATCTGGTGTGACGGTGCCTCTGAAGGGTGCAGCACATGAATTGAGACAGTATTACGCGGTAGAAATTCTGAATATCAGACGTACTGTACACACTACAGTATAATCTCTTTCTAACAGATGTAGAGAACACATATTGTATGCATGATATGGATGCATACAACGACACAATCCAGGATAAAATAAGGAATTTAAAAACCATTAAAGGTCGCGGATATTACGTAAGTAACAAGTGAAGAGACATAAGGCAGTAAACTCCAGTCCTGGTCTCTGTCGTGTAAACAGACAGCACCTCCAAAATCCTTACATGGAGAGAAACATTCATCACGAGCAAGACAAGTCAGAGCGGACTGTGCTGACCATTTAACGGCCAGCTCACTCTCTGCTCTCTGAAGGTACAAACTCGTGCACAGTGACCGTAATAAAATGTAAAATGTATCCAGTAACCGTCCCGTATGGGTGTGAGACATTAAAACCCCAAAAAAAGAAAATAAAAACCTCATCTGACTCAGAAACGTTCGCATGTAAATGGGCTTTTTTTTTTTTTTACAGCATCATGTGTAACTGCAGTTCATTGTATGATGCCAGACGTTTTAAAACAATTAAAAATAATAGATTAAAGACACAGAATAGTGTGTGTGTGTGTGTGTGTGTACTCTGTCCAGCAGCATCAGTGGCTGTGCTTGTCCTCAGCCGACGGCGCCTCCTGCAGGAAGGGTGAGAAGGAGGAGCGGACAGTGCGGCCCCGCAGAGGCTGCTGCACGCGGAAGTTATTCACCATGCTCTTCTGCACCTCCTCCTCTGCCGAGGTGAACAGGAGGCTCCGGAACACCGCCAGCTGAGGGTGGGGGAGAGAAAAGTTTAAAAGATGAATTCACTTCATCCTCACGCCTGTAACTTGCAGGTCATGACGCAAAAATGTTGTCAAGCCAGTCTGCCTGATTATTAAAAAGAAAAAGGTTAGACACACCTTTACCTGAGGAGGACAGTCCTACTTAAGAGGATTAACTTTCACTTCACAGTTCTAACAAGTTTAGGTCAAACCAAAGCTGCACTAGTTACTTTTGGCCACTTGGAGGCAGCAGAACAACATCGGACAAGGTTCATTGACAGAGCACTGATCATTTACATAGAAACAACAAGATTCAGGTTGTGTCACATAGTGGGAAAGTCATGGCAATGAGACAAAACACAAAAACACACACATTAAACAGTGGACAGTCAACCAAACAATCACAGATCCAAAAGAATTCACAACGACACTCACTTTGTCAGTTTATCTCAACAAAAAGATCCTGCACCAGGTAAAGAATAATTAGAGAGTAACCTGTTGGTATATTAAAAATTAAATTGTACTTCTGCATATAGGCCATTTTATGCAGTGAATTTCATAAGAATTTTTAATGGATAAATGAGAAAAACTTTCAGGGAACTCCTGATTTAACCTCGGACTGTGGGAGGAACCCGGAGAACCGGGAGAGAACACAGGAAGATCCTCCTTCTAGATCGAATCCCAGTCCGTTTGCTCGGAAAGTCCGGTTGGTTTGGGGAGAAGTGAGTGTGTAACCCGAGCTCTGATCCACCACCAAAGAAGCAAACTCTGATCCGCCTGAAAACATACAGTAGGTCTCGGTTCGCTTCAAGTGAACCAAATGCAGGAAGCGGACTACAACGCAGGGCATTGTGGGTAAACACAACCAGTACATACGCGCGTGTAGAACGATAGCTGGGGAGAAACGGCTGAGACCATTGTTGCAGCGTATGTGTCGTATCATATGTTCACATAAAACGATAGGATTCGACCGGCTGAATGTTGCAACCCACAACTGAACCGAGTCCCCCGTCGTACGGAGTCTAGCGGAGACGATTAGGTGTGAAAACCAAGTCTTAGCAGAACGGAAACCAGGATTTGAAGTGGTGACCTTGTTGCTGCGAGGTGACAGAAGAACAAAATCTGCTCCCAGAAAGTCTAGTATACAAAAAACTGTTGTACACACACTGACACATCCAACAGAGCAACATCAGAGTTCATATTTCTGAGACCTTTTTTGCTTTTTTTGGCACAAAACAGAATTCTGCAGCTGACAAAAGAGCTGCAGATACGGAGGATGTTTATATAAAAATCAATGCAATACTGTGGTGCAAGTGGTTCCTGTTTTATGGCTAACATGGTGTCATATATTGTTTATGATATGGAATAAAACGCATTATAGTAACTCATTATTTTTCCCATTAACCCTCCCATCCCAGAGGCAAAGAGGAAAAAAACTGTGAGAGACTTAAAGGGGGTAAATATAAATGTGGATGATGTCATTATTCTATCACGTTACACTGTGTAAACCTCATAACGACAAGTTTGAGACAAAACTAGAAAAACTGGAATGATTAATGTCATTGTGTGAATGCTTGGTTAAAACACACACGCTTTTTTCATATATATATCTTAATGAGGACACATCATAGACATAATGCATTCCCTTAACCCCCAAAGGTCCTTTAAAGATTTGAGGACTAGACAAAATGTCCCCACAAAGCTACAAATGCAAGGAAACACACACTTATACACACACACACACACACACACCTGATCATGGCTGACTTCAATGTGCTGCTTCATAACGATCCAGGAAACAGACTCAGTGAGAGGAGGTGTGGTCAGAGAGCCGTGGTACGCCCAGTAGTCGTCGATGTTGCTTGGTAACAGGCAGGCTGCGTCGAACCTGGTAAACTCCACGACGCTTTCCTACAGAGTGTGACATAAGTTACTCAAATTTGACAAACTGGTCTTTAAGAATGACATCATTTAGACAGGAAGTTAACTAGCGTGTGTGAACGTGGACTCACCTTGTGTCTGATCGCAGGCAGAGCATCGACCAGTTTCTGCAGCCCCTCGTGCCTCTTTCCCACCTACATGAGGATTAGACGCGTGGATTAAAATCACTTACACAGCTACGTACACTGCACGTGACAAAATGCATGCATTTAACTGGCTGTAGAATGTTTAGGTTGCCAGTCTGGATAGTGTGGATGTGTGAGGGTGTGCATGGGTACCTTCAGGAAGACTCCGATCACAGCCAGGCCGTTTTCCTCCATCACGGCCTCCTCAAACAGACTATACTTGTCAGAGTTCCAGTGGACTAAGTGGAGCTGTGAACACGCACACACATCCCATCATTAACAGTGTGTGTGAGAGATTAACCTCTGTCTTGATCCAAATGACTCCTCTGTCGTCAAAAGCATCCACAAATTCTCTTAGAGTCCCTTTCTCTTTTCAAAATAAGAGTCCCCTCATGACCCAGATACTGAGAGCTGAAACACTTTGTCTTGAAGCAGATGAATTTTGTCTAAATGCAGACTTCAAATAAAAACATAGTATCAAGGACATAATCTGGAATTCAATTCGATTGTAAATTAATCTGGAGATTATATTTGCAATTAATCGGCAAGTTGTAAGTGTTTCTCAAGCTAACATATTAAAGACGTTCTCAAATGTTTTGTTTAATCCACAAACCAAGTGCTTTCAGTATTCAGTGTACTGTCAGAGGAGGAGCAAAAAAACCATTTAAGAAGCTGAAATTAGAGAATGTTTTATTTTTATATTATATTGTGGTTAACTGATTATCAAAATAGCTGTCGGTTAATTGACGACCTATCGGTTGTTCTAGTTAAATATTACTCTCAGTGCCAAAGAGTTTGAGGATCGTGTGTTTTGCTTGTTGTGGCCCCTAAACATGGAATGTTCCAAGTTGGAATGTCCCAACTCTGTTTTTAAATCACTTTTCATTTGCCATTGACGCTTTTTAAGTTGTTGATGTTATTTTAGTTTTATTGTATGGCTTTTAACTTAGTTTGAGTTGTGTTTTTTGGATGTATTCCATTGCCTTGTGTGTCTTTCGTGTCTTTTATTTATTATTCTGCACAGCACTTTGGTGCACTGTGGTTGTTTTAAAAGTGCCTTAGAAATAAAGCTGGATTGGATTGGATATTGCTGATTAATATGCATGAATATAAAACATAAGCTACTGACGAAGAGAAGAGACATTTGTCGGTCAGATCTGTAACTCGATCCTCCTGCACAGGCACAAAAAGACTGCTGAGTGATGAGAACAATGACGCGTTCACATTCCCACAACACACACAGGGTCAAACCCTTCTGTTATATAAGAGCGTTACAGTCAATGGAACAACATTAAAATAGATGTTTTGTCACGTTAAGAGTTCACAGACAAACACACTATGTACACAACCAGCCGAGGTAACGTGACACATAACCTGATGCATTTACTCTTTAAACTGTTAAGTCAGTCACACATTAAAAGAGAAAGATGACTCAGAATCAGCATGCAAAGGTCTAAACTGTGTTTGTGAGGCCATTTAAATAAAATTGAACTGAACTGAATCAAAGGGCATTCATTCGTTTGTTAGCTGATTTTAACAGCACTCAAATATGTGACTTTTTCCATACAGTGGCCTTGTCACACAATACAAAACACACAGAGTGTGTGTGTGTGTTCTGTGTCTGGCTCCGCCTCTGTGCTGAACCTGTACATTCACCCAGCAGCAGGTGTGTCAGGGGTATTATAAGGCAACTACAGAGGGCGTGCACAACAACAGGTATGATAATTAACAACAGGTGAGGCACAGGGATGTTTACATGTAGCACAGATAAAGAAAAAAAAAATGTATGTATCTTTGTGTCAGTGCCTACTACCAAAGACATTTAATGATGTGTTAGCACCAAATGTGAGGTAAAAGGTTCAGGTGGTGAAACTCGAAAAATAAGACAGTGATGTTATGTTGTCACAAAAGCATCGTAAAAGTGACGTGTAGAAATATTTTTGCTTCTTCACCATAGATGAGGAAGTAAGGAACTAACGTGCTGACTCACCTGTTAGCGTAGGTGTTTTATCGTCACTGGAGTTCAGCCTCACGTTGTAGTCGTAATAATAAATGAGATCATCATGTTTGTGTGTGTGCGGGAAATATCTGAATTAGGGCTTGAGAGGTTTTTGATTTTTCAGCTTCTTAAATGTGAATATTTTCTGGTGTCTTTGCTCCACTTGACAAAAGAAATAAACAAAACATCATCACTTCCAGGTTTGGGAAACACTAATCAATATTTTTCCACAATTTTTGACACCGTGTGGACCAAACAAATACTCGATTGATTGAGAAAATACTCAAAAAAACAGGCCTGATATCTTCAAAGAGTTAGATTAGATTTGTTCAAACTTGATTTCTGGAAAAAGTAACAGCCCTTTTCTTTCAAGCAGATGACCGTGGGTTCAATCCCCGGCTCCACACGTCTACATGCAGATGTGTAAAGAAGCCTTGAGTGGTCATCGAGAATAGGAGAAACAGACCTAATGCTTCTGCAGTCAGGCACCTCTAGCAACTGGATCATAATAAGGCAATTTTATGCAGTGACAAGTGATTATGTGCTGTCACTGCAACAATGCAGAATAATCCATTTCTTACAATTACAGTATATTCAACACTCCTCCTCCTGAAGTCCAACACACAGTGGATAATACGCTATGTACTATATAAGAGATATGAGAAAATCTCTTTACTCTTGATTTCATAATATCTAAAACAAAAAAAAACACCCGATAACGATGGCTTTGTAGATAAAAAAACATTCCCCAAATAGTTTTTATTGTTGCTACAACATTTAAAAAGAAAAGTTTTACTTCCTCTTCCCACAAGCCTGACAGGACCAGTTTCCTTTTCTGCTTCTTACAGAACATTAATGAGTTTCTTATACAGCTCCATACTTTTTAACTACTAATCTAATTTGGTGTATTCACGTTGAGACGCAGATAAATACCTCGGCAGGGAACAGCCTCCTGTCCACGGTGTGCTCTGACCCCCAGTCGTTGCACTCACCCCAGTGGAAGTGGAACTGACAGAGCCTGAATTTGTCTTGCAGGGGGCCTCCTTTCAGCGCTGCACCAGAAAATGTGGCATGTTAAGAATCCCATTAGAGGAACAAAACGCTCGTCCTCCAGCGGAATCACACTGCATCTCAAACTGTCGAGTAATCTTTAGCATTTAAAGCAGTTTCTTTCATGAAAGGAGGAAATGATCACACGGAAGACGCTGCAATGTCCCGTCACACAAAGACTCTCTATTGCCTCCATTAAACCACCACATTACTAGTTCCTATCCACACAATATAGTGGTTTCAAAATATTACTTTTTTGGACAAAGGCCAAGTGTAAGCTCACATTATACACAGTTATTATTTCATTCCTCATGTTACTGAACATAAAAGCCTGTTTCTTTTGTGACCTTATTGTTCACGTGTGTCTGTTATGAACCGGTTCTTGTCCTCTGAGTAACAACCTAAGCCCTTAATACTACGAACAAGAGCATGTGGCACAGGTGAAATGACTGAGACACTTAATAACACTACCATTTTACCTAAAATAAGAGCGATATCAAAGAGTTACAGGCTTTAAACAGAGTTTCTGTGCGTGGCATACTGACTCCAACTACAGACCATGTAGTATTTGTTTAGGTCAGGGGAGAAGTGTGAGTCACAGGACAATCATGAGACGCACAAGGCCCTTTATGTAGCTTTAAAACCAGCAGCTTTACATATAGCATTGATTCATGGCTCTTTAAGGTTGGGGGGGTTGGGGTTAAGAAAGAGTTAATCCTAAATCTTCCACGTGTAGATACTTTTCTAGATATCTGCAGGGACGTTTCCAGCAGTTGTGGTTGGATTTAGACACACCACGAGACATATTTTAACTACAATATATACCTTATAAGAAAGACACAATAGTACTCACTCGACTTGTCTGTAGTGTCGTCATACTCCACGAGGAAGGAGTAACCGTTATTCCACATTTGCTGGCAGGTGTCTGGGTCGTAATCAGGGACCAGAGGCTTCAGCTCCGAGTCAAAGACGCTCTTCCGTTGAATGATGTCAATGGGGGACTGGCGATCGCCTCCTGGTACCGCGAGGGGTCCCTGCCACATGGGATGAACTGAATGATGACAGAAGAGGAGAAGAAGAAGAAGAAGAAGAAGAAGAAGAAGAAGAAGAAGCAGAGGAGGGGAGAAGTAAAAAAAAAAGAATAATTCAAATTCAAATGTAAAGGAAACCAAAGCTAAATCTGTCCTGTTCAGACAAGAAAAGGATAGAAAATGCTGATACCCACTGTTCATGTTGTGCTCTGCTGCTTTCTGCATTTTCAAACAATCCATTTTGGGGAAAAAAGAAGAAATAAACAAAGTAAACTGCCTTAAAAACAGCTTTTAGAATGAAACATTGACAGAGCTAGAAAGAAACACACTCCACCTTCCTGGAGCTGTTTGAAGGAACTGAAAGAAAAAAGGAGCAAATGAGCAATCATACTTCCTCCTACTCCTCTTACACTTTTTTTTTCTGAAAGGAAATTACAAAATAAGAGCCGGCTGTGCAGTGACACACGGAATGTCCTGGCACGCCCCCAGCTCCACTCCACAGCAGGGGAATCGAACCAAGACCTGTGGTCAGTCAGACCGTACCTTCTAATTACCTGAACCTCTGCTCACTTTCCCTACGTACAGTGCCTCCGTCCACTCTGTCTTTCCGAATTACTTATGGAATCGACCACAACATGAAGAAATTTAACTAACACATAATATTTAGTGTGGGTAGAAAAGCTCTAAATCTATTGTTTTTTTCTCTCCTTTCATCCGGAGCTTAAGGTTTCCATTGTGAGCCGAGCTGAACAGGTCTGACTGGGAGATGACCTTCGTCTTCATCCGACTTCACAGGCTCCTCCTGGGGGAGATGGCCACCTGACTCTGTTGTTGTTGCACAGGAACACAGCAAGCGCTTGCAAAGCAACTCGTGGCCACCGGCAGCAGTGAAACTGTTTTAATTTGTGTCCTGTGCTCAGTGTGTCGCGTGACGAACAACTACACTGGAGAGTGTACGGAATTAACGAGTTTGTGTCTTGCGCATTATTGGTAATGAGCCGTCGTTACTGAGAATATTAATAAGCGCAAACCTGAGTGCATGAAAAACAACCTAAATCAAACATGTGTCCTGTAGACGTGCCCTTGAGCAAGATGCTGACACTGCATTTGCTAAAGCCACTGCTTTCCATTCATTTCAGAAGAGTATTTTAAAATGCTGGTAGCAGATGAAAGTACTGACAGCATAAAGCTTTTAAGACGTTTACTGTGAAAAACTTCTGTTTCCATGGCTTTTGGGTCCTACTGACTACACTACTTTACAACAACATGCAGTCTTGCATGAAACTATTGTTTTCCTGTATAAATATCAAATCGATGCCAGTAATCACAGTTCCCGTACACTAGAAAATGACTCCAAAAATAACAAAACTGTGGTGAATAGACAGTCAGAGGGCTTAAACACCTTTGAATTGACGTAAACTCTTGTCGTCACGTTCAAAAAACAAGAGCAAGTACAAGAAGAAACAATAATCCCCTCCCTTTCACCTCAAGTTTTCAAAATCTTCGCACCATCAGTCCTAGGGGTGTGAATCACAGGGTACAGCACGATATGGTACGATCCAATCGATTTTTTTTCCCATGTACCCCAGTAGTCTCGCGCACGATCAAGCAGCGACGTGTTTATGTCCGGTTGACATTCACAAGCGTGCATACACACTAAGGCCAAAGGCAAAGGATTTAAAACAACACAGGACAAAGAGCTGAATAAAACCAAAGTGGTTTGCAAGATCTGCCAAGCGGAGATCAGTTATATACAGAACTACTAACGTTAGCTTCTGACAACAAGCCGTCCGGGGCAAAACAAAAGAAACTGACGGAATCACTAACATTACCAGCCAATTCTCCGAAATTTGCCCACGATACCCAGCCATAGTCCACAGTACTAACAATATCACAATACAACAATTCACTGATAACAATATATTACAAGACAATCATACAGCGATACATCACGATAGCTGTCGAACAAAAACTCCGTGAAAAGTTAAAAGTGCAGGATTTCTCTATTTATTCACAACATAGAGAGAAAAGTGCATAAAGTGTAAGTATTGAACGTGGATGGAGCATCTCTTAACGTAGCTTTCTCCATGTGAGTAAAACTGGCAGGGACTATTTACTTTAGAGCGCCTTCAATTTTACTTAAAATATCAACATTAGCCCTGGCATATCCATTGTCATATTGCACAAGGAAGGACGACAATATATCACCAAATATTGATATTTTGACCCACCCCTAATCACTCTGTAGAAAAAAAACCTGGTTTCATAGTAGTTCAATAAGGACATTAAACTCTTGTTATGGTTACATTGCACTATTGGTGTACTGTATGTTGTAATTGTAAACAACTCAATCCGTCCACACATCAAAGTCCACTGACAATATCCTCGATTTGACATCACAGCACAAATGAGTTGTTGGTCCACACAGCTTTTACGCGTCATATCTATCCTGTTTATTATGGTTAGAAACAAATGACACATGACGTCTGAGTGGAATTCACAAAGGTCATAGGACACATCCCAAAAAATCGAAGGTAGTACTACATAATATGGGTAACAATCTCAGTCAAATAATGGAAAAGTAAAATTATTTCACAATGTCCTATGACTGTAACTATATAATAGAAACATGTAATATTACATACAAGCTCAAACAAGGCTGGAGTTGCACTGTGTTAATTTGCAGTACCCCAATCAAATAAACTCTATAAGTAAATTTAAAAAATGACATTTTCACTGGAAGAAACTGTCAACAGTCATATGTTTGGACACAGAAGAGTTCAACTCAAAACGTCTGTGGGTGGAACCAACACTCAGATCACAGTAAGTGGAAAAATGTGTATGTTTGTAATTTGGGTAACCTAGGTGACTTTAATTCCCCATGTGAGATTGTTCCTAAGAAGAAAGCAAGTCCTAAAACCTTCTGAAGAAGCCCATTTTGACATACTGGAAAAACGCATATGTTTGCCAATGTTTTGATCCTTATTAAACATTACAGTTCTGCTGCACCTGGCTGTTTCTCCACCTCAAGTTTTTCCTTCCTAATGTTGACTGATGTTGTTGTTGTTGGCAGGAAATGGAGAACGAGACAAGTATTATGTTTTGGGGTGTGGTGGTGAGGACGTTGCTGCAACTCATGAGATGAAGCTCAGGCGTCTCTCGGACATTTTCAGGAATTTAAGGAAACTTGCAAGCCACAGATGGAAGCTGTAGAATATTGAAAAATAACCAAACATCTTTTCTGGAATCATACAAAACTCAAAAAAGTGTATTTACAGTGGAGATGGAGAAAAACAGTTGCAGCCCATTTTTAGAACAGCTCTAGTTCCCGGACTTGAAATCCCATGACTCATTTTCTCCATTGACATTTCAGAAAATCCATATTAGGAAAGTTTTAAGCCTGGGAACAGATAGAATAGCTCACTGAATGGCTGCAAGAGGGGACAGTGAAAAACAGATTTCAGCCACTTGACAAAAGGCTAACCTAATAAAATCAACTAACATAACATTAAAACTTAAAAATATGTTTGCAACTTCATTTTGTGAATAGCTCACTCTTTTGTACCAAAGTCAATAGAGAACTTTGGTGTTTTCAGCTCCAAAAACTACTACTACTGCGAGGCTGGTCTACTGCTGCCTCATTTGATATGTTCGTGTCGCTTAGGTAACCAAAATGAAGGATTTCAAACAAAAGAAATTGTAATATAACACTTTTTAAGTGTTATATTACAATTTACAACAATACAACAATTCATGCATGTCATGATGTAAAATTGTTTTCTCTATGGACTTTGGTGCAGGTAGTTATCCGTTGGGTGAACCTTTTGTTAAATGGGCTAAAATCTGTTTTTCATGCGCCTCACAAAACATAAACTGTCCCACTACTGTGTGTTGTACCGCAGGACATTTGCTTATTATCGTTATATTAATTAAAACCGATTCTTGTTGGAAAAACCTCAAGCAAGAGGACTCACAACAGAGTTAAAGCTTGATCCAAATCCAGCTAGGGAGTTACTCCAGTCCAAGTTTTCCTCTTACCTTTCATGTGCCTTTTTTCCGACAACAACAAAAGTTATGTGAACCATAATGACAAATGACAAAACAAGGTAGCTTTTATGCTGACACAGAAACAATCTAATGTCACTGATATTTAGTCATTATTTTGACATATTAAGTTATATAGTAGGTAATTTGTGTGGAATTGTAAGTCAAATGTTTGAGTTAGCTTCAATATTTGAGGTAGTGAGTCATTATTTTTAACATGGCAAGTTCATAATCGGTAATGCGGTACATTATGAATTGTTTGAATATTTATTATTATGACATGGCAAGTCAGAATTTTGAGATAGAAAGTCATCATCTTGAAATAGTAAGTTATTTAAAGATAGTGGGTCAAATCTAATCTAATTTATCCACTAATCAAATTAATCTAATCAATGAATCTTGAAAATAATCGACAGATTCGATTTTTGTACGAAAAAACTTGGGAGCAGAACGACGTACAACAGGATCAACACACACAAGTTTGATCCAAATCCAGCAACCATACTCCGGTCCGAATTTTCCATTTCTCCCTCGCGCACGTTTTTTTTCCCACTATTTTTGTTTTTTTTTCCCCACTATTGACAACAAAAGTGACCACCTGACCACCAAATGTTCAGTATATAACCATGTTTTCCGCTGGTACTCACTCTGTGAAAGAACATATTTGCTGGAACACGCCGTGAGGTTGCACCTCCTGACGGGCGTTAACCGATGACTCCTGGCGTGTCTGACGAGCTGTCGATGGAGCTGTGAAGCCAGCGGTCGGATGACAGATGACAGAGTCACCATGTTGAAGAACCCTCAGCGGGCACCAGCGGGTTGTCTGTGAGCTGAAGTCAAATGTTCGCCCCTTTTGTTTTCACGTCGCGCGCGGCTGCACGTACAGCTAACTAGTTAGCTAGCGTTAGCGTGTCGTTAAAATTCCTTTACAAGTGTAGCTTCCACTTAGCAACAGCGAGCTTTTTTTTATAACAAGACTCGCGTTGTTTGGCTGCTTCTCTCGGTCCCTGCCCTCCCACCGTGTGTCTATAGGCGGGGAAATGGGGGCGTCGTTACACGTATTCCATGCAACACCCGTCGCAACCGGGTAGCGTTTTTCACCTGCGTCTGAGGTTACGGAAGTAAACAACCCCCAAATACAACCTTCCCCCCGGTACGTGACAGGAAAAATGATGAAACGCTGTAGAAACTGTTTACAATGAAAGACAAGAAGAGGGGCGGGGCTTCACTCGCTGGCCAATCAGAGGGTTTCTATGAGGGGCGTTACTTGTGATGATGATGACGACAACAGAACGATCTCGTTTTGAGATAAAAATCAGAATAAAGGATTATGTATTTAAAATTAAATACATAAATAAATAAAACAGCCTGACCTCTGAGAGTAAAGAGAATGTGATTCGAAGAATGTGATGTGTCGTTCTCTAACAATGAAAAATATATTATTAATCTGCTTATTATTTTATATTAATAAAGCAAAACATTCGAAGAAATTGCTCTTATATAGCACTTTTAAACTTAAAACCATCTTAACTAACCCATCTTAACTTTTACTTCAACACATTTTCAAATTTAAGAACCCCTAATTCCCAATGAATAAAATCCCACAACATTAGTAATAAATAAATGCCTACAGCAATATTACAGATATTTAGTCATTATTTGCGATAGCACGTTACATGTTTGAGCCAGTAATTTAGAGTTATTGTCATTTTTGACACAGTATGCCATTGTTTTGAAATAGTCAGTCGAAATTTGGAATAGTAAGTCAAGATTTTGAGGTAGTGTATCTCAAACAGCCCCCAGAATTTTTAGATCATATTACGTTATTCTTTTGTAATAATAACAACGTGTTAGTCAAATGTTGTAAATGAAACAGCAGTTCCAGCACTTTTGGGGAAAGAAGCCTCAGAAATGATGCAACACAACCACTTATAAACATGAAAAGAAAAGCCATAGGAATGAATGGAGAGCGGACGTCACATTTTTAAAGAGACTCGAAGAAAACCCCTCAATTTCTTGTTTTTCTGGTCAACATTGGGAAAAAAAAATTGTATCTCCCCGTCGGGGAATTGAACCCCGGTCTCCCGCGTGACAGGCGGGGATACTCACCACTATACTAACGAGGAGGTGTCTACACTGCTGATCTATTACTGTTTTTGAATGGAGTGGTGCAAGAGAATTCACAATTTTTCACGTGTATAGCTAAGTTTCACTTCACTTTTTCTATTCATTCTTTATTGTAGTTTCCTATCACTGCGGATATAATATATTTTGGGCCACTAACGGGATTTGGGCGGCGCTGTTTCCCCGGTTTGATAGTTAGAGTCAAGACGCCTGCACGTTTCAGTGAGTGAGACATTGATGCCAGAGGACAATCTTTCAGTTACTTCTACGACGTTTTGTAACGTTTCTCAAACTTTAATTCTGACATTACATCCCATAATGATAAGATGATACGTAATACTAATTAGATATCAGTTCAGATATACGACGTATAACGATCAGATTGTGATTAGAACATTCTGACCTTTTTTTCATATTGTGATAGTTCTGTTGTAAAAGTGCCTTCTTTTGTGGTATTCTGATTTACACATGATGACACAACATGGACGGCAGCTCGGAAAAAATACTGTAGTCCTGCAGCGCCCTCTAGTGTATTGCAAAATACCGAAATGTTTATTTTTCTGTAATTATCCTAAATTATTATAAATATTTTGCTTCTGAAAGTGTAAAGTTACAAACAAATAATGGATTATTTAATTGAACATGTTGTTTCTATTTGTTTTTTTGTTTTTGTTTCAGGATCATGCACTGACCACAAATGATGATTATGTGATAAAGGCAGATGTTTAATGTTGTCATCCAATTTTATTGACCAAATGATTGATTTGATTAAAAACATAAAAAAAACACAAACTCAGACTACATACATACACACATATACATATATATATACACACATAGAATATAATAATATATAATAACATAATAATATTATGTTATATTATTATATTATGATTATATATATATATGTTTAATGTTGTTGTAACCAGGTTATAATTTGACCTGTAAACTTACATGTAAATAAGATCATATAAACTCAAAAGGGTCTGGGATCACCACTTTAAATAAAATAAAAATATGCAGTGTCCTGGTTCGAGACCTTAAAGAGGACACAGTTATGAATTGAGTGAACTACATAACTGATATCTCTTTAGCTATGGACAATTATTGACTTCACACACAGAAACTTACACAGTTGTATTGTCTTTCAATATCAAATTGTTTTTTGACAAAATATATATAAAAAACAAACAGTTGACAAATTGTCTAAAATTTCCCAAAATCTCTCTCTCTCTTTACTCTCATATACGGAGCTCACGTACATGACGTGTTTCTCCTTCAGCAGTCACATCAGAAAAGAAAAAAAAAAACAGTAACAGACTCACTAGAATATTACTTAACACGTGTAAAAAACATTAGGAAACAGTGCATAAGTGACATTCAACACTTCACAGAAATTATTTTAACACTCATTATAACATTAGAACAATAGAGCGGTGGTATATTTGTTTTAAGACACCCACACTTCTCCGTGACAAGCTAACTAGCTGCTAACTAGCTGCTAACTAGCTGCTAACTAGCTGCTAACTAGCTGCTAACTAGCTGCTAACTAGCTGCTAACTAGCTGCTAACTAGCTGCTAACTAGCTGCTAACTAGCTGCTAACTAGCTGCTGACGAGCAGCACAAACACATCACAAAGTGCTTAAAAAAAACATGGATTAAAAGGTTTACAGGCTTACCTAATGTGAAATAAAATGACTGCCAGTCACCACCATGGAAAGTCCACTGATAATATTTCCACTCTCAGTGTGCTAAAAAGTGCTTCTCCTTCAGCAGTCAAATCGTAGTGTATCCCAGAAGCCACCCAGTGGACTTGACTTGACTAGTCTTGTGTGTGTGTGTGTGTGTATGTATATGTATATCTATCTACATATCTATATCTATATATATATATATATATATATATATATATATTGTTTTTTTTCCTTTCATTTTTCGTTTCACATGGATCGAAGACCTCGGACGTTTCAGAAAGAATGTTATGAATATGTGAAATGTTCACGTGACAATGTCACAGGTTCAGGACGACAGGACCGAGCTGATGATGTTAAAAGTGATGTCACAGCGTCATGGCCACAGAAAAACGACACCATCAGCGTTTGTGTTTGGGTTGGTTTGTCCTGCAGATGATGTTTGTCCCAGATCTGCTGAAGCTGCGTCACAGAGCAGGACTCAGGATGAAGATCATCATCACTCCCGCCTGTTGAGAGAAGAGTCAGAGTCACAGCAGTGATTCAGTGAAGCAGCAGATAATTCAGTCCAGTTCAGAGCTGCTTCATGTTCACGTGTTACATTTATCACTTTACTTTACATTCACTCATTTACCAAACACTCATGATGTCATCATAAAGTAACTGTGATTTTTGAATGTATACAACAGTTGGTGTGAGCGCCCTCTGCCTTCAGACCAGCATCAGTTCTTCTGTAGGATTATAGTCAGGTGTTTGATTCACCAATAAGACTCAACAGGTAGAAACGGCTTGAAAGTGGATGAGCAACAGCCAGACTCTGCTACCAAGGTGAGGTTGTGGAAGACGTTTTCATGTCACAGGTCAAACACTGTGGCGAGACTCAGTTCAGTGACATCAGCAAAGAGCAGAACCCGAACCCTAACCTCACTAACACTCACAACAAATACCAGTGTCATATCTTTCCAACGCTGGGGGCGGGACATTAGGAAACACATCTGTGGGTTGGATTTGAGGATTCAGGTATGTGTGTGTTCTTGTATTTGTTGCTTTGTGAGGACCAAAGGTCATTTAAACCATAAGGTACTTTTCCACAACACTCGACATGTTTATTTCTCTATTCCATCAGTGATAGTACCTGGTACTTGGTGTGTTTTTTTAGTACCTGCTCTGACAAGGTTCCAAAAGTGTAGTGGAAAAGCATCAATAGATAGTGGTGTGTGTGTGTGTGTGTGTCACTATTCTCACCGCTTCACTAAGGAAACAGACTGTGATTAGTACAACACTGATCAAAATGGACTCTAACACTCTACTGACCTCAGAGTGTCCAGTCTGTAGTCTGGACTCTTCACAAGATCAGACAGAAGCTTCACTCCTGAATCCTGCAGATAGTTCCCACTCAGGTCCAGTTCTTTCAGTTGGGAGGGGTTGGACTTAAGAGATGAGACCAGAGAAGAACAGCTGATGTCTGACAAACTGCAGCCCCTCAACCTGAATAAAGAATAAAACATGAGACTTTAGACAACGACTATGTGTGTGTGAGATTTTAGAAAAAGTGTTTTACCAGTTTAACCAGTTGCAATCTTTTCTTACCAGAAATGAGATTTATGAAAAGTTTCAGTCAAACCACGCCACAGCACGGAAACAGTTCTCTTGAGAGTTAAAAGCGATCTCTTGCTTACCGTTGACTCGAGTAGCTATGCTGTTTTGGTGCTCCTGGACCTAACTGCAGCTTTTGATGTTGATCACAGAATTCTCTTATCACGCCTAAAACAATGTGTAGTCATCACAGACTCGGCCCTCCCATGGTCCCAGTCCTACCTAACTGATCGTAGATTCTCAGTTGTTTTAGGTGATTTCTCCTCACCCACAGCCCCTCTCACTTCTGGAGTCCCCCAAGGTTCCATCTTGGGCCCTATATTCTTTTTATTATATATATACTGCCACTGGGGTCCATTTTTAATAAACATAAAATGGCCTTTCACTGCTTTGCAGATGATGTTCAGATCTACCTGCCTTTTAAATCATATTGTCATGCCTCTGTTCAAGCTCTGCTTGACTGTTTAAAAGATGTCAAATCCTGGATGAACAGTAACTTTCTAAATCTAAATGATGACAAAACTGAAATAATTATTTTTGGACACAATGTCCCTGACTGTCTCTCTGGTCTGTTAGGCTCCTCTTTTGCTAACATCCAGTCATCTGTAAAAACCTTGGTGTGACCTTTGACAATGCTTATCAATTTGACAAACAAGTGAAATCTGTAATCAGGAATAGTTTTTACAAACTCAGAATTTTAGCAAAGGTCAAAGGCTACCTCCCGGCAACTCGTGCAGAACGCTGCAGCACGCCTTCTGACTGGGAAGTGCAAACGTGAGCACATCACACCGATATTGGCCTCACTCCACTGGCTACCAGTTAGTTTTAGGACTGAATGCCGAACAGAATGCCCTGGCACATTAGAGGCGCTGAGACTGTTGAGCATTTTAAATCGTCTTTAAAAACCTACTTTTACTGCAGCACGTTTAACACAGGCTGAGTTGGACTCCCATTGTTTTCTCTTTGTTTGTTTTTTTGCTTCTTATGTGTTTTACTATGCTCTATATGCTCGGTTGTTTTTAAATAGGCTCTATAAATAAACGTTGAGTTGAGTTGAGAGAGTGTGTGTGTGTGTGTTTTTCATTCATTCATCAGTGAATCAATTGAGTTTAACGTTAATGAAATGAAAGTTTTAAACAACAGCAGCTTCAGTCAGTGAACTCACTTCAGAGTCTCCAGTCTACAATGTGGACTCTCTAGTCCAGAACACAGCAGAATCACTCCTGAATCCTGCAGATCCTTGTTGTCACTCAGGTCCAGTTTTCTCAGGTGGGAGGAGTTAGACCTCAGAACTGAGACCAGAGAAGAACAGCTGATCTTTGACAAACTGCAGCCCCTCAACCTGAATAACGAATAAAACATGAGACTTTAGACAATGACTGTGTGTGTGTGTGAGTGAGAAAGTGTGTGTGTGTTTCATTCATTCATCAGTGAATCCATTGAGTTTAACGTTAATGAAATGAGAGTTTAAACCAACTTTAGCTTCAGTCAGTGAACTCACTTCAGAGTCTCCAGTCTACAATGTGGACTCTCCAGTCCAGAACACAGCAGAATCACTCCTGAATCTTGCAGATCCTTGCTGTCACTCAGGTCCAGTTTTCTCAGGTGGGAGGAGTTAGACCTCAGAACTGAGACCAGAGAAGAACAGCTGATCTCTGACAAACTGCAGCCCCTCAACCTGAATAAAGAATAAAACATGAGACTTTAGACAATGACTGTGTGTGTGTGTGTGTGTGTGTGTGTGTGTGTGTGTGTGTGTGTGAGAGTGTGTGAGTGAGAAAGTGTGTGTGTGTTTCATTCATTCATAAGTGAATCAATTGAGTTTAACGTTAATGAAATGAGAGTTTAAAACAACTTCAGCTTCAGTCAGTGAACTCACTTCAGAGTCTCCAGTCTACAATGTGGACTCTCCAGTCCAGAACACAGCAGCTTCACTCCTGAATCCTGCAGATCCTTGTTCCAGCTCAGGTCCAGTTCTCTCAGGTGGGAGGAGTTAGACCTCAGAACTGAGACCAGAGAAGAACAGCTGATCTCTGACAAACTGCAGCCCCTCAACCTGAATAACAAATAAAACATGAGACTTTAGACAATGACTGTGTGTGTGTGTGTGTGTGAGAGAGAGAGAGTGTGTGAGTGAGAAAGTGTGTGTGTGTGTTTCATTCATTCATCAGTGAATCAAATGAGTTTAATTTTAATGAAATGAAAGTTTAAAAAACAACAACAGCTTCAGTCAGTGAACTCACTTCAGAGTCTCCAGTCTACAAAGTGGACTCTCCAGTCCAGAACACAGCAGCTTCACTCCTGAATTCTGCAGATAATAGTTCCAGCTCAGGTCCAGCTCTCTCAGGTGGGAGGAGTTGGATTTCAGAACTGAGACCAGAGAAGAACAGCTGATCTCTGACAAACTGCAGTCCCTCAACCTGAATAAAGAATAAAACATGAGAAGTTGCTGCTTGAAACCTGTCAGTGTTTGATCATGTGTTCAGAGCAGAGACCAGGACTTCACACTGAGTCTCTGAAAGTTCACAATAATCCAGTCTGTGATTCTAGAAAAATATCAAAGGTGAAAATCAAACCCATGAGAAGACATGTTGACATTTTCATCAACGTCTTCTCTTGTTGCGTTTGACATGAAACATCTTTCATGTTCTACATGAACATGGAGTCACAGTGAGGTGTCCATCATGTCCACAGTCTGAGTGTGTGGAGCACACCTGGGACCTGGACTCATGTCAAACTCAGACATGTTGGACACACAGACCCGATCAGCACTGACTTCACAGCTGATGGTTATTAACAAGCTAACGTCACTCGACTACTCTGTGTCTTAATGTAACGTCAGCAGACTCTGGATCTGATCAGGTCTTTGGGTTTGCTTTGAACCGTGTAGACGTCCACAGTGGGGTCTAAAAAGTGTTTTCATTCAGTTCAAAGCAAGAATCGTAACCAGCTGATTAATCTGCACTTTAAACTTTCAACATTTAAAACATCTGCAGAAAAACAACACAGCGGACTCACAAAGTGAGAAGAATATTTGATCAATCAAACCATTAATCATCACTGATTGACGATGTTATTGATCATGTCTGAACTCACCGAGCCTTCCTGCAGTTCCTCACAGCTGGAATCAGTCTGCGTTTTCCCTGGACCGTTGTGTTGTACTTGTTCAGGTCCAACTCATCCAGAACCTCCTCAGACATCTGCAGCATGTAGGCCAGAGCTGAGCAGTGGATCTCAGAGAGTTTCTGTCCTCTGTCCTTTGACTTCATGAACTCTTGGATCTTCTGATGCACTGATTGGTCTTTCATCTCTGTCAGACAGTGGAAGATGTTGATGCTTCTGTCAGGTGAGATGTTGTCTGTGTTCATCTCCTTCAGGTTCTCGATGACTCTCTGGATGATTTCTGGACTGTTCTGAGTCTGACCCAGCAGACCTCCTAAGAGTCTCTGGGTGGACTCCAGACAGAGTCCATGAAGGAAGCGAACAAACAGGTCCAGGTGACCATTTTCACTTTGAAGTGATTTCTCCATGGCTTCTTTCAGGAAGACATCCAGAGAAGTGTAACCACCACCATCATCATCACCATCTTCTTTTCTGAAGAAGTCCTGCAGTACCTCTGTCTTCCTGTTGGTGAAACAGTGGCACATGTAGACTGCGGCCAGAAACTCCTGAACGCTCAGATGAACAAAGCAGTAGACTGTTTTCTGGAAGATCACACTCTCTCCTCTGAAGATCTTTGTACAAACTCCTGAGTACACCGAGGCCTCTGTCACATCAAGACCACACTGCTCCAGGTCTTCTTGGTAGAACATGATGTCTCCTTTCTGCAGATGTTCAAAGGCCAGCTTCCCCAGCTTCAGAAGAATGTCCCTGTCGGCCTCCATCAGTTCCTGTGGACTCGTCTCAGATCCTTTATCAAACTTGTTCTTCTTCCTCTTTGTCTGAACCAGCAGGAAGTGTGAGTACAGGTCTGTCAGGGTCTTGGGCAGCTCTCCTCTCTGCTCTGTGGTCAACATGTGCTCCAGAACTGTAGCACTGATCCAGCAGAAGACTGGAATTTGACACATAATATGGAGGCTCCTGGACGTCTTGATGTGTGAGATGATTCTGCTGGACAGATCTTCAGTTCTGGATCTCTTCCTGAAGTACTCGTCCTTCTGGTCGTCAGTGAAGCCTCGTACTTCTGTTAACCTCTCAACACATGTAGGAGGGATCTGATTGGCCGCTGCAGGTCGGGAAGTTATCCAGATGAGAGCCGAGGGAAGCAGATTCCCCTGGATGAGGTTGGTCAGCAGCACGTTGACTGATGACCTGTGTGTGACGTCAGAAACAAGCGTCCTGCTGTTGAAGTCCAGTGAGAGTCTGCTTTCATCCAGGCCGTCAAAGATGAACAAAGGTTTACACACAGCGAGCTTCTCTGCGCTGACCTTCTGTAATGTTGGATAGAAAACATGGAGCAGTGTGAGAAGACTGTGCTGCTCATCTCTGATCAGGTTCAGCTCCCTGAACGAAAGCACAATCAGCAGATTCACATCCTGGTTTTCCAAACCCTCGGCCCAGTCCAGAGTGAACTTCTGCACTGAGAAGGTTTTTCCAACACCATTGGTCAGGACGACTCTGATGCTCCCCTGCTGGTCAGGTAAGGCTTTAAAGATGTCGCAGTACTTGATGGGAGTGTCCTGGACCATCTTCTTCTTGGAGGTTGTCTCCAGCTGCATCACCTCATGTTGAGTATTGACCTCTTCACTCTGTCCATCTGTGATGTAGAGCTCAGTGAAGATCCTGTTCAGGAGGGTTCTACTTCCTCTTCCATCAATTCCTTCAGTCACATGTTCAAATCTCCTCCTCAGACTCATCTTATGTTCATGTAGAACCTCCTGCAGACCAACATCTGCTGAAAGATAAGAGACGTCAGAAGTCAGACTGAAGAAAGAATCTGAGCAGCTGATGATTACATGACGTAAAGTAAAAATATGTGAAAATTCTACTTAAGTACAGTAACGATGTATTTGTACTTTGTTACATTACAACACTGAGTCTGCTAGTGCTGATGGGAGCTGCTCTCCTTACAAGTCTTACTTTGTACACTGATGGTCTGTGGTCCACGTCCTGTTCTGGGTCTTTTCCCACACTGGGGACAGCAGGAGTCTCCTGGTGGACCAGACTGGTGCCAGTATGAGGAGATGCAGCGTCTGCAGAACCAGTGACCACAGCTGGTGGAGACTGGATCCTTCAGGACGTCCTGACACAGAGGACAGCAGGACGTATGCTTGTCCACAGAAACGGCAAACTTGTGTCTGTGAAGACATTTCTTCATTACTAACATGTCAGGGACAGGTGGACGTGTGTGGCTGAGACAGACAGCGAATGATCCCTCGTTTGTTGACTGAAGCAACAAACTTGAAGAGACACATTTGTTCTCTGATCTGAGACACTTTATTTTCTTACAGCTTTGTCTCACAGTGGTTCTGACTGTTGTAACGTTCTAACCCTCATTCTCACACACTCTCTGACTCGTCAATGGTTTGATTCATTGATCAGTTTCATCAGATTGTGAGTTCAGTTTTGAGTCGGTCTGTTCCTCACACACATTTATTTCTTCTACCTTCACAAAAGTCCAGTCAAATTCAATTTGAACCACAATTTAAAAAAAACGACTTGTTGATCTGAAGCTGTTTTCAGAGTCTCCCTCCAACAGACGTAACAACAACTTTCACACTGACTGAGAAAACAGTAACATGAGAATCTTGTTCTTCATGACTCGTGTGTGTGTGTGTGTGTTTCCGTGTTTTTGAGGACACACAGGTTGGTTGTGAACCAACACTTTTATGAATCTGACTGTCTCTTACTGTGTCTCTGAGTCTCCAGGTTCACGATTGAAGCTTATAATTCGTTCCAAAGACTTGTCACTCTTCACAGACAGACAGCTGGGTCCTGGAGACTCCGCTCTCTGTCTCTGGTTCTGACCTCTGCAAACACAAACAGAGTTTTATCCACATGTTGTTACGCGTGTCTATTTAAGAAAACTGTATGTCTGGCAATTTTGAAAAATGAATGGCCACATGGGCCGTCAAAAATATTTTCTAGCGTAAACTCTGGGCAGTAGTAAGAAATCTACAGGACCTGATGGTTTATCGGCATATACTCTTCTGAACTTATGGCCCTTTTCCACTATGGTCCCGGCTCGGCACAGCACGGTTTATGTTGCATCTCACTACAAAATAAGTACCTACTCAACGTGGGCGGAGTCATCACTGCACGGCTGTGTGAAATACACTGAAATACAGCAGCAGGGTTTGTGATGCCGGTCGCAATCAGCAGTGCTGACGCTAAATACACCAGACTCCTCTGACAGATATTGAGCTTTTAGACATTTCCCTGGTAGTTGTTGGAGATTAACCCACATTTTTAGGATTGTTTTTAGTGGCTCTGTGCGTCTGTGCGTCTGTTTGTGCTTCCACACTTGTTGCGTGAGTGGGGTGATGAATGGCGTTGTTTTAATCTGGTTTTTTGTAGTTGTAGAACTAATCAGGTAATCTTTGTGGTTAGTGAGTTTTTCAGTCAGTTCTAGTGGAGTTTTTATACTAGATGTAGTAGTTTTAGTGATAGACCCTACACTTATTATTATAATAATTCATATTTTTGTAATACTGGAAGAAAAGGCCAAGAGATAATAACAATAAATTGCTTCCTCTTCTGGTAAAAATTGATTGCAAGTTTCCTCATAATAAATTTTTTTATGACAGTTGGTCAAACAGCTGAAGGGTGCATTACTGCCACCTGGAATGATCTGCTGCTAACACACTTCACTGGACAAACTGTCTCTTACTTTGTCTCTGAGGCTCCAGGTTCATGACTGAAGCTTAGAGGTCGATACATAGACTGGTCACTCTTCACAGACAGACAGCTGGGTCCTGGAGACTCTGCTCTGTCCTCGTCTTTCTCCACACAATCACTCATCTGCTGGACTTCAGTCATTCTGAGACACACACACACAAACACACACACAGATTTACTGATGCAGAAATGGAGAAGACGTGTGTTGGCAAGCAAACAACAGCTTATAATGAAAACTTATGAAGACATAAAAACAAAAAAGATCAGAAAAAGTCTGGCAGATAATTACAGACAGACTGAATGTATAAACCGTCCCAATATCAATATTTACAGCGCTCATTATGGCAAAATAACTTAATATATAACCTAATATATAAAAAGCACTTTTTCTCATTATTTTGTGCAAATGAGCTCCTCACTTACTTAACACTGCTCCACTAAAAGCATCATATTTGCACTTTAAAGAGTTTCTCAGTTTGATTGAAACTCTGCAGTTGAAAATCTCCTTAATGTTTCCTGGAGGACATCTGATGTGGATCTGTGTTCAGTCCAGTGACCAATCACACGAGAGAAAACTGAAACACAACAGGAGTTTTCTGTTAGAGAAGGTGTTTTATGAAATCTGCACTTCATGTTACTTGCATGGAGCTCAATCTTCTGTGGCCACAGTGAAGGTGATTGAGTGACATTTGTGTGCCATAGCAGCCTATGTCCAGTAGATGGTGCTAGGCTACTCTGCTTGTATGTTACTGATCTCAGGGTGTTTCTACCCTGAGATTTCACAAACACATGAGCCTCTGACTTTATCACAAACAGTTCCGATGGTTCAGCCTTTATTTAGATTTCCCATGTGTTTATTAGAAGATTAGAAAATGCCACACAGTAAAAGTACTTCATACTACTTGTGCATAAAGTAAACAAAAGTACTTTATCCAATTAAATTGAAACCATAAACTATGAATACAAATTGTGGATTTTATACTACTTCAAATATAGACAAATATTTTAGTTTTTGTTTGCAAATGTGAAATTTGACCCTGGACATCTCCAAAGGTACACAGTAAAAGTACTTCATACTAATTGTTAAGTACTCACTTAAAACCTACTAAATGATGTATTTTTTTTTCAATTAAATAAATACATTTTACTAACGGGTTATTTGACATAGTTATTTCATTTTTAATCAAAATGATCATTTATAGTCGCTTGGATTATTTTGAACATTGTGTTCGCTTTTAACCGGACTTTATTTTGAAAACCGGATATGGACTGCTTGGACCGTCAGAGTAGAAATATTGTAAAGGAGACGACGTGGCGCACTTCACATTTAGGAAAAACAAATGACGACTGACTCCCATTTCCATTATAATCTGCCAGGATTAAGCAGTGTTGTAATGTAACAATACAAATACTTCGTTGTACTTAAGTACAAAATCCACGTATCTGTACTATACTTTATTTCTAGATACCTTTACTTCTAAAACGTAGGTACATTTTATATCAGAAGATGACATCTGATACTCGAGTAGAGTAAATGTCATGTACTTTAAGATCTTTACTTGAGTAATATTATAAAAAGTCACTTCAACTTCTACCAAAGTCATTTTCTGGCAGAGGCAATATATTATATTGTTGGCATTATTTTATTATATATAATCTTAAATACAAAAAGGTAACAACAGAGAAAAAAACTAAATAAATAAATGAAATACAGTATATAAACACCGAGGTAAATTGCACAAATACTTTATCACAGAATCTAATAATCATGCTTGAAAATTCCCTGAAGAAAGCTAAAAAAATAAATTAAAAAAACTACATAAAAAAGATTCCTGCAGTAAACTTTTTCGTATTTTATGTACGAGTCTTGTTTTGCATCATCCTGATACCACTTGAACAGTTCCAGTTATGATAACACACCAGTTTTGTACAGAGAAACAGCATATTTTCAACCTGGGTTTTTCCCCAGCGCCCACTCCACTAATTTAACATGGAAATGAGCGGTAGTGTAGAAAACTGGCGAGTTCTGCTTTTAGTTGTTTTTAGGTCGCCCTCACATATATTGCGCCCTGACAGTCGCCCACATTGCCCATAGCAAACCCGGTTTTCTGGTAACATACTTTTACTTGTACACACTAAATCATCATATATAATCGCATATTACCGTTGTAATCGCGTCAATACTCACCGTTATGTCTTTGTGCTGCGCAGTTAAAATGGCGACTGAACCAAAGTCAGAGTAGTTTCACTTTCACTTTGCCTCCCTCTGGAAATGACAACATTAGCTTACTGTGCTGACTCTGTTTCAGAAGCATAGATCTCAGTTTCACTGGATCAAGTCTCATTAATCCAGAAGCCAAAACCTTTGACTGTGCCGTTCCAAAGTAAACAAGAGAAATGATTACAAAAGAACACAGACTTCATCTACAGTCTGTGTAAATAACCAGTAGGAGTTTGATATTCAACATTCATTTGATATTCAAAATAAAAAACTATTATGCACTTAAACCACTTCATTGAATTATGTCAAACCAACTGTGCAACACAGGCTTGTTTTTTCGGGCCGTTTATTTTTTGACTATTTATTTTACCTTTTTTTCCTTCTGAGGAACGAAGTGAAGAACAGGAAGTCAGGTGACCCAAAAGGAAAAGCTTCAACTCAAAATAAAAGCGGAGGGATAGTAGAGAAACAAATAATTATTGAGACTTCCATTCAACTTCCATTGTTTTCCTAGTAAATACAGTACAAGTATGCTGCTGCAATCTTGAACACAACACATCAAAAGTAAACGAAATGAAAAAAAGTGCGAGAGTATGGTCAGTCAGTTTACTTTACAAGTTACAGCATACATTAAGAGTTATGATAGTTTTTTGTTCTGTGAGGGGGAGATCGTTGATATATATATACACTGTTCTTTTTGTACTTTCTTTTATCAACACAGAGACATTTGTTTTTGTTTGTGAATTTCCAATTGTGAATGTGAAACTTAAATAACAGAAGAGTTCGTGAACAACAGCCAAAAAGGCATGATGGGAGTAACAGGGTCGTGAACGGAAAACGTCTCGTAAAGAATGAAGTTGTGAATATGTGAAATGTTCACATGTCACAATGTCACAGGTTCGGGACGACTGGACCGAGCTGACGAGGTTAAAAGTGATGTCACGGCGTCATGGCCACAGAAAAACGACACCATCAGCGTTTGTGTTTGTTTGGTTTGTCCTTCAGATGATGTTTGTCCCAGATCTGCTGAATCTGCGTCACAGAGCAGGACTCAGGATGAAGATCATCATCACTCCCACCTGTTGAGAGAAGACGAGTCAGAGTCACAGCAGTGAGTGAAGTCAGTGAAGCAGCAGAGACTTCAGTCCAGTTCAGAGCTGCTTCATGTTCATGTGTTACATTTATCACTTTACTTTACATTCACTCATTTACCAAACACTCATGATGGCATCATAAAGTAACTGTGATTTTTGAATGTATACAACAGTTGGTGTGAGCGCCCTCTGCCTTCAGACCAGCATCAGTTCTTCTGTAGGATTATAGTCAGGTGTTTGATTCACCAATAAGACTCAACAGGTAGAAACGGCTTGAAAGTGGATGAGCAACAGCCAGACTCTGCTACCAAGGTGAGGTTGTGGAAGACGTTTTCATGTCACAGGTCAGACACTGTGGCGAGACTGAGAAGATCAACAAGACACAAGGTCGTTCAGCGACATCAGCAAAGTCTCAGCCAGGCAAAGACTTCAGAGCAGACTGAGGTTTCAACATGTGCCGTTCAAGATGTTTGGAAGAAGCACAAAGACACGGGCGACCCTGACAATCGTGGACGGCCAAGGAAACTTAGTGTGGCAGATGAAAGACACGTCCTGCTTACTTCCCTTTTTAAATCAGAAGAAATCTGTCTTGAGACGTTTCCATCATGGTATGGTTCGGTTTGGAATGGTAATGTCCTGGTTCAGGCTTGTGTTTCCACTGAGAACAGTACCTTTGGTTGGTAGGCAGGGGGTGGGCTGTGCCAATCAGCTGAATGTCGTGGGTGTAGCCGGTCTAGCTCCGCCCTATCCGTACCATTTTACTCTGGTACTCTAAAGGAAGTGGGTCAAAGAATGTGTCATTGTAACTTATTTGTCACACGATCACCAGCAGCTCAGGGCGCGTCTGATTGGCCGACTGTTGTCTCTCTTTGTCTTAGTGTCCAATCATGAAGCCTGTCTGCTCTCACAGCTTCACTTCAAGGAAACACTGGATGTCTGCTCTGACTGTGATTAGTACAACACTGATCAAAATGGACTCTAACACTCTACTGACCTCAGAGTGTCCAGTCTGTAGTCCGGACTCTTCACAAGATCAGACAGAGGCTTCACTCCTGAATCCTGCAGATTGTTCTCACTCAGGTCCAGTTCTCTCATGTGGGAGGAGTTGGACTTAAGAGCTGAGGCCAGAGAAGAACAGCTGATCTCTGACAAACTGCAGTTACTCAACCTGAATAAAGAATAAAACATGAGACTTTAGACAACGGCTGTGTGTGTATGTGTGTGTTTGTTTTATTCATTCATTCATTCATTCATTCGTTAGAGAATCAAATGAGTTTAATTTTAATGAAATGAAAGATTTAAACAACAACAGCAGCTTTAGTCAGTGAACTCACTTCAGAGTCTTCAGTCTACAATGTGGACTCTCCAGTCCAGAACACAGCAGCTTCACTCCTGAATCCTGCAGATCATAGTTGTGACTCAGGTCCAGGTCTCTCAGGTGGGAGGAGTTAGACCTCAGAACTGAGACCAGAGAAGAACAGCTGATCTCTGACAAACTGCAGCCCCTCAACCTGAATAACGAATAAAACATGAGACTTTAGACAACGACTGTGTGTGAGAGTGTAAGAGAGAGAGAGAGAGAGAGAGAGTGAGAGTGTGTGTTTCATTCATTCATCAGTGAATCAAATGAGTTTAATGTTAATGAAATGAAAGTATAAAAAAAAAAACAACAGCAGCTTCTGTCAGTGAACTCACCCCAGAGTCTCCAGTCCACAATGTGGACTCTCCAGTCCAGAACACAGCAGCTTCACTCCTGAATCCTGCACATCATAGTTTTCACTCAGGTCCAGTTCTCTCATGTGGGAGGAGTTGGACTTCAGAACTGAGACTATAGAAGAACAGCTGATCTCTGACAAATAGCAGCTCCTCAACCTGAATGCAGAATAAAACATGAGACTTTAGACAACATGTGTGTGTGTGTTGCCTGAGCATCAAAACACAGAGACCCAAAAACCCTGTATGAGCAGCACAAAAATGTTTGTCAGGAGAAAAACAAATAAAAGTCCAAAAACAATAACTGATGAATCAATAAGTAAATTCTTACTCAACAAAAATAATGTCAGAATCAGTGAGTCTGATGAAAGTTTAAAAAAACAACAGCAGCTTCAGTCAGTGAACTCACTTCAGAGTCTTCAGTTTACAATGTGGACTCTCCAGTCCAGAACACAGCAGCTTCACTCCTGAATCCTGCAGATCCTGGTTCTGACTCAGGTCCAGTTTTCTCAGGTGGGAGGAGTTGGACTTCAGAACTGAGACCAGAGAAGAACAGCTGATCTCTGACAAACTGCAGCAACTCAAACTGAATAAAGAATAAAACAAGAGACTTTAGACAACGACTGCGTGTGTTTGTCATTGATTCATCAGTGAATAAAATGAGTTTAATGTAGACTTGGGTGATAACAAAATTAAATATCTAGATATTGTGTTACTGAAATATCGCGATATTTGATTATATAAATAAAAAGTGACATTTTGAATGATTGCCCTTAAATTATGTTTTTACGACTGCATGAAACAGAACCATAGTTTTGACAAGGTAGCAGGTTACAGCAGTGGTGCATTCATTCTTTTATATTTGGCTGTTTTGAGAAATGCTTCCAGTATGGTTAGCTACTTGCGGTGCTGCTGAAAGTTTTCTCCCAAGCTGATGTTGTGGAGTCTGGTCGAGCAAACTGTGCAGGATGATGGACTCTGAGGTGAGAGCGCAGGTTTGTGATGCTGCGCTGCTTCATCAACACCCGACACATGACCTCATTTAAATTCTCCCACTCTCCATTTTCTCCTGCTTTATATCCAAAACACTGTATCAAGCACTTTGTGCATCATGCAATCCAATTCCGTTGGGATTTTCTTTTCAAAATAAAATTCTGAAAACACACGGCAGCCGTTCAAGATCAGATATCGTAAAAAATATCAAATTTGACGGCAAATATCGTGATATGCGATAATATGAATATGTGAATATGTATCTGTCCAGACTAGTTTAATATTAATGAAAGAAAGTTTCATTAATATTAAAGTTTTTAATTTAATGAACAACGGCAAGTCTGTGAACTTACTTCAGAGTCTCCAGTCTACAATGTGGACTCTCCAGTCCAGAACACAGCAACTTCACTCCTAAATCCTGCAGATCGTTCCAGCTCAGGTCCAGCTCTCTCAGGTGGGAGGGGTTGGACTTCAGAGCTGAGACCACAGAAGAACAGCTGATCTCTGACAAATAGGAGTCCCTCAATCTGAATAAAGAATAAAACAAGAGAAGTTGCTGCTTGAAACTAGTCAGTGTTTGATCAAGTGTTCAGGGCTGAGACCAGGACTTCACATTGAGTCTCTGAGAGTTCACAATAATCCAGTCTGTGATTCTAGAAAAATATCAAAGGTGAAAATCAAACACATGAGAAGACATGTTGACATTTTCGTCTTCTCTTGTTGTATATGACAGGAAACATCTTTCATGTCCTACATGAACATGGAGTCACAGTGAGTTGTCCATCATGTCCACAGTCTGAGTGTGTGAAGCACACCTGGGACCTGGACTCATGTCAAACTCAGACATGTTGGACACACAGACCCGATCAGCACTGACTTCACAGCTGATGGTTATTAACGAGCTACCGTCACTCGACTACTCTGTGTCTGAATGTAAAGTCAGCAGACTCTGGATCTGATCAGGTCTTTGGGTTTTGCTTTAAACCAGGGGTGTCAAACATACGGCCCGGGGGCCCGAACCGGCCCGCCAGACGGTCCAATCCGGCCCACAGGATGAATTTGTTAAAATTTCACACTAATCTAAACGTAATGTCAAATGCTCCAGATACCCGTGACTAAATGTTTGTGCCTTTATAGATCCAGTGTGCTGTGTAAATGAACATTTAGGCATGATATTGTTGAAATTGCACTTAAATTTCTCAAGAAATTTCATGTTTTGTAAAAATATCCTTCATTAAATGTAAAACAAAGGAGACAAAACAAAGGAGTTCTTGTTGTTCATAGGTTATTATGCTATTATTTTACTATTTTTACTGGTCCAGCCCCCTTGAGATCAAATTGTGCTGGATGTGGCCCCTGAACAAAAATGAGTTTGACACCCCTGCTTTAAACCGTGTAGACGTCCACAGTGAGGTCTAAAAAGTGTTTTCATTCTGTTCAAGCAAGAATCGTAACCAGCTGATAAATGTGCACTTTAAACTTTCAACATTTAAAACATCTGCAGAAAAACAACACAGCGGACTCACAAAGTGAGAAGAATATTTGATGAATCAAACCATTAATCATCACTGATTGATGATGTTATTGATCATGTCTGAACTCACAGAGCCTTCCTGCAGTTCCTCACAGCTGGAATCAGTCTGCGTTTTCCCTGGACCGTTGTGTTGTACTTGTTCAGGTCCAACTCATCCAGAACCTCCTCAGACATCTGCAGCATGTAGGCCAGAGCTGAACAGTGGATCTCAGAGAGTTTCTGTCCTCTGTCCTTTGACTTCATGAACTCTTGGATCTCCTGATGCACTGATTGGTCTTTCATCTCTGTCAGACAGTGGAAGATGTTGATGCTTCTGTCAGGTGAGATGTGGTACTTGTTCATCTTCTTCAGATTCTCAATGACTCTCTGGATGATTTCTGGACTGTTCTGAGTCTGACCCAGCAGACCTCCTAAGAGTCTCTGGGTGGACTCCAGACAGAGTCCATGAAGGAAGCGAACAAACAGGTCCAGGTGACCATTTTCACTTTGAAGTGATTTCTCCATGGCTCCTTTCAGGAACACATCCAGAGAAGTGTACCCACCACCATCATCATCACCATCTTTTTTTCTGAAGAAGTCCTGCAGTACCTCTGTCTTCCTGTTGGTGAAACAGTGGAACATGTAGACTGCGGCCAGAAACTCCTGAACGCTCAGATGAACAAAGCAGTAGACCGTTTTCTGGAAGATCACGCTCTCTCTTCTGAAGATCTCTGTACAAACCCCTGAGTACACCGAGGCCTCTGTCACACTAAGACCACACCGGTCCAGGTCTTCTTGGTAGAACATGATGTCTCCTTTCTGCAGATGTTCAAAGGCCAGCCTCCCCAGCTTCAGAAGAACGTCCCTGTCGGCCTCCATCAGTTCCTGTGGACTCGTCTCAGATCCTTTATCGTACTTGTTCTTCTTCCTCTTTGTCTGAACCAGCAGGAAGTGTGAGTACAGGTCTGTCAGGGTCTTGGGCAGCTCTCCTCTCTGCTCTGTGGTCAACATGTGCTCCAGAACTGTAGCACTGATCCAGCAGAAGACTGGGATTTGACACATGATATGGAGGCTCCTGGACGTCTTGATGTGTGAGATGATTCTGCTGGACACATCTTCAGTTCTGGATCTCTTCCTGAAGAACTCGTCCTTCTGGTCGTCAGTGAAGCCTCGTAC
This sequence comes from Solea solea, assembly GCF_958295425.1. Taxonomy (NCBI): domain Eukaryota; kingdom Metazoa; phylum Chordata; class Actinopteri; order Pleuronectiformes; family Soleidae; genus Solea; species Solea solea. Next base: position 25,748,751 of record NC_081145.1, read on the forward strand.
TTCTGTTACCCTGTCAACACATGTAGGAGGGATCTGATTGGCCGCCGCAGGTCGGGAAGTTATCCAGATGAGAGCCGAGGGAAGCAGATTCCCCTGGATGAGGTTGGTCAGCAGCACGTTGACTGATGACCTGTGTGTGACGTCAGAAACAAGCGTCCTGCTGTTGAAGTCCAGTGAGAGTCTGCTTTCATCCAGGCCGTCAAAGATGAACAAAGGTTTACACACAGCGAGGTTCTCTGCTCTGACCTTCTGTAATGTTGGATAGAAAACATGGAGCAGTGTGAGAAGACTGTGCTGCTCATCTCTGATCAGGTTCAGCTCCCTGAACGAAAGCACAATCAGCAGATTCACATCCAGGTTTTCCAAACCCTCGGCCCAGTCCAGAGTGAACTTCTGCACCGAGAAGGTTTTTCCAACACCAGCAACACCGTTGGTCAGGACGACTCTGATACGCCCCTGCTGGTCAGGTAAGGCTTTAAAGATGTCACAGCACTTGATGGGAGTGTCCTGGACCGTCTTCTTCTTGGAGGTCGTCTCCAGCTGCATCACCTCATGTTGAGTATTGACCTCTTCACTCTGTCCCTCTGTGATGTAGAGCTCAGTGAAGATCCTGTTCAGGAGGGTTCTACTTCCTCTTCCATCAGTTCCTTCAGTCACATGTTCAAATCTCCTCCTCAGACTCATCTTATGTTCATCTAGAACCTCCTGCAGACCAACGTGTAAACCTGAATTTCCTGAACCTACAGGGGGCAGCAGAGAGTTTAACACCATCATCTTCATGATCACACGAGTTAAAATGAGTAACATTTTAACTTTTAAACATTCTTCTCCTGTTTTTCCATTTCTAAAGTGTGCTAGTGCTGATGGGAGCTGCTCTCCTTACAAGTCTTACTCTGTACACTGATGGTCTGTGGTCCATGTCCTGTTCTGGGTCTTTTCCCACACTGGGGACAGCAGGAGTCTCCTGGTGGACCAGACTGGTCCCAGTATGAGGAGATGCAGCATCTGCAGAAGCAGTGATCACAGCTGGTGGAGACTGGATCCTTCAGGACATCCTGACACAGAGGACAGCAGGACGTGTGCTCGTCCACAGAAACGGCAAACTTGTGTCTGTGAAGACATTTCTTTATTACTAACATGTCAGGGACAGGTGGACGTGTGTGTGGCTGAGACAGACGTACAACTTTCACACTGACGGTAACATGAGAATGATGTTCTTCATGACACAGGACAAACTGTTTCTTACTTTGTCTCTGAGGCTCCAGGTTCATGACTGACATTTGGAGGTTGATCCATAGACCAGTCACTCTTCACAGACAGACAGCTGGGTCCTGGACACTCTGCTCTCTGTCTCTGATTCTGACCTCTGCAAACACAAACAGGGTTTTATTCACATCGCATCCATCACTGATGATGGTCTTTGTTTAGACACTTTGATCAGAAACAAGCCTCAGTGGTCAGTGTGACCTCCAGAGTATGGAGTGAAGGGAATGATCTTGAATGATTTCTTTTCTCTAGATTTGATGATCCACATGTGACACCCTCATTGACAGATTTACAGCTTGTGGTCGCTGATCTATGTGTAAAAATTGATCCTCTACAGGTACTGTCAGCATTTAGACATGACGGCAGTAGGAAATCTACAGGACCTGATGGTTTATCAGCCTTTGTGCTAAAAAAATTGCTCTTCTGAACTTAGTGATGCTTTCTGTGCTATTTTTGAAAAACTGATAGAGAATCCTATTGTTCCAGAGCCATGGAAGTCTTCTATTATCATACATGGAAACTATGGCCAAGGCCAATCCAGTCAATGTCAACAATGTTCCTACAAAGTTTAACAAGTGTCCCAGTCTGTTCTCGTTCCAAACCAACATCCATCCATCTTCTACTGCTTTATCCTCCAGTAAAATTATATTTCAAAAATGTTCTGATGACACCATAATTCTGAGTCTTTTACATGCTGATGACTGTCCATCCCTCTGTTAGAGAGAGACTGACTTGTTCAGGTCGTGGTGTACGAATCATCATCTCATGCTGAACACTAATGAAAACTAAGGAGATGATTTTTGATCCACATCATCAGTTTTAATCTGTTTGATGTAGTTGTAGAAGTAATCAGAGTTATCTTTATTATTACTAATCACCTCGTTGTACACTGTATAATGACAATAAAAGGCATTCTAATCTATTCTGTTATCAATTAATTTCACTGATTCTAATTTCATTCACTATAAGATGAACCCGATCTTCTGTTTGTATTTGTTCATATTATTATTTTCATTTATTTTATTTTCAAATTTCCTCATAATAAAAGTTTTTATGACAGTTGGTCAAACAGCTGAAAGGTGCATTACTGCCACCTGGAATGATCTGCTGCTAACACACTTCACTGGACAAACTGTCTCTTACTTTGTGTCTGAGGCTCCAGGTTCATGACTGAGGTTTGGAGGATAACCCATAGACTGGTCACTCTTCACAGGCAGACAGCTGGGTCCTGGAGACTCTGCTCTGTCCTCGTCTTTCTCCACACAATCACTCATCTGCTGGACTTCAGTCATTCTGAGACACACACACATATTTACAGAGCTCGTTTGAGTAAAATAACTTATAAAACCTATTGTAAACCTAATATATAAAAAGCACTTTTTCTCATTAGTTTGTGCAAATGAGCTCCTCACTTACTTAACACTGCTCCACTGAAAGCATCATATTTGCACTTTAAAGAGTTACCTCTTCATTCCTGTTTCCTGGAGGACATCTGATGTGGATCTGTGTTCAGTCCAGTGACCAATCACACGAGAGAAAACTGAAACACAACAGGAGTTTTCTGTTAGAGAAGGTGTTTTATGAAATCTGCACTTCATGTTACTTGCATGGAGCTCAATCTTCTGTGGCCACAGTGAAGGTGATTGAGTGACATTTGTGTGCCATAGCAGCCTATGTCCAGTAGATGGTGCTAGGCTACTCTGCTTGTATGTTACTGAAGTATTTTGACCCTGAGATATCACAAACACATGAGCCTCTGACTTTATTGCAAACAGTTCTGATGGTTCAGCCTTTATTTAGATTTCCCATGTGTTTATTTGAAGATTAGAAAATGCCACACAGTAAAAGTACTTCATACTATTTGTGAAGTACTCACCTACTAAATTGTGTAATTTTATTTCAATTAAATAAATACATTTTAGTAATGGGTTATTTGACATAGTTATTTAATTTTTAATCAAAATGATCATTTATAGTCGCTTGGATTATTTTGAACTTTGTGTTCGATTTTACCGGACTTCAAAACCGGATATGGACTGCTTGGACCGTCAGAGTAGAAATATTGTAAAGGAGAGGACGTGGCGCACTTCACATTTAGGAAAAACAAATGACGACTGACTTCCATTTCCATTATAATCTGCCAGGATTAAGCAGTGTTGTAATGTAACAATACAAATACTTCGTTGTACTACAAAATCCACGTATCTGTACTATACTTTATTTCTAGATACTTTTACTTCTAAAACGTAGGTACATTTTATATCAGAAGATGACATCTGATACTCGAGTAGAGTAAATGTCATGTACTTTAAGATCTTTACTTGAGTAATATTATAAAAAGTCACTTCAACTTCTACCAAAGTCATTTTCTGCCAGAGGCAATATATTATATTGTTGGCATTATTTTATTATATATAATCTTAAATACAAAAAGGTAACAACAGAGAAAGAACAAAATAAATAAATGAAATACAGTATATAAACACCGAAGTAAATTGCACAAATCCTTCATCACAGGATCTAATAATCATGCTTGAAAATTCCCTGAAGAAAGCTAAATAAATAAATAAATAACCGGTTTTCTGGTAACATACTTTTACTTTAACACACTAAATCATCATATATAATCGTATATTACGTTATAATCACGTCAATACTCACCGTTATGTCTTTGTGCTGCGCCGTTAAAATGGCGACTGAACCAAAGTCAGAGTAGTTTCACTTTCACTTGAGTAATCATCTGCAAAGGACTCACTGAACAACTGACATCACTCTCAACAGACAACACAGACTTCATCTACAGTCTGTGTAAACGGTTAAAAAAATGACCAGTATTACGTCAGTTTGATATTCAAAATAAAAACTATTATGCACTTAAACCACTTCATTGAATTATGTCAAACCAACTGTGCAACACAGGCTTGTTTTTTCGGGCCGTTTATTTTTTGACTACTTATTTTGCCATTTTTTCCTTCTGAGGAACGAAGTGAAGGACAGGAAGTCAGGTGACCCAAAAGTAAAAGCGTCAATTCAAAATAAAAGCCGAGAGGATAGTAGAGAAACAAATAATTATGGAGACTTCCATTCAACTTCCATTGTTTTCCTAGTAAATACAGTACAAGTATGCTGCTGCAATCAGAAATGGAACAAATTTAACATCAAAAGTAAACAAAAATGAATGAGAGGTGGAAAGAAAAAAAGTGCGAGAGTATGGCAGTCAGTTTACTTTACAAGTTACAGCATACATTAAGAGTTATGATAGTTTTTTGTTCTGTGAGGGGGAGATCGTTGATATATATATATATATATATATATATATATATATATATATATATACTGTTCTTTTTGTACTTTCTTTAATAAACACAGAGACATTTGTTTTTGTTTGTGAATTTCCAATTGTGAATGTGAAACTAAGATAACAGAAGAATTAGATCTACTTGCTCAGCGCGTTCGTGAACAACAGCCAAAAAGGCATGATGGGAGTAACACGGTCGTGAACGGAAAACGTCTCGTAAAGAATGAAGTTGTGAATATGTGAAATGCTCACATGTCACAATGTCACAGGTTCGGGACGACTGGACCGAGCTGACGAGGTAGTAGCTGCTTTCACAGAATAAATGTCTTGAGGGTAGGACGGGATGTGCAACGCCCGTCTCAGAATTGTCTTTAGGAGGGAGACTCCCGTCATGGGCTGCCTCTGGCGTCACCAGCGACAAACTCTTATCATCCATGAAGTGGATCAGCTCCGCATAAGACTCAGCGTCCTTTTCCTCATCTGCCAGCAGCTGATCTGCGTGTTCAGTGGTGGGTCTCTGTTAGAATCGTGTCCTTTAACCCTTCCAAACGAAGGTGGCCCAAGAATTTCGTCTCCCATAGTTCTTAGTTCTTTTATTGGACAGGCTCAGTATCACAGGTGGCTTGTGAAGTTTGCCAAACATCAATAAATAATGAATACAAATCAACAAATAATAATTGAGGGCACAGTTCAACAGAAAGTCCGATTTTTAGAGAGATCTTTACAAGAGAACGGCCTCAATTTCTTTTTTTCCCCACATGGAAAAAAAACCCTCTATCTCCCCGTCGGGGAATTGAACCCCGGTCTCCCGCGTGACAGGCGGGGATACTCACCACTATACTAACGAGGAGGTGTCAACACTGCTGATCGTTGACCTCTTTATTCCTTGTATAGCTAAGTTTCACTTCACTTTTTCTATTAATTCTTTATTGTAGTTTCCTATCACTGCGGATATAATATATTTGTGGCCAATAACGGGATGTTTACCCGTTTTGATAGTTAGAGTCAAGACGCCTGCACGTTCCAGTGAGTGAGACATCGACGCCAGAGGACAATCTTTCAGTTACTTCTACGGCGTTTTATAACGTTTGTCAAACTTTTCGAACTTGTGTTATTTATGTTATGTTATTACATCCCACAATGATGAGATGATACGTAATACTAATTAGATATCATTTCAGATATACGACGTATAACGATCAGATTGTGATTAGACTGTGATATGTAGTCTCGAACATTATGACCTTCTTTTCATATTGAGATAGTTCTGTTGTAAAAGTTAAATTAAAAAGTTAAAAAAAATGGTTAATTGCCTTCTTGTGTGTCATCTTATTTATTACCTCGGGTATTCCGATTAACACATGATGGCCGTTTCTCTATATCCATACGTGTGCGTACTTGTGCGTACTTGCGTACTCCCGTACTTGTGAAAACGTCATCAGCCTCAGTCGTTCTGTTCCAATTCTCAAGTAAGCGAACAGCGAGGACGGTTCTCAAACCCGGAAGTGTTCTCTCTCCGCCCATTTTTACCAAGTATGCATCGGAGGTGACTTAAGCGTACTTGCGATGGCCATGTATCCCAGAATACATTTCGGCGGAGCATAGGAGCAAATAATAGAAATATAAATCTGAAATAAATATTTTTCTGTGTCCCGGAACAAAGTTTTAACATCAGAAATGAGTCATTTAGAATTCAAACATGTGGTTTGTGTATGAAGATCTGACGTATTTATAGTTTGGCAGCGACGTTTGTCGGAGGTGATCAGCTCCGCCTCTGCGGACGTTCGGCGCTCACTGTGCCCGGCACAGAGCAGCGTTACCTCGGCCTGTCCTGATGAAATGATCCGCTGGCTCAGACGTCGCTGTCATTAATGCTCGGTGTGATCCATAGATTTGTTGTTGACGTGTTATTTTGTTTTTAATGGAAACGTTTTGACCTGACAGTTTGAAGGTTTGTATATTGTTAATGTTTTATTTATTTTAACTTTGAATGTTAGATTTATATTAAAGTCGCACGGTCATTGTATCTGTATTTAAATATAATATGTAAATATTAGATATGTATAGTATAGTATGTAGAGTAGTATATATTTGTACACATACATATATGTCATACATACATATATATATATATATATATATATACTACTCTACAATGCTGTAATATATCTATTTTCCACATCGTATTATTTGTATTGTATATTTTAAAAGAAATAAATTAAAAAATGAAGTTAAATATTTAAAATGTAAAAATAATAACAACATATATATGCATTTATTAAAAGTATTTCATATGTTCATTTATCAACACTGTAGGTGGCGGTTATGAGGCTGCAGCACTTGCCAGTTCTGCTGTATATTTAATATACAGCAGAACAATACATACATACTTGCATACTTGAGTATTGAGAAACAACCACATACTTGTGTACTCCCGTACTTGGCAAGTATATACTCCCAGCGTACTTCTCAAGTATATACTTCCCAAGTAAGCAAGTACATACTTGCTTACTTGAGTATTGAGAAACGGCCGATGACACAACATGGACGGCAGCTCGGCAAAATATCGTAGTCCTGCAGCGCCCTCTAGTGTATTGCAAAATACCGAAATATTTATTTTTCTGTAATTATCCTAAATTATTATAATTATTTTACTTCTGAAAGTGTAAAGTTACAAACACATAATGGATTATTTAATTGAAGCTGTTGTTTTTATTTGTTTTTAATCAGGATCGTGCACTGACCTCAAATGATGATTATGTGATAAAGGCAGATGTTTAATGTTGTTGTAACCAGGTTATACTTTAACCCGTAAACTTACATGTAAATATGATCATATAAACTCAAAAGGGTCTGGGATCACCACTTTAAATAAAATAAAAATATGCAGTGTCCTGGTTCGAGCCCTTAAAGAGGACACAGTTATGAATTGAGTGAACTACATAACTGATATCTCTTTAGCTATGGAAAACGATTGATTTCACACACAGAAACTCACACAGTTGTATTGTCTTTCGATATCAAATTGTTTTTTGACATATATTTATAAAAAAACAAACAGTTGACAAATTGTATAACATTTCCCCAACCAAAATAACCGCGCTAATGTGAAAACTTAACATGTGTAAAAAACATTAGGAAACAGTGCATAAGTGATATTCAACACTTCACAGAAATTATTTTAACACTCATTATAACATTTGAACAATAGAGCGGTGGTATATTTGTTTTAAGACACCCACACTTCTCTGTGACAAGCTAACTAGCTGCTAACTTGCTACTGACGAGCAGCACAAACACATCACAAAGTGCTTAAAAAAAAAACATGGATTAAAAGGTTTACAGGCTTACCTAATGTGAAATAAAATGACTGCCAGTCACCACCATGGAAAGTCCACTGATAATATTTCCACTCTCATATACGGAGCTAACGTACACTAAGTGCTTCTCCTTCAGCAGTCAAATCGTAGTGTATCCCAGAAGCCACCCGGTGGACTTGACTTGACTAGTCTTGTGTGTATGTGTGTGTGTGTATGTATATGTATATGTATATCTATATCTATCTACATATATATGTATATATATATATATATATACATATATATATATTGTTTTTATTTTTTTCCTTTCATTTTTCGTTTCACATGGATCGAAGACCTCGGACATTTCAGAAAGAATGTTATGAATATGTGAAATGTTCACGTGACAATGTCACAGGTTCAGGACGACAGGACCGAGCTGATGATGTTAAAAGTGATGTCACAGCGTCATGGCCACAGAAAAACGACACCATCAGCGTTTGTGTTTGGGTTGGTTTGTTTTTCAGATGATGTTTGTCCCAGATCTGCTGAAGCTGCGTCACAGAACAGGACAGAGCAGACTCCGCCTGTTGAGAGAAGAGTCAGAGTCACAGCAGTGATTCAGTGAAGCAGCAGATAATTCAGTCCAGTTCAGAGCTGCTTCATGTTCACGTGTTACATTTATCACTTTACTTTACATTCACTCATTTACCAAACACTCATGATGGCATCATAAAGTAACTGTGATTTTTGAATGTATACAACAGTTGGTGTGAGCGCCCTCTGCCTTCAGACCGGCATCAGTTCTTCTGTAGGATTATAGTCAGGTGTTTGATTCACCAATAAGACTCAACAGGTAGAAACGGCTTGAAAGTGGATGAGCAACAGCCAGACTCTGCTACCAAGGTGAGGTTGTGGAAGACGTTTTCATGTCACAGGTCAAACACTGTGGCGAGACTCAGTTCAGTGACATCAGCAAAGAGCAGAACCCGAACCCTAACCTCACTAACACTCACAACAAATACCAGTGTCATATCTTTCCAACGCTGGGGGCGGGACATTAGGAAACACATCTGTGGGTTGGATTTGAGGATTCAGGTATGTGTGTGTTCTTGTATTTGTTGCTTTGTGAGGACCAAAGGTCATTTAAACCAAAAGGTACTTTTCCACAACACTCGACACGTTTATTTCTCTATTCCATCAGTGATAGTACCTGGTACTTGGTGTGTTTTTTTAGTACCTGCTCTGACAAGGTTCCAAAGGTGTAGTGGAAAAGCACCAATAGATAGTGTGTGTGTGTGTGTGTCACTGTTCTCACAGCTTCACTAAGGAAACAGACTGTGATTAGTATAGCAATGATCAAAGTGGACACTGACTCTTAACACTCTACTGACCCCAGAGTGTCGTCTGGACTCTGTATCTCCAGAGTGTCGTCTGGACTCTGTGTCTTCAGAGTGTCCAGTCTGTAGTCTGGACTCTCCACAAGATCAGACAGAAGCTTCACTCCTGAATCCTGCAGATAGTTCCCACTCAGGTCCAGTTCTTTCAGGTGGGAGGGGTTGGACTTAAGAGATGAGACCAGAGAAGAACAGCTGATGTCTGACAAACTGCAGCCCCTCAACCTGAATAAAGAATAAAACATGAGACTTTAGACAACGACTATGTGTGTGTGTGAGATTTTAGAAAAAGTGTTTTACCAGTTTAACCAGTTGCAATCTTTTCTTACCAGAAATTAGATTTATGAAAAGTTTCAGTCAAACCACGCCACAGCACGGAAACAGTTCTCTTGAGAGTTCCCAGTGATCTCTTGCTTACCGTTGACTCGAGTAGCTATGCTGTTTTGGTGCTCCTGGACCTAACTGCAGCTTTTGATGTGTAGTCATCACAGACTCAGCCCTCCCATGGTCCCAGTCCTACCTAACTGATCGTAGATTCTCAGTTGTTTTAGGTGATTTCTCCTCACCCACAGCCCCTCTCACTTCTGGAGTCCCCCAAGGTTCCATCTTGGGCCCTATATTCTTTTTATTATATATATACTGCCACTGGGGTCCATTTTTAATAAACATAAAATGGCCTTTCACTGCTTTGCAGATGATGTTCAGATCTACCTGCCTTTTAAATCATATTGTCATGCCTCTGTTCAGGCTCTGCTTGACTGTTTAAAAGATGTCAAATCCTGAATGAACAGTAACTTTCTAAATCTAAATGATGACAAAACTGAAATCATTATTTTTGGACACAATGTCCCTGACTGTCTCTCTGGTCTGTTAGGCTCCTCTTTTGCTAACATCCAGTCATCTGTAAAAACCTTGGTGTGACCTTTGACAATGCTTTTCAATTTGACAAACAAGTGAAATCTGTAATCAGGAATAGTTTTTACAAACTCAGAATTTTAGCAAAGGTCAAAGGCTACCTCCCGGCAACTCGTGCAGAACGCTGCAGCACGCCTTCTGACTGGGAAGTGCAAACGTGAGCACATCACACCGATATTGGCCTCACTCCACTGGCTACCAGTTAGTTTTAATATTGATTTTAAAATTCTCTTAATTGTTTTTAAATTATTAAATGGGCTGGCACCTCAATATCTGGCTAAACTGCTGCACCTACACAGCCCAGTCAGAGCACTTAGGTCGGCTAATCAGCTGCTGTTAGACGTCCCTAAAACAAAGCTGAAGACTGAATGCTGAACGGAATGCCCTGGCACATTAGAGGCACTGAGACTGTTGAGCATTTTAAATCGTCTTTAAAAACCTACTTTTACTGCAGCACGTTTAACACAGGCTGAGTTGGACTCCCATTGTTTTCTCTTTGTTTGTTTTTTGCTTCTTATGTGTTTTACTATGCTCTATATGCTTGGTTGTTTTTAAATAGGCTCTATAAATAAACTTTGAGTTGAGTTGAGAGAGTGAGTGTGTGTGTGTGTGTGTGTGTGTGTATGTTTCATTCATTCATCAGTGAATCCATTGAGTTTAACGTTAATGAAATGAAAGATTTAAACAACAACAGCAGCTTTAGTCAGTGAACTCACTTCAGAGTCTCCAGTCTACAATGTGGACTCTCCAGTCCAGAACACAGCAGAATCACTCCTGAATCCTGTAGATCCTTGTTGTCACTCAGGTCCAGTTTTTGCAGGTGGGAGGAGTTAGACCTCAGAACTGAGACCAGAGAAGAACAGCTGATCTTTGACAAACTGCAGCCCCTCAACCTGAATAAAGAATAAAACATGAGACTTTAGACAACGACTGTGTGTGTGTGTGTGTGTGTGTTTCATTCATTCATCAGTGAATCAAATTAGTTTAACGTTAATGAAATGAAAGTTTAAAAAACAACAGCGGCTTTAGTCAGTGAACTCACCCCAGAGTCTCCAGTCCACAATGTGGACTCTCCAGTGCAGAACACAGCAGAATCACTCCTGAATCCCTCACATCCTTGTTCTTACTCAGGTCCAGTTCTCTCAGGTGGGAGGAGTTAGACCTCAGAACTGAGACCAGAGAAGAACAGCTGATCTCTGACAAACTGCAGCCCCTCAACCTGAATAACGAATAAAACATGAGACTTTAGACACTGGCCGTTTCTCAATATCCATACTTGTGCGTACTTGAGCGTACTTGCGTACTCCCGTACTTGTGAAAACGTCATCAGCCTCAGTCCAAGTGCTGTTCCAATTCTCAAGTAAGCGAACAGCGAGGACGGTTCTCAAACCCGGAAATGTTCTCGCTCCGCCCATTTTTACCAAGTATGCATCGGAGGTGACTTAAGCGTACTTGCGATGGCCATGTATCCCAGAATACATTTCGGCGGAGCATAGCAGCAGATAATAGAAATATAAATCTGAAATAAATATTTTTCTGTGTCCCGGAACAAAGTTTTAACATCATTTGAGGCGAGAAATTAGTCATTTAGAATTCAAACATGTGGTTTGTGTATGAAGATATGACGTATTTATAGTTTGGCAGCGACGTTTGTCGGAGGTGATCAGCTCCGCCTCTGCGGACGTTCGGCGCTCACTGTGCCCGGCACAGAGCAGCGTTACCTCGGCCTGTCCTGATGAAATGATCCGCTGGCTCAGACGTCGCTGTCATTAATGCTCGGTGTGATCCATAGATTTGTTGTGGACGTGTTATTTTGTTTTTAATGGAAACGTTTTGACCTGACAGTTTGAAGGTTTGTGTATTGTTAATGTTTTATTTATTTTAACTTTGAATTTTAGATTTATATTAAAGTCGAGATTTATATTTAAATATAATATGTAAATATTAGATATGTATAGTATAGTATGTAGAGTAGTATATATTTGTACACGTACATATATGTCATACATACATATATACATATATACTACTCTACAATGCTGTAATATATCTATTTTCTACATTGTATTATTTGTATTGTATATTTTAATAGAAATACATTAATAAATGAAGTTAAATATTTAAAACGTAAAAATAATAACAACATATATATGCATTTATTAAAAGTATTTCATATGTTCATTTATCAACACTGTAGGTGGCGGTTATGAGGCTGCAGCACTTGCCAGTTCTGCTGTATATTTAATATACAGCAGAACAATACATACATACTTGCATACTTGAGTATTGAGGAACAACCACATACTTGTGTACTCCCGTACTTGGCAAGTATATACTCCCAGCGTACTTCTCAAGTATATACTTCCCAAGTACGCAAGTACATACTTGCTTACTTGAGTATTGAGAAACGGCCAATGACTGTGTGTGTGTGTGTGTGTGTGTGTGTGTGTGTGTGAGAAAGTGTGTGTGTGTTTCATTCATTCATCAGTGAATCAAATGAGTTTAATGTTAATGAAATAAAAGTTTAAAAAAACAACAGCGGCTTTAGTCAGTGAACTCACTTTAGAGTCTTCAGTCTACAATGTGGACTCTCCAGTCCAGAACACAGCACCTTCACTCCTGAATTCTGCAGATAATAGTTCCAGCTCAGGTCCAGTTCTCTCAGGTGGGAGGAGTTGGATTTCAGAACTGAGACCAGAGAAGAACAGCTGATCTCTGACAAACTGCAGTCCCTCAACCTGAATAAAGAATAAAACATGAGAAGTTGCTGCTTGAAACCAGTCAGTTCAAAATTCACAATAATCCAGTCTGTGATTTTAGAAAAATATCAAAGGTGAAAAACACACATGAGAAGACATATTGACATTTTCATCAACGTCTTCTCTTGTTGTGTTTGACATGAAACATCTTTCATGTTCTACATGAACATGGAGTCACAGTGAGGTGTCCATCATGTCCACAGACTGAGTGTGTGAAGCACACCTGGGACCTGGCCTCATGTTGGACACACAGACCCGATCAGCACTGACTTCACAGCTGATGGTTATTAACGAGCTAACGTCACTCGATTACTCTGTGCCTGAATGTAACGTCAGCAGACTCTGGATCTGATCAGGTCTTTGGGTTTGCTTTGAACCGTGTGGACGTCCACAGTGAGGTCTAAAAAGTGTTTTCATTCAGTTCAAAGCAAGAATCGTAACCAGCTGATTAATCTGCACTTTAAACTTTCAAAATTTAAAACATCTGCAGAAAAACAACACAGCGGACTCACAAAGTGAGAAGAATATTTGATCAATCAAATCATTAATCATCACTGATTGATGATGTTATTGATCATGTCTGAACTCACCGAGCCTTCCTGCAGTTCCTCACAGCTGGAATCAGTCTGCGTTTTCCCTGGACTGTTGTGTTGTACTTGTTCAGGTCCAACTCATCCAGAACCTCCTCAGACATCTGCAGCATGTAGGCCAGAGCTGAGCAGTGGATCTCAGAGAGTTTCTGTCCTCTGTCCTTTGACTTCATGAACTCTTGGATCTTCTGATGCACTGATTGGTCGTTTATCTCTGTCAGACAGTGGAAGATGTTGATGCTTCTGTCAGGTGAGATGTTGTCTGTGTTCATCTCCTTCAGGTTCTCGATGACTCTCTGGATGATTTCTGGACTGTTCTGAGTCTGACCCAGCAGATCTCCTAAGAGTCTCTGGTTGGACTCCAGACAGAGTCCATGAAGGAAGCGAACAAACAGGTCCAGGTGACCATTTTCACTTTGAAGTGATTTCTCCATGGCTCCTTTCAGGAACACATCCAGAGAAGTGTACCCACCACCATCATCATCACCATCTTTTTTTCTGAAGAAGTCCTGCAGTACCTCTGTCTTCCTGTTGGTGAAACAGTGGAACATGTAGACTGCGGCCAGAAACTCCTGAACGCTCAGATGAACAAAGCAGTAGACCGTTTTCTGGAAGATCACGCTCTCTCTTCTGAAGATCTCTGTACAAACCCCTGAGTACACCGAGGCCTCTGTCACACTAAGACCACACCGGTCCAGGTCTTCTTGGTAGAACATGATGTCTCCTTTCTGCAGATGTTCAAAGGCCAGCCTCCCCAGCTTCAGAAGAACGTCCCTGTCGGCCTCCATCAGTTCCTGTGGACTCGTCTCAGATCCTTTATCGTACTTGTTCTTCTTCCTCTTTGTCTGAACCTGCAGGAAGTGTGAGTACAGGTCTGTCAGGGTCTTGGGCAGCTCTCCTCTCTGCTCCGTGGTCAACATGTGCTCCAGAACTGTAGCACTGATCCAGCAGAAGACTGGGATTTGACACATGATGTGGAGGCTCCTGGACGTCTTGATGTGTGAGATGATTCTGCTGGACAGATCTTCAGTTCTGGATCTCTTCCTGAAGTACTCGTCCTTCTGGTCGTCAGTGAAGCCTCGTACTTCTGTTAACCTCTCAACACATGTAGGAGGGATCTGATTGGCCGCTGCAGGTCGGGAAGTTATCCAGATGAGAGCCGAGGGAAGCAGATTCCCCTGGATGAGGTTGGTCAGCAGCACGTTGACTGATGACCTGTGTGTGACGTCAGAAACAAGCGATCTGCTGTTGAAGTCCAGTGAGAGTCTGCTTTCATCCAGGCCGTCAAAGATGAACAAAGGTTTACACACAGCGAGCTTCTCTGCTCTGACCTTCTGTAATGTTGGATAGAAAACATGGAGCAGTGTGAGAAGACTGTGCTGCTCATCTCTGATCAGGTTCAGCTCCCTGAACGAAAGCACAATCAGCAGATTCACATCCTGGTTTTCCAAACCCTCGGCCCAGTCCAGAGTGAACTTCTGCACTGAGAAGGTTTTTCCAACACCAGCGACACCGTTGGACAGGACGACTCTGATGCTCCCCTGCTGGTCAGGTAAGGCTTTAAAGATGTCGCAGTACTTAATGGGAGTGTCCTGGACCATCTTCTTCTTGGAGGATGTCTCCAGCTGCATCACCTCATGTTGAGTATTGACCTCTTCACTCTGTCCCTCTGTGATGTAGAGCTCATTGAAGATCCTGTTCAGGAGGGTTCTACTTCCTCTTCCATCAGTTCCTTCAGTCACATATTCAAATCTCCTCCTCAGACTCATCTTATGTTCATCTAGAACCTCCTGCAGACCAACATCTGCTGAAAGACAAGAGACGTCAGAAGTCAGACTGAAGAAAGAATCTGAGCAGCTGATGATTATTTTCATCAGCCACAGAAAAAATGTCATGTTTTTCTGTGGCCTTGTTGTTTTACATTGTTTGTTGTAAAATGAAAAACTACAGTCATTTTCACTGGAATGACTTGAATAACTTTATTCTGAAAGACTGAATCCTTCTAGAATAACTGTGATGATTGTGAAGGAAAGAGTATCATCTGCATACAAGAGAAAAATAATGATGGAAAAGCAGGAACATCTGTGTAAACCTGAATTTCATTAACCTACAGGGGGCCGCAGAGAGTTTAACACCATCATCTTCATGATCACATGAGTTAAAATGAGTAACATTTTTAACTTTTAAACATTCTTCTCCTGTTTTTCCATTTCTAAATTGTGCTAGTGCTGATGGGAGCTGCTCTCCTTACGTATCTTACTCTGTACACTGATGGTCTGTGGTCCATGTCCTGTTCTGGGTCTTTTCCCACACTGGGGACAGCAGGAGTTTCCTGGTGGACCAGACTGGTCCCAGTATGAGGAGATGCAGCGTCTGCAGAACCAGTGACCACAGCTGGTGGAGACTGGATTCTTCAGGACGTCCTGACACAGAGGACAGCAGGACGTGTGCTCGTCCACGGCAAACTTGTGTCTGTGAAGACATTTCTTTATTACTAACATGTCAGGGACTGGTGGACATGTGTGTGGCTGAGACAGACAGTGAATGAAAACCCTTGTTTGTTGACTGAAGCAACAAACTTGAAGAGACACATTTGTTCTCTGATCTGAGACACTTTATTTTCTTACAGCTTTGTCTCACAGTGGTTCTGACTGTTGTAACGTTCTAACCCTCATTCTCACACACTCTCTGACTCGTCAATGGTTTGATTCATTGATCAGTTTCATCAGATTGTGAGTTCAGTTCTGAGTCCGTCTGTTCCTCACACACATTTATTTCTTCTCCCTTCACAAAAGTCCAGTCAAATTCAATTTGAACCACAATTTTTAAAAAAATTACTTGTTGATCTGAAGCTGTTTTCAGAGTCTCCCTCCAACAACTTTCACACTGACTGAGAAAACAGTAACATGAGAATCTTGTTCTTCATGACTCGTGTGTGTGTGTGTGTGTGTTTCTGTCTTTTTGAGGACACACAGGTTGGTTGTGAACCAACACTTTTATGAATCTGACTGTCTCTTACTGTGTCTCTGAGGCTCTAGGTTCATGATTGAAGCTTATAATTCGTTCCAAAGACTTGTCACTCTTCACAGACAGACAGCTGGGTCCTGGAGACTCCGCTTTCTGTCTCTGGTTCTGACCTCTGCAAACACAAACAGAGTTTTATCCACATGTTGTTACGCGTCTCTATTTAAGAAAACTGTATGTCTGGCAATTTTGAAAAATGAATGGCCACATGGGCCGTCAAAAATATTTTCTAGCGTAAACTCTGGGCAGTAGTAAGAAATCTACAGGACCTGATGGTTTATCGGCATATGCTCTTCTGAACTTATGGCCCTTTTCCACTATGGTCCCGGCTCGGCACAGCACGGTTTATGTTGCATCTCACTACAAAAAAAGTACCGACTCAACGTGGGCGGAGTCATCACTGCACGGCTGTGTGAAATACACTGAAATACAGCAGCAGGGTTTGTGATGCCGGTCGCAATCAGCAGTGCTGTCGCTAAATACACCAGACTCCTCTGATAAATATTGAGCTTTTAGACATTTCCCTGGTAGTTGTTGGAGATTAACCCACATTTTTAGGATTGTTTTTAGTGGCTCTGTGCGTCTGTTTCTGTGAATGGGGTGAAGTCTGCCATTTCTGATTGCTTTGTTTTAATCTGTTTTTTGTAGTTGTAGAAATAATCAGGTAATCTTTGTGGTTAGTGAGTTTTTCAGTCAGTTCTCGTGGAGTTTTTATACTAGATGTAGTAGTTTTAGTGATAGACCCTACACTTATTATTATAATAATTCATATTTTTGTAATACTGGAAGAAAAGGCCAAGAGATAATAACAATAAATTGCTTCCTCTTCTGGTAAAAATTGATTGCAAGTTTCCTCATAATACAATTTTTTATGACAGTTGGTCAAACAGCTGAAAGGTGCATTACTGCCACCTGGAATGATCTGCTGCTAACATGCTTCACTGGACAAACTGTCTCTTACTTTGTGTCTGAGGCTAAAGGTTCATGACTGAAGCTTAGAGGTTGATACATAGACTGGTCACTCTTCACAGACAGACAGCTGGGTCCTGGAGACTCTGCTCTGTCCTCGTCTTTCTCCACACAATCACTCATCTGCTGGACTTCAGTCATTCTGAGACACACAAACACACACACAGATTTACTGATGCAGAAATGGAGAAGACGTGTGTGTTGGCAAGCAAACAACAGCTTATAATGAAAACTTATGAAGACATAAAAACACAAAAAAGATCAGAAAAAAGTCTGGCAGATAATTACAGACAGACTGAATGTATAAACCGTCCCAATATCAATATTTACAGCGCTCATTAGGGCAAAATAACTTAATATATAACCTAATATATAAAAAGCACTTTTTCTCATTAGTTTGTGCAAATGAGCTCCTCACTTACTTAACACTGCTCCACTGAAAGCATCATATTTGCACTTTAAAGAGTTACCTCTTCATTCCTGTTTCCTGGAGGACGTCTGATGTGGATCTGTGTTCAGTCCAGTGACCAATCACACGAGAGAAAACTGAAACACAACAGGAGTTTTCTGTTAAAGAAGGTGTTTTATGAAATCTGCACTTCATGTTACTTGCATGGAGCTTAATCTTCTGTGGCCACAGTGAAGGTGATTGAGTGACATTTGTGTGCCATAGCAGCCTATGTCCAGTAGATGGTGCTAGGCTACTCTGCTTGTATGTTACTGAAGTGTTTCGACCCTGAGATATCACAAACACATGAGCCTCTGACTTTATTGCAAACACTTCTGATGGTTCAGCCTTTATTTAGATTTCCCATGTGTTTATTTTAAGATCAGAAAATGCCACACAGTAAAAGTACTTCATACTACTTGTGCATAAAGTAAACAAAAGTACTTTGTCCAATTAAATTGAAACCATAAACTATGAATACAAATTGTGGATTTTATACTACTTCAAATATAGACAAATATTTTTGTTTTTGTTTGCAAATGTGAAATTTGACCCTGGATTTCTCCAAAGGTACACAGTAAAAGTACTTCATAGTAATTGTGTATTACGTAAATAAATTAATTTGTCCAATAACATTGAAACCATAAACTATTATTAAGAAATTAGGATTTGATACTACTAAGACAAATAGACTAAATAGACAAATAACCTCAGTTTTGTTCAAGTCAACTTTGACCCTGGTTTTCTCCAAAAGTACACAGTAAAAGTATTTCATACTAATTGTGAAGTACTCACCTACTAAATTGTGTAATTTTGTTTCAATTAAATAAATACATTTTACTGATGGGTTATTTGACATAGTTATTTCATTTTTAATCAAAATGATCATTTATAGTCGCTTGGATTATTTTGAACATTGTGTTCGCTTTTTACCGGACTTTATTTTGAAAACCGGATATGGACTGCTTGGACCGTTAGAGTAGAAATATTGTAAAGGAGAGGACGTGGCGCACTTCACATTTAGGAAAAACAAATGACGACTGACTCCCATTTCCATTATAATCTGCCAGGATTAAGCAGTGTTGTAATGTAACAATACAAATACTTTGTTGTACTTAAGTACAAAATCCACGTATCTGTACTATACTTTATTTCTAGATACTTTTACTTCTAAAACGTAGGTACATTTTATATCAGAAGATGACATCTGATACTCGAGTAGAGTAAATGTCATGTACTTTAAGATCTTTACTTGAGTAATATTATAAAAAAGTCACTTCAACTTCTACCAAAGTCATTTTCTGGCAGAGGCAATATATTATATTGTTGGCATTATTTTATTATATATAATCTTAAATACAAAAAGGTAACAACAGAGAAAAAACTAAATAAATAAATGAAATACAGTATATAAACACCGAAGTAAATTGCACAAATCCTTCATCACAGGATCTAATAATCGTGCTTGAAAATTCCCTGAAGAAAGCTAAAAAAAATAAATAAATAAATAAACTACATAAAAAAAGATTCCTGCAGTAAACGTTTTCGTATTTTATATACGAGTCTTGTTTTGCATCATCCTGATACCACTTGAACAGTTCCAGTTATGATAACACACCAGTTTTGTACAAAGACAGAGAAACAGCAGATTCTTCAACCTGGGTTTTTCCCCAGCGCGCACTCCACTAATTTAACATGGAAATGAGCGTTTGTGTAGAAAACTGGCGAGTTCTGCTTTTAGTTGATTTTAGGTCGCCCTCACATAGATTGCGCCCTGACAGTCGCCCACATTGCCCATAGCGAAACCGGTTTTCTGGTAACATACTTTTACTTTTACACACTAAATCATCATATATAATCGCATATTACCGTTATAATCGCGTCAATACTCACCGTTATGTCTTTGTGCTTCGCAGTTAAAATGGCGACTGAACCAAAGTCACAGACTAGTTTCACTTTCACTTTGCCTCCCTCTGGAAATGACAACATTAACTTACTGTGCTGACTCTGTTTCAGAAGCATAGATCTCAGTTTCACTGGATCAAGTCTCATTAATCCAGAAGCCAAAACCTTTGACTGTGCCGTTCCAAAGTAAACAAGAGAAATGATTACAAAAGAACACAGACTTCATCTACAGTCTGTGTAAATAACCAGTAGGAGTTTGATATTCAACATTCATTTGATATTCAAAATAAAAAACTATTATGCACTTAAACCACTTCATTGAATTATGTCAAACCAACTGTGCAACACAGGCTTGTTTTTTCGGGCCGTTTATTTTTTGACTACTTATTTTGCCATTTTTTCCTTCTGAGGAACGAAGTGAAGGACAGGAAGTCAGGTGACCCAAAAGGAAAAGCGTCAATTCAAAATAAAAGCCGAGAGGATAGTAGAGAAACAAATAATTATTGAGACTTCCATTCAACTTCCATTGTTTTCCTAGTAAATACAGTACAAGTATGCTGCTGCAATCAGAAATGGAACAAATCATTTAACATCAAAAGTAAACAAAAATGAATGAGAGGTGGAAAGAAAAAAAGTGCGAGAGTATGGCAGTCAGTTTACTTTACAAGTTACAGCATACATTAAGAGTTATGATAGTTTTTTGTTCTGTGAGGGGGAGATCGTTGATATATACATATATATATATATATATATATATATATATATATATATATATACTGTTCTTTTTGTACTTTCTTTAATAAACACAGAGACATTTGTTTTTGTTTGTGAATTTCCAATTGTGAATGTGAAACTAAGATAACAGAAGAATTAGATCTACTTGCTCAGCGTGTTCGTGAACAACAGCCAAAAAGGCATGATGGGAGTAACACGGTCGTGAACGGAAAACGTCTCGTAAAGAATGAAGTTGTGAATATGTGAAATGTTCACATGTCACAATGTCACAGGTTCGGGACGACGGGACCGAGCTGACGAGGTAGTAGCTGCTTTCACATAATAAATGTCTTGAGGGTAGGACGGGATGTACAACGCCCGTCTCAGAATTGTCTTTAGGAGGGAGACTCCCGTCATGGGCTGCCTCTGGCGTCACCAGCGACAAACTCTTATCATCCATGAAGTGGTTCAGCTCCGCATAAGCCTCAGCGTCCTTTTCCTCATCTGCCAGCAGCTGATCTGCGTGTTCAGTGGTGGGTCTCTGTTAGAATCGTGTCCTTTAACCCTTCCAAACGAAGGTGGCCCAAGAATTTCGTCTCCCATAGTTCGTAGTTCTTTTATTGGACAGGCTCAGTATCACAGGTGGCTTGTGAAGTTTGCCCAACATCAATAAATAATGAATACAAATCAACAAATAATAATTGAGGGCACAGTTCAACAGAAAGTCCGATTTTTAGAGAGATCTTTACAAGAGAACGGCCTCAATTTCTTTTTTTCCCCCACATGGAAAAAAAAAACCTCTATCTCCCCGTCGGGGAATTGAACCCCGGTCTCCCGCGTGACAGGCGGGGATACTCACCACTATACTAACGAGGAGGTGTCAACGCTGCTGATCGTTGACCTCTTTATTCCTTGTATAGCTAAGTTTCACTTCACTTTTTCTATTAATTCTTTATTGTAGTTTCCTATCACTGCGGATATAATATATTTGTGGCCAATAACGGGATGTTTACCCGTTTTGATAGTTAGAGTCAAGACGCCTGCACGTTCCAGTGAGTGAGACATCGACGCCAGAGGACAATCTTTCAGTTACTTCTACGGCGTTTTATAACGTTTGTCAAACTTTTCGAACTTGTGTTATTTATGTTATGTTATTACATCCCACAATGATGAGATATACGTAATACTAATTAGATATCATTTCAGATATACGACGTATAACGACCAGATTGTGATTAGACTGTGATATGTAGTCTCGAACATTATGACCTTCTTTTCATATTGAGATAGTTCTGTTGTAAAAGTTAAATAAAATGGTTAATTGCCTTCTTGTGTGTCATCTTATTTATTACCTCGGGTATTCCGATTAACACATGATGGCC
This sequence comes from Solea solea, assembly GCF_958295425.1. Taxonomy (NCBI): domain Eukaryota; kingdom Metazoa; phylum Chordata; class Actinopteri; order Pleuronectiformes; family Soleidae; genus Solea; species Solea solea. Next base: position 25,770,717 of record NC_081145.1, read on the forward strand.
GTTTCTCTATATCCATACGTGTGCGTACTTGTGCGTACTTGCGTACTCCCGTACTTGTGAAAACGTCATCAGCCTCAGTCGTTCTGTTCCAATTCTCAAGTAAGCGAACAGCGAGGACGGTTCTCAAACCCGGAAGTGTTCTCTCTCCGCCCATTTTTACCAAGTATGCATCGGAGGTGACTTAGGCGTACTTGCGATGGCCATGTATCCCAGAATACATTTCGGCGGAGCATAGGAGCAAATAATAGAAATATAAATCTGAAATAAATATTTTTCTGTGTCCCGGAACAAGTAAGCGAACAGCGAGGACGGTTCTCAAACCCGGAAGTGTTCTCTCTCCGCCCATTTTTACCAAGTATGCATCGGAGGTGACTTAAGCGTACTTGCGATGGCCATGTATCCCAGAATACATTTCGGCGGAGCATAGGAGCAAATAATAAAAATATAAATCTGAAATAAATATTTTTCTGTGTCCCGGAACAAAGTTTTAACATCAGAAATGAGTCATTTAGAATTCAAACATGTGGTTTGTGTATGAAGATATGACGTATTTATAGTTTGGCAGCGACGTTTGTCGGAGGTGATCAGCTCCGCCTCTGCGGACGTTCGGCGCTCACTGTGCCCGGCACAGAGCAGCGTTACCTCGGCCTGTCCTGATGAAATGATCCGCTGGCTCAGACGTCGCTGTCATTAGATGCTTGGTGTGATCCATAGATTTGTTGTTGACGTGTTATTTTGTTTTTAATGGAAACGTTTTGACCTGACAGTTTGAAGGTTTGTATATTGTTAATGTTTTATTTATTTTAACTTTGAATGTTAGATTTATATTGAAGTCGAGATTTATATTTAAATATAATATGTAAACATTAGATATGTATAGTATAGTATGTAGAGTAGTATATATTTGTACACGTACATATATGTCATACATACATATATATATATACTACTCTACAATGCTGTAATATATCTATTTTCCACATCGTATTATTTGTATTGTATATTTTAATAGAAATAAATTAAAAAATGAAGTTAAATATTTAAAATGTAAAAATAATAACAACATATATATGCATTTATTAAAAGTATTTCATATGTTCATTTATCAACACTGTAGGTGGCGGTTATGAGGCTGCAGCACTTGCCAGTTCTGCTGTATATTTAATATACAGCAGAACAATACATACATACGTGCATACTTGAGTATTGAGAAACAACCACATACTTGTGTACTCCCGTACTTGGCAAGTATATACTCCCAGCGTACTTCTCAAGTATATACTTCCCAAGTAAGCAAGTACATACTTGCTTACTTGAGTATTGAGAAACGGCTGATGACACAACATGGACGGCAGCTCGGCAAAATATCGTAGTCCTGCAGCGCCCTCTAGTGTATTGCAAAATACCGAAATATTTATTTTTCTGTAATTATCCTAAATTATTATAATTATTTTACTTCTGAAAGTGTAAAGTTACAAACACATAATGGATTATTTAATTGAAGCTGTTGTTTTTATTTGTTTTTAATCAGGATCGTGCACTGACCTCAAATGATGATTATGTGATAAAGGCAGATGTTTAATGTTGTTGTAACCAGGTTATACTTTAACCCGTAAACTTACATGTAAATATGATCATATAAACTCAAAAGGGTCTGGGATCACCACTTTAAATAAAATAAAAATATGCAATGTCCTGGTTCGAGACCTTAAAGAGGACACAGTTATGAATTGAGTGAACTACATAACTGATATCTCTTTAGCTGTGGAAAACGATTGATTTCACACACAGAAACTCACACAGTTGTATTGTCTTTCGATATCAAATTGTTTTTTGACATATATTTATAAAAAAACAACATTTCCCCAACCAAAATAATAATAAAATTTAATTTCTAATTTTCTGCAGCTGTGGGCCCACTAATTTATTTGTGCACAGTTAGAGTTGAGCTCAAAATATATAATATATATCCTTAGTGAAGGAATCTTACTGGCTTAGCAACCGACGTTCATCCAGAACCAGACCTGAAGTCTCTCTCTCGCTCTCTCTCTCTCATTCTCACTCACTCTCTCCCCGCCAACCGCGCTAATGTGAAAACTTAACATGTGTAAAAAACATTAGGAAACAGTGCATAAGTGATATTCAACACTTCACAGAAATTATTTTAACACTCATTATAACATTTGAACAATAGAACAGTGGTACACCCACACCTCTCTGTGACAAGCTAACTAGCTGCTAACTAGCTACTGACGAGCAGCACAAACACATCACAAAGTGCTTAAAAAAAAACATGGATTAAAAGGTTTACAGGCTTACCTAATGTGAAATAAAATGACTGCCAGTCACCACCATGGAAAGTCCACTGATAATATTTCCACTCTCATATACGGAGCTAACGTACACTAAGTGCTTCTCCTTCAGCAGTCAAATCGTAGTGTATCCCAGAAGCCACCCGGTGGACTTGACTTGACTAGTCTTGTGTGTGTGTGTGTGTATGTATATGTATATCTATATCTATCTACATATATATATATATATATATATATATATATAGATATATATATGGATATATATATATATATTGTTTTGATTTTTTTCCTTTCATTTTTCGTTTCACATGGATGGAAGACCTGGGACGTGAAAACGTTTCAGAAAGAATGTTATGAATATGTGAAATGTTCACGTGACAATGTCACAGGTTCAGGACGACAGGACCGAGCTGATGATGTTAAAAGTGATGTCACAGCGTCATGGCCACAGAAAAACGACACCATCAGCGTTTGTGTGTGGGTTGGTTTGTTTTTCAGATGATGTTTGTCCCAGATCTGCTGAAGCTGCGTCACAGAACAGGACTCAGGATGAAGATCATCATCACTCCCGCCTGTTGAGAGAAGAGTCAGAGTCACAGCAGTGATTCAGTGAAGCAGCAGATAATTCAGTCCAGTTCAGAGCTGCTTCATGTTCACGTGTTACATTTATCACTTTACTTTACATTCACTCATTTACCAAACACTCATGATGTCATCATAAAGTAACTGTGATTTTTTAATGTATACAACAGTTGGTGTGAGCGCCCTCTGCCTTCAGACCAGCATCAGTTCTTCTGTAGGATTATAGTCAGGTGTTTGATTCACCAATAAGACTCAACAGGTAGAAACGGCTTGAAAGTGGATGAGCAACAGCCAGACTCTGCTACCAAGGTGAGGTTGTGGAAGACGTTTTCATGTCACAGGTCAAACACTGTGGCGAGACTCAGTTCAGTGACATCAGCAAAGAGCAGAACCCGAACCCTAACCTCACTAACACTCACAACAAATACCAGTGTCATATCTTTCCAACGCTGGGGGCGGGACATTAGGAAACACATCTGTGGGTTGGATTTGAGGATTCAGGTATGTGTGTGTTCTTGTATTTGTTGCTTTGTGAGGACCAAAGGTCATTTAAAGCATAAGGTACTTTTCAACAACACAGTCCCGGCACGGCTCGACACGTTTATTTCTCTATTCCATCAGTGATAGTACCTGGTACTTGGTGTGTTTTTTTAGTACCTGCTCTGACAAGGTTCCAAAGGTGTAGTGGAAAAGCACCAATAGATAGTGTGTGTGTGTGTGTCACTATTCTCACAGCTTCACTAAGGAAACAGACTGTGATTAGTATAGCAATGATCAAAGTGGACACTGACTCTTAACACTCTACTGACCCCAGAGTGTCGTCTGGACTCTGTGTCTTCAGAGTGTCCAGTCTGTAGTCTGTGTCTTCAGAGTGTCCAGTCTGTAGTCTGGACTCTCCACAAGATCAGACAGAAGCTTCACTCCTGAATCCTGCAGATAGTTCCCACTCAGGTCCAGTTCTTTCAGGTGGGAGGGGTTGGACTTAAGAGATGAGACCAGAGAAGAACAGCTGATGTCTGACAAACTGCAGCCCCTCAACCTGAATAAAGAATAAAACATGAGACTTTAGACAACGACTATGTGTGTGTGTGAGATTTTAGAAAAAGTGTTTTACCAGTTTAACCAGTTGCAATCTTTTCTTACCAGAAATGAGATTTATGAAAAGTTTCAGTCAAACCACGCCACAGCACGGAAACAGTTCTCTTGAGAGTTACCAGCGATCTCTTGCTTACCGTTGACTCGAGTAGCTATGCTGTTTTGGTGCTCCTGGACCTAACTGTAGCTTTTGATGTTGATAACAGAATTCTCTTATCGCGCCTAAACAATGTGTAGTCATCACAGACTCGGCCCTCCCATGGTCCCAGTCCTACCTAACTGATCGTAGATTCTCAGTTGTTTTAGGTGATTTCTCCTCACCCACAGCCCCTCTCACTTCTGGAGTCCCCCAAGGTTCCATCTTGGGCCCTATATTCTTTTTATTATATATATACTGCCACTGGGGTCCATTTTTAATAAACATAAAATGGCCTTTCACTGATTTGCAGATGATGTTCAGATCTACCTGCCTTTTAAATCATATTGTCATGCCTCTGTTCAAGCTCTGCTTGACTGTTTAAAAGATGTCAAATCCTGAATGAACAGTAACTTTCTAAATCTAAATGATGACAAAACTGAAATCATTATTTTTGGACACAATGTCCCTGACTGTCTCTCTGGTCTGTTAGGCTCCTCTTTTGCTAACATCCAGTCATCTGTAAAAACCTTGGTGTGACCTTTGACAATGCTTTTCAATTTGACAAACAAGTGAAATCTGTAATCTGGAATAGTTTTTACAAACTCAGAATTTTAGCAAAGGTCAAAGGCTACCTCCCGGCAACTCGTGCAGAACGCTGCAGCACGCCTTCCGACTGGGAAGTGCAAACGTGAGCACATCACACCGATATTGGCCTCACTCCACTGGCTACCAGTTAGTTTTAGGACTGAATGCCGAAGAGAATGCCCTGGCACATTAAAGGTGCAGAGACTGTTGAGCATTTTAAATCGCCTTAAAAAACCTACTTTTACTGCAGCACCTTTAACACAGACTGAGTTGGACTCCCATTGTTTTCTCTTTGTTTGTTTTTTGCTTCTTATGTGTTTTACTATGCTCTATATGCTCGGTTGTTTTTAAATAGGCTCTATAAATAAACTTTGAGTTGAGAGAGTGTGAGTGTGTGTGTGTGTGTGTGTTTCATTCATTCATCAGTGAATCAATTGAGTTTAACGTAAATGAAATGAAAGTTTTAAAAAACAACAGCAGCTTCAGTCAGTTAACTCACTTCAGAGTCTCCAGTTTACAATGTGGACTCTCCAGTCCAGAACACAGCAGCTTCACTCCTGAATTCTGCAGATAATAGTTCCAGCTCAGGTCCAGTTCTCTCAGGTGGGAGGAGTTGGATTTCAGAACTGAGACCAGAGAAGAACAGCTGATCTCTGACAAACTGCAGTCCCTCAACCTGAATAAAGAATAAAACATGAGAAGTTGCTGCTTGAAACCTGTCAGTGTTTGATCATGTGTTCAGAGCTGAGACCAGGACTTCACACTGAGTCTCTGAGAGTTCACAATAATCCAGTCTGTGATTCTAGAAAAATATCAAAGGTGAAAAACACACACATGAGAAGACATATTGACATTTTCATCAACGTCTTCTCTTGTTGTGTTTGACATGAAACATCTTTCATGTTCTACATGAACATGGAGTCACAGTGAGGTGTCAATCATGTCCACAGTCTGAGTGTGTGGAGCACACCTGGGACCTGGACTCATGTCAAACTCAGACATGTTGGACACACAGACCCGATCAGCACTGACTTCACAGCTGATGGTTATTAACGAGTTGACGTCACTCGACTACTCTGTGTCTTAATGTAACGTCAGCAGACTCTGGATCTGATCAGGTCTTTGGGTTTGCTTTGAACCGTGTGGACGTCCACAGTGGGGTCTAAAAAGTGTTTTCATTCAGTTCAAAGCAAGAATCGTAACCAGCTGATAAATCTGCACTTTGAACTTTCAACATTTAAAACATCTGCAGAAAAACAACACAGCGGACTCACAAAGTGAGAAGAATATTTCATCAATCAAACCATTAATCATCACTGATTGATGATGTTATTGATCATGTCTGTACTCACCGAGCCTTCCTGCAGTTCCTCACAGCTGGAATCAGTCTGCGTTTTCCCTGGACCGTTGTGTTGTACTTGTTCAGGTCCAACTCATCCAGAACCTCCTCAGACATCTGCAGCATGTAGGCCAGAGCTGAGCAGTGGATCTCAGAGAGTTTCTGTCCTCTGTCCTTTGACTTCATGAACTCTTGGATCTTCTGATGCACTGATTGGTCGTTTATCTCTGTCAGACAGTGGAAGATGTTGATGCTTCTGTCAGGTGAGATGTTGTCTGTGTTCATCTCCTTCAGGTTCTCGATGACTCTCTGGATGATTTCTGGACTGTTCTGAGTCTGACCCAGCAGACCTCCTAAGAGTCTCTGGTTGGACTCCAGACAGAGTCCATGAAGGAAGCGAACAAACAGGTCCATGTGACCATTTTCACTTTGAAGTGATTTCTCCATGGCTTCTTTCAGGAAGACATCCAGAGAAGTGTAACCACCACCATCATCATCACCATCTTCTTTTCTGAAGAAGTCCTGCAGTACCTCTGTCTTCCTGTTGGTGAAACAGTGGAACATGTAGACTGCGGCCAGAAACTCCTGAACGCTCAGATGAACAAAGCAGTAGACTTTTTTCTGGAAGATCACGCTCTCTCCTCTGAAGATCTCTGTACAAACTCCTGAGTACACAGAGGCCTCTGTCACATCAAGACCACACTGCTCCAGGTCTTCTTGGTAGAACATGATGTCTCCTTTCTGCAGATGTTCAAAGGCCAGCTTCCCCAGCTTCAGAAGAACGTCCCTGTCGGCCTCCATCAGTTCCTGTGGACTCGTCTCAGATCCTTTATCAAACTTGTTCTTCTTCCTCTTTGTCTGAACCAGCAGGAAGTGTGAGTACAGGTCTGTCAGGGTCTTGGGCAGCTCTCCTCTCTGCTCTGTGGTCAACATGTGCTCCAGAACTGTAGCACTGATCCAGCAGAAGACTGGGATTTGACACATGATATGGAGGCTCCTGGACGTCTTGATGTGTGAGATGATTCTGCTGGACACATCTTCAGTTCTGGATCTCTTCCTGAAGAACTCGTCCTTCTGGTCGTCAGTGAAGCCTCGTACTTCTGTTACCCTGTCAACACATGTAGGAGGGATCTGATTGGCCGCTGCAGGTCGGGAAGTTATCCAGATGAGAGCCGAGGGAAGCAGATTCCCCTGGATGAGGTTGGTCAGCAGCACGTTGACTGATGACCTGTGTGTGACGTCAGAAACAAGCGTCCTGCTGTTGAAGTCCAGTGAGAGTCTGCTTTCATCCAGGCCGTCAAAGATGAACAAAGGTTTACACACAGCGAGGTTCTCTGCTCTGACCTTCTGTAATGTTGGATAGAAAACATGGAGCAGTGTGAGAAGACTGTGCTGCTCATCTCTGATCAGGTTCAGCTCCCTGAACGAAAGCACAATCAGCAGATTCACATCCTGGTTTTCCAAACCCTCGGCCCAGTCCAGAGTGAACTTCTGCACTGAGAAGGTTTTCCCAACACCAGCAACACCGTTGGTCAGGACGACTCTGATACGCCCCTGCTGGTCAGGTAAGGCTTTAAAGATGTCGCAGTACTTGATGGGAGTGTCCTGGACCATCTTCTTCTTGGAGGTTGTCTCCAGCTGCATCACCTCATGTTGAGTATTGACCTCTTCACTCTGTCCATCTGTGATGTAGAGCTCAGTGAAGATCCTGTTCAGGAGGGTTCTACTTCCTCTTCCATCAATTCCTTCAGTCACATGTTCAAATCTCCTCCTCAGACTCATCTTATGTTCATGTAGAACCTCCTGCAGACCAACATCTGCTGAAAGATAAGAGATGTCAGAAGTCAGACTGAAGAAAGAATCTGAGCAGCTGATGATTACATAACGTAAAGTAAAAATATGTGAAAATTCTACTTAAGTACAGTAACGATGTATTTGTACTTTGTTACATTACAACACTGAGTCTGCTAGTGCTGATGGGAGCTGCTCTCCTTACAAGTCTTACTTTGTACACTGATGGTCTGTGGTCCACGTCCTGTTCTGGCACTTTTCCCACACTGGGGACAGCAGGAGTCTCCTGGTGGACCAGACTGGTGCCAGTATGAGGAGATGCAGCGTCTGCAGAACCAGTGACCACAGCTGGTGGAGACTGGATCCTTCAGGACGTCCTGACACAGAGGACAGCAGGACGTATGCTCGTCCACAGAAACGGCAAACTTGTGTCTGTGAAGACATTTCTTCATTACTAACATGTCAGGGACAGGTGGACGTGTGTGTGGCTGAGACAGACAGCGAATGATCCCTCGTTTGTTGACTGAAGCAACAAACTTGAAGAAGACACATTTGTTCTCTGATCTGAGACACTTTATTTTCTTACAGCTTTGTCTCACAGTGGTTCTGACTGTTGTAACGTTCTAACCCTCATTCTCACACACTCTCTGACTCGTCAATGGTTTGATTCATTGATCAGTTTCATCAGATTGTGAGTTCAGTTCTGAGTCGGTCTGTTCCTCACACACATTTATTTCTTCTACCTTCACAAAAGTCCAGTCAAATTCAATTTGAACCACAATTTTAAAAAAAATGACTTGTTGATCTGAAGCTGTTTTCAGAGTCTCCCTCCAACAGACGTAACAACAACTTTCACACTGACTGAGAAAACAGTAACATGAGAATCTTGTTCTTCATGACTCGTGTGTGCGTGTGTGTTTCCGTGTTTTTGAGGACACACAGGTTTGGTTGTGAACCAACACTTTTATGAATCGGACTGTCTCTTACTGTGTCTCTGAGTCTCCAGGTTCACGATTGAAGCTTATAATTCGTTCCAAAGACTTGTCACTCTTCACAGACAGACAGCTGGGTCCTGGAGACTCCGCTCTCTGTCTCTGGTTCTGACCTCTGCAAACACAAACAGAGTTTTATCGACATGTTGTTACGCGTGTCTATTTAAGAAAACTGTATGTCTGGCAATTTTGAAAAATGAATGGCCACATGGGCCGTCAAAAATATTTTCTAGCGTAAACTCTGGGCAGTAGTAAGAAATCTACAGGACCTGATGGTTTATCGGCATATGCTCTTCTGAACTTATGGCCCTTTTCCACTATGGTCCCGGCTCGGCACAGCACGGTTTATGTTGCATCTCACTACAAAATAAGTACCGACTCAACGTGGGCGGAGTCATCACTGCACGGCTGTATGAAATACACTGAAATACAGCAGCAGGGTTTGTGATGCCGGTCGCAATCAGCAGTGCTGTCGCTAAATACACCAGACTCCTCTGATAGATATTGAGCTTTTAGACATTTCCCTGGTAGTTGTTGGAGATTAACCCACATTTTTAGGATTGTTTTTAGTGGCTCTGTGCATCTGTGCGTCTGTTTGTGCTTCCACACTTGTTGCATGAGTGGGGTGATGAATGGCGTTGTTTTAATCTGTTTTTTTGTAGTTGTAGAACTAATCAGGTAATCTTTGTGGTTAGTGAGTTTTTCAGTCAGTTCTCGTGGAGTTTTTATACTAGATGTAGTAGTTTTAGTGATAGACCCTACACTTATTATTATAATAATTCATATTTTTGTAATACTGGAAGAAAGGCCAAGTGATAATAACAATAAATTGCTTCCTCTTCTGGTAAAAATTGATTGCAAGTTTCCTCATAATAAAATTTTTTATGACAGTTGGTCAAACAGCTGAAGGGTGCATTACTGCCACCTGGAATGATCTGCTGCTAACATGCTTCACTGGACAAACTGTCTCTTACTTTGTGTCTGAGGCTCCAGGTTCATGACTGAAGCTTAGAGGTCGATACATAGACTGGTCACTCTTCACAGACAGACAGCTGGGTCCTGGAGACTCTGCTCTGTCCTCGTCTTTCTCCACACAATCACTCATCTGCTGGACTTCAGTCATTCTGAGACACACAAACACACACACAGATTTACTGATGCAGAAATGGAGAAGACGTGTGTTGGCAAGCAAACAACAGCTTATAATGAAAACTTATGAAGACATAAAAACACAAAAAATATCATAAAAAAGTCTGGCAGATAATTACAGACAGACTGAATGTATAAACCGTCCCAATATCAATATTTACAGCGCTCATTAGGGCAAAATAACTTAATATATAACCTAATATATAAAAAGCACTTTTTCTCATTAGTTTGTGCAAATGAGCTCCTCACTTACTTAACACTGCTCCACTGAAAGCATCATATTTGCACTTTAAAGAGTTACCTCTTCATTCCTGTTTCCTGGAGGACATCTGATGTGGATCTGTGTTCAGTCCAGTGACCAATCACACAAGAGAAAACTGAAACACAACAGGAGTTTTCTGTTAGAGAAGGTGTTTTATGAAATCTGCACTTCATGTTACTTGCATGGAGCTTAATCTTCTGTGGCCACAGTGAAGGTGATTGAGTGACATGTGTGTGCCATAGCAGCCTATGTCCAGTAGATGGTGCTAGGCTACTCTGCTTGTATGTTACTGAAGTGTTTCTACCCTGAGATATCACAAACACATGAGCCTCTGACTTTATTGCAAACAGTTCTGATGGTTCAGCCTTTATTTTGATTTCCCATGTGTTTATTTGAAGATTAGAAAATGCCACACAGTAAAAGTACTTCATACTACTTGTGCATAAAGTAAACAAAAGTACTTTGTCCAATTAAATTGAAACCATAAACTATGAATACAAATTGTGGATTTTATACTACTTCAAATATAGACAAATATTTTAGTTTGCAAATGTGAAATTTGACCCTGGATTTCTCCAAAGGTACACAGTAAAAGTACTTCATAGTAATTGTGTATTAAGTAAATAAATTAATTTGTCCAATAACATTGAAACCATAAACTATTATTAAGAAATTAGGATTTGATACTACTAAGACAAATAGACTAAATAGACAAATAACCTCAGTTTTGTTCAAGTCAACTTTGACCCTGGTTTTCTCCAAAAGTACACAGTAAAAGTATTTCATACTAATTGTGAAGTACTCACCTACTAAATTGTGTAATTTTGTTTCAATTAAATAAATACATTTTACTAATGGGTTATTTGACATAGTTATTTCATTTTTAATCAAAATGATCATTTATAGTCGCTTGGATTATTTTGAACATTGTGTTCGCTTTTTACCTTGACTGCTTGGACCGTTAGAGTAGAAATATTGTAAAGGAGAGGACGTGGCGCACTTCACATTTAGGAAAAACAAATAACGACTGACTTGCATTTCCATTATAATCTGCCAGGATTAAGCAGTGTTGTAATGTAACAATACAAATACTTCGTTGTACTTAAGTACAAAATATACGTATCTGTACTATACTTTATTTCTAGATACTTTTACTTCTAAAACGTAGGTACATTTTATATCAGAAGATGACATCTGATACTCGAGTAGAGTAAATGTCATGTACTTTAAGATCTTTACTTGAGTAATATTATTAAAAGTCACTTCAACTTCTACCAAAGTCATTTTCTGGCAGAGGCAATTATATTGTTGGCATTATTTTATTATATATAATCTTAAATACAAAAAGGTAACAACAGAGAAAAAACTAAATAAATAAATGAAATACAGTATATAAACACCGAGGTAAATTGCACAAATCCTTTATCACAGAATCTAATAATCATGCTTGAAAATTCCCTGAAGAAAGCTAAAAAAAATAAATTAAAAAAACTACATAAAAAAGATTCCTGCAGTAAACTTTTTCGTATTTTATGTACGAGTCTTGTTTTGCATCATCCTGATACCACTTGAACAGTTCCAGTTATGATAACACACCAGTTTTGTACAAAGACAGAGAAACAGCAGATTTTCAACCTGGGTTTTTCCCCAGCGCGCACTCCACTAATTTAACATGGAAATGAGCGGTAGTGTAGAAAACTGGCGAGTTCTGCTTTTAGTTGATTTTAGGTCGCCCTCACATAGATTGCGCCCTGACAGTCGCCCACATTGCCCATAGCGAACCCGGTTTTCTGGTAACATACTTTTACTTGTACACACTAAATCAGTCATGTCAAAGTCAAATACACGGGGGGCCAAAATAAAAAAAAATGGTACAAGTGGAGGGCCGGGCTGGTTCAATGTTTATTAAAACTCGCAATTATTGCACATATTGAACCAATACCAATAACACAGCCTATATTGCACTTAACATTAATCATTAAATTAAATTAAATTAAATTAAATTAAATTAAATTAAATTAAATTAAATTAAATTAAATTAAATTAAGCAAAACATAAATAAAATCAGTTGCAATATTTTCTCAAGGCTCTTTCAGTAACAAATTGAAAACGTTTTTTCTTCTTCTTCTTTTTAACAGGTAAACAGCAAAATGTAATTGTCCTTCAAAGCTCAATGGCGAGATAAATGCAAAAATGAAACAGCATGCATTAAAAACAAATCAGTGTGCTGCTCTGATCCTCACCAATGACTGTCTTTTATAATGAAATTAGAAAAGTTAGTGCAAACTTGGAAAAAGTGCAAAACAGTTGCATTCATTTCTTAGGCAAGAATTGTCTTTCTGTGCGTCTGTGTGTTTCGTTGTTTCATAGTGCCTTCTTAAGTTATATTCTTTCATAACAGACACGCTGTCTCCACACACAAGACACACATGCTTTCCTTTTACTTCGGTGAACATGTATTCTGTCTCCCACCTGTCTTGAAACCCCCTGTGTTCAGCGTCTACCTTCTACCTTGCTATTTTGGCTCGCTTGCGGGCACTCGGTACGCGCCAATGCACTCGCAATGCATCTTGGGATTTGTAGTATTATGGTGCTGCGGGCACATAATACTGCGGGCCAGTTTTAATAGTAATTAAATATCATCCCGCGGGCCAGAGACAACTCATTCACCGGCCGGATCCGGCCCGCGGGCCTTGACTCTGACATATGTGCACTAAATCATCATATATAATCGCATATTACCGTTATAATCGCGTCAATACTCACCGTTATGTCTTTGTGCTGCGCAGTTAAAATGGCGACTGAACCAAAGTCAGAGTAGTTTCACTTTCACTTTGCCTCCCTCTGGAAATGACAACATTAGCTTACTGTGCTGACTCTGTTTCAGAAGCATAGATCTCAGTTTCACTGGATCAAGTCTCATTAATCCAGAAGCCAAAACCTTTGACTGTGCCGTTCAAAAGTAAACAAGAGAAATTATTACAAAAGAACACAGACTTCATCTACAGTCTGTGTAAATAACCAGTAGGAGTTTGATATTCAACATTCATTTGATATTCAAAATAAAAAACTATTATGCACTTAAACCACTTCATTGAATTATGTCAAACCAACTGTGCAACACAGGCTTGTTTTTTCGGGCCGTTTATTTTTTGACTACTTATTTTGCCATTTTTTCCTTCTGAGGAACGAAGTGAAGGACAGGAAGTCAGGTGACCCAAAAGGAAAAGCGTCAATTCAAAATAAAAGCCGAGAGGATAGTAGAGAAACAAATAATTATTGAGACTTCCATTCAACTTCCATTGTTTTCCTAGTAAATACAGTACAAGTATGCTGCTGCAATCTTGAACACAACACATCAAAAGTAAACAAAAATAAATGAGAGGTGGAAAGAAAAAAAGTGCGAGAGTATGGCAGTCAGTTTACTTTACAAGTTACAGCATACATTAAGAGTTATGATAGTTTTTTGTTCTGTGAGGGGGAGATCGTTGATATATATATACACTGTTCTTTTGTACTTTCTTTTATAAACACAGAGACATTTGTTTTTGTTTGTGAATTTCCAATTGTGAATTTGAAACTTCGATAACAGAAGAATTAGATCTACTTGCTCAGCGCGTTCGTGAACAACAGCCAAAAAGGCATGATGGGAGTAACACGGTCGTGAACGGAAAACGTAGTAGCTGCAGATAGTTCCCACTCATATATATATATATATATATATATATATTGTTTTTATTTTTTTCCTTTCATTTTTCGTTTCTAATGGATCGAAGACCTCGGACATTTCAGAAAGAATGTTATGAATATGTGAAATGTTCACGTGACAATGTCACAGGTTCAGGACGACAGGACCGAGCTGATGATGTTAAAAGTGATGTCACAGCGTCATGGCCACAGAAAAACGACACCAACAGCGTTTGTGTTTGGGTTGGTTTGTTTTTCAGATGATGTTTGTCCCAGATCTGCTGAAGCTGCGTCACAGAGCAGGACTCAGGATGAAGATCATCATCACTCCCGCCTGTTGAGAGAAGAGTCAGAGTCACAGCAGTGATTCAGTGAAGCAGCAGATAATTCAGTCCAGTTCAGAGCTGCTTCATGTTCACGTGTTACATTTATCACTTTACTTTACATTCACTCATTTACCAAACACTCATGATGTCATCATAAAGTAACTGTGATTTTTGAATGTATACAACAGTTGGTGTGAGCGCCCTCTGCCTTCAGACCAGCATCAGTTCTTCTGTAGGATTATAGTCAGGTGTTTGATTCACCAATAAGACTCAACAGGTAGAAACGGCTTGAAAGTGGATGAGCAACAGCCAGACTCTGCTACCAAGGTGAGGTTGTGGAAGACGTTTTCATGTCACAGGTCAAACACTGTGGCGAGACTCAGTTCAGTGACATCAGCAAAGAGCAGAACCCGAACCCTAACCTCACTAACACTCACAACAAATACCAGTGTCATATCTTTCCAACGCTGGGGGCGGGACATTAGGAAACACATCTGTGGGTTGGATTTGAGGATTCAGGTATGTGTGTGTTCTTGTATTTGTTGCTTTGTGAGGACCAAAGGTCATTTAAAGCATAAGGTACTTTTCAACAACACAGTCCCGGCACGGCTCGACACGTTTATTTCTCTATTCCATCAGTGATAGTACCTGGTACTTGGTGTGTTTTTTTAGTACCTGCTCTGACAAGGTTCCAAAGGTGTAGTGGAAAAGCACCAATAGATAGTGTGTGTGTGTGTGTGTCACTATTCTCACAGCTTCACTAAGGAAACAGACTGTGATTAGTATAGCAATGATCAAAGTGGACACTGACTCTTAACACTCTACTGACCCCAGAGTGTCGTCTGGACTCTGTGTCTTCAGAGTGTCCAGTCTGTAGTCTGTGTCTTCAGAGTGTCCAGTCTGTAGTCTGGACTCTCCACAAGATCAGACAGAAGCTTCACTCCTGAATCCTGCAGATAGTTCCCACTCAGGTCCAGTTCTTTCAGGTGGGAGGGGTTGGACTTAAGAGATGAGACCAGAGAAGAACAGCTGATGTCTGACAAACTGCAGCCCCTCAACCTGAATAAAGAATAAAACATGAGACTTTAGACAACGACTATGTGTGTGTGTGAGATTTTAGAAAAAGTGTTTTACCAGTTTAACCAGTTGCAATCTTTTCTTACCAGAAATGAGATTTATGAAAAGTTTCAGTCAAACCACGCCACAGCACGGAAACAGTTCTCTTGAGAGTTACCAGCGATCTCTTGCTTACCGTTGACTCGAGTAGCTATGCTGTTTTGGTGCTCCTGGACCTAACTGCAGCTTTTGATGTTGATCACAGAATTCTCTTATCGCGCCTAAACAATGTGTAGTCATCACAGACTCGGCCCTCCCATGGTTCCAGTCCTACCTAACTGATCGTAGATTCTCAGTTGTTTTACGTGATTTCTCCTCACCCACAGCCCCTCTCACTTCTGGAGTCCCCCAAGGTTCCATCTTGGGCCCTATATTCTTTTTATTATATATATACTGCCACTGGGGTCCATTTTTAATAAACATAAAATGGCCTTTCACTGCTTTGCAGATGATGTTCAGATCTACCTGCCTTTTAAATCATATTGTCATGCCTCTGTTCAAGCTCTGCTTGACTGTTTAAAAGATGTCAAATCCTGAATGAACAGTAACTTTCTAAATCTAAATGATGACAAAACTGAAATAATTATTTTTGGACACAATGTCCCTGACTGTCTCTCTGGTCTGTTAGGCTCCTCTTTTGCTAACATCCAGTCATCTGTAAAAACCTTGGTGTGACCTTTGACAATGCTTTTCAATTTGACAAACAAGTGAAATCTGTAATCAGGAATAGTTTTTACAAACTCAGAATTTTAGCAAAGGTTAAAGGCTACCTCCCGGCAACTCGTGCAGAACGCTGCAGCACGCCTTCTGACTGGGAAGTGCAAACGTGAGCACATCACACCGATATTGGCCTCACTCCACTGGCTACCAGTTAGTTTTAGGACTGAATGCCGAACAGAATGCCCTGGCACATTAAAGGTGCAGAGACTGTTGAGCATTTTAAATCGCCTTAAAAAACCTACTTTTACTGCAGCACGTTTAACACAGACTGAGTTGGACTCCCATTGTTTTCTCTTTGTTTGTTTTTTGCTTCTTATGTGTTTTACTATGCTCTATATGCTCGGTTGTTTTTAAATAGGCTCTATAAATAAACTTTGAGTTGAGAGAGTGTGAGTGTGTGTGTGTGTGTGTGTTTCATTCATTCATCAGTGAATCAATTGAGTTTAACGTTAATGAAGTGAAAGTTTTAAAAAACAACAGCAGCTTCAGTCAGTGAACTCACTTCAGAGTCTCCAGTCTACAAAGTGGACTCTCCAGTCCAGAACACAGCAGAATCGCTCCTGAATCTTGCAGATCCTTGTTCCAGCTCAGGTCCAGTTTTCTCAGGTGGGAGGAGTTAGACCTCAGAACTGAGACCAGAGAAGAACAGCTGATCTTTGACAAACTGCAGCCCCTCAACCTGAATAACGAATAAAACATGAGACTTTAGACAATGACTGTGTGTGTGTGTGAGTGAGAAAGTGTGTGTGTATGTGTGTGTGTGTGTGTGTGTGTGTGAGAGTGTGTGTGTGTGTGTGTGTGTGTGTGTGAGAGTGTGTGAGAGAGAGAAAGTGTGTGTGTGTGTTTCATTCATTCATCAGTGAATCAAATGAGTTTAACGTTAATGAAATAAAAGTTTAAAAAAAACAACAGCAGCTTTAGTCAGTGAACTCACTTCAGAGTCTCCAGTCCACAATGTGGACTCTCCAGTCCAGAACACAGCAGCTTCACTCCTGAATCCCTCACATCCTTGTTCTTACTCAGGTCCAGTTCTCTCAGGTGGGAGGAGTTAGACTTCAGAACTGAGACCAGAGAAGAACAGCTGATCTCTGACAAACTGCAGCCCCTCAACCTGAATAACGAATAAAACATGAGACTTTAGACAATGACTGTGTGTGTGAGAGAGAGTGTGTGTGTGTGTGTGTGTGTGAGAGAGAGTGTGTGAGTGAGAAAGTGTGTGTGTGTTTCATTCATTCATCAGTGAATCAAATGAGTTTAATGTTAATGAAATTAAAGTTTAAAAAACAACAGCAGCTTCTGTCAGTGAACTCACTTCAGAGTCTTCAGTCTACAAAGTGGACTCTCCAGTCCAGAACACAGCAGCTTCACTCCTGGATCCTGCAGATAATAGTTCCAGCTCAGGTCCAGCTCTCTCAGGTGGGAGGAGTTGGATTTCAGAACTGAGACCAGAGAAGAACAGCTGATCTCTGACAAACTGCAGTCCCTCAACCTGAATAAAGAATAAAACATGAGAACTTGCTGCTTGAAACCTGTCAGTGTTTGATCATGTGTTCAGAGCTGAGACCAGGACTTCACACTGAGTCTCTGAGAGTTCACAATAATCCAGTCTGTGATTCTAGAAAAATATCAAAGGTGAAAAACACACACATGAGAAGACATGTTGACATTTTCATCAACGTCTTCTCTTGTTGTGTTTGACATGAAACATCTTTCATGTTCTACATGAACATGGAGTCACAGTGAGGTGTCCATCATGTCCACAGTCTGAGTGTGTGGAGCACACCTGGGACCAGGACTCCTGTCAAACTCAGACATGTTGGACACACAGACCCGATCAGCACTGACTTCACAGCTGATGGTTATTAACGAGCTGACGTCACTCGACTACTCTGTGCCTTAATGTAACGTCAGCAGACTCTGGATCTGATCAGGTCTTTGGGTTTGCTTTGAACCGTGTAGACGTCCACAGTGAGGTCTAAAAAGTGTTTTCATTCAGTTCAAAGCAAGAATCGTAACCAGCTGATAAATCTGCACTTTGAACTTTCAACATTTAAAACATCTGCAGAAAAACAACACAGCGGACTCACAAAGTGAGAAGAATATTTGATCAATCAAACCATTAATCATCACTGATTGATGATGTTATTGATCATGTCTGAACTCACCGAGCCTTCCTGCAGTTCCTCACAGCTGGAATCAGTCTGCGTTTTCCCTGGACCGTTGTGTTGTACTTGTTCAGGTCCAACTCATCCAGAACCTCCTCAGACATCTGCAGCATGTAGGCCAGAGCTGAGCAGTGGATCTCAGAGAGTTTCTGTCCTCTGTCCTTTGACTTCATGAACTCTTGGATCTTCTGATGCACTGATTGGTCGTTTATCTCTGTCAGACAGTGGAAGATGTTGATGCTTCTGTCAGGTGAGATGTTGTCTGTGTTCATCTCCTTCAGGTTCTCGATGACTCTCTGGATGATTTCTGGACTGTTCTGAGTCTGACCCAGCAGACCTCCTAAGAGTCTCTGGTTGGACTCCAGACAGAGTCCATGAAGGAAGCGAACAAACAGGTCCAGGTGACCATTTTCACTTTGAAGTGATTTCTCCATGGCTTCTTTCAGGAAGACATCCAGAGAAGTGTAACCACCACCATCATCATCACCATCTTTTTTTCTGAAGAAGTCCTGCAGTACCTCTGTCTTCCTGTTGGTGAAACAGTGGAACATGTAGACTGCGGCCAGAAACTCCTGAACGCTCAGATGAACAAAGCAGTAGACTTTTTTCTGGAAGATCACGCTCTCTCCTCTGAAGATCTCTGTACAAACTCCTGAGTACACAGAGGCCTCTGTCACATCAAGACCACACTGCTCCAGGTCTTCTTGGTAGAACATGATGTCTCCTTTCTGCAGATGTTCAAAGGCCAGCTTCCCCAGCTTCAGAAGAACGTCCCTGTCGGCCTCCATCAGTTCCTGTGGACTCGTCTCAGATCCTTTATCAAACTTGTTCTTCTTCCTCTTTGTCTGAACCAGCAGGAAGTGTGAGTACAGGTCTGTCAGGGTCTTGGGCAGCTCTCCTCTCTGCTCTGTGGTCAACATGTGCTCCAGAACTGTAGCACTGATCCAGCAGAAGACTGGGATTTGACACATGATATGGAGGCTCCTGGACGTCTTGATGTGTGAGATGATTCTGCTGGACACATCTTCAGTTCTGGATCTCTTCCTGAAGAACTCGTCCTTCTGGTCGTCAGTGAAGCCTCGTACTTCTGTTACCCTGTCAACACATGTAGGAGGGATCTGATTGGCCGCTGCAGGTCGGGAAGTTATCCAGATGAGAGCCGAGGGAAGCAGATTCCCCTGGATGAGGTTGGTCAGCAGCACGTTGACTGATGACCTGTGTGTGACGTCAGAAACAAGCGATCTGTTGTTGAAGTCCAGTGAGAGTCTGCTTTCATCCAGGCCGTCAAAGATGAACAAAGGTTTACACACAGCGAGGTTCTCTGCTCTGACCTTCTGTAATGTTGGATAGAAAACATGGAGCAGTGTGAGAAGACTGTGCTGCTCATCTCTGATCAGGTTCAGCTCCCTGAACGAAAGCACAATCAGCAGATTCACATCCAGGTTTTCCAAACCCTCGGCCCAGTCCAGAGTGAACTTCTGCACCGAGAAGGTTTTTCCAACACCAGCAACACCGTTGGTCAGGACGACTCTGATACGCCCCTGCTGGTCAGGTAAGGCTTTAAAGATGTCACAGCACTTGATGGGAGTGTCCTGGACCGTCTTCTTCTTGGAGGTCGTCTCCAGCTGCATCACCTCATGTTGAGTATTGACCTCTTCACTCTGTCCCTCTGTGATGTAGAGCTCAGTGAAGATCCTGTTCAGGAGGGTTCTACTTCCTCTTCCATCAGTTCCTTCAGTCACATGTTCAAATCTCCTCCTCAGACTCATCTTATGTTCATGTAGAACCTCCTGCAGACCAACATCTGCTGAAAGACAAGAGACGTCAGAAGTCAGACTGAAGAAAGAATCTGAGCAGCTAATGATTACATGACGTAAAGTAAAAATATGTGAAAATTCTACTTAAGTACAGTAACGATGTATTTGTACTTTGTTACATTACAACACTGAGTCTGCTAGTGCTGATGGGAGCTGCTCTCCTTACAAGTCTTACTTTGTACACTGATGGTCTGTGGTCCACGTCCTGTTCTGGGTGTTTTGCAGAACCAGTGACCACAGCTGGTGGAGACTGGATCCTTCAGGACGTCCTGACACAGAGGACAGCAGGACGTATGCTTGTCCACAGAAACGGCAAACTTGTGTCTGTGAAGACATTTCTTCATTACTAACATGTCAGGGATAGGTGGACATGTGTGTGGCTGAGACAGACAGTGAATGAAAACCCTTGTTTGTTGACTGAAGCAACAAACTTGAAGAGACACATTTGTTCTCTGATCTGAGACACTTTATTTTCTTACAGCTTTGTCTCACAGTGGTTCTGACTGTTGTAACGTTCTAACCCTCATTCTCACACACTCTCTGACTCGTCAATGGTTTGATTCATTGATCAGTTTCATCAGATAGTGAGTTCAGTTTTGAGTTTTCTGTTCCTCACACACATTTATTTCTTCTACCTTCACAAAAGTCCAGTCAAATTCAATTTGAACCACAATTTGAAAAAAAAATGACTTGTTGATCTGAAGCTGTTTTCAGAGTCTCCCTCCAACAACTTTCACACTGACTGAGAAAACAGTAACATGAGAATCTTGTTCTTCATGACTCGTGTGTGTGCGTGTGTGTTTCTGTCTTTTTGAGGACACACAGGTTTGGTTGTGAACCAACACTTTTATGAATCTGACTGTCTCTTACTGTGTCTCTGAGGCTCCAGGTTCACGATTGAAACGTATAATTCGTTCCAAAGACTGGTCACTCTTCACAGACAGACAGCTGGGTCCTGGAGACTCCGCTCTCTGTCCCTGGTTCTGACCTCTGCAAACACAAACAGAGTTTTATCCACATGTTGTTACGCGTGTCTATTTAAGAAAACTGTATGTCTGGCAATTTTGAAAAATGAATGGCCACATGGGCCGTCAAAAATATTTTCTAGCGTAAACTCTGGGCAGTAGTAAGAAATCTACAGGACCTGATGGTTTATCGGCATATGCTCTTCTGAACTTATGGCCCTTTTCCACTATGGTCCCGGCTCGGCACAGCACGGTTTATGTTGCATCTCACTACAAAATAAGTACCGACTCAACGTGGGCGGAGTCATCACTGCACGGCTGTGTGAAATACACTGAAATACAGCAGCAGGGTTTGTGATGCCGGTCGCAATCAGCAGTGCTGTCGCTAAATACACCAGACTCCTCTGATAAATATTGAGCTTTTAGACATTTCCCTGGTAGTTGTTAGAGATTAACTCACATTTTTAGGATTGTTTTTAGTGGCTCTGTGCGTCTGTTTCTGTGAATGGGGTGAAGTCTGCCATTTCTGATTGCTTTGTTTTAATCTGTTTTTTGTAGTTGTAGAAATAATCAGGTAATCTTTGTGGTTAGTGAGTTTTTCAGTCAGTTCTCGTGGAGTTTTTATACTAGATGTAGTAGTTTTAGTGATAGACCCTACACTTATTATTATAATAATTCAAATTTTTGTAATACTGGAAGAAAGGCCAAGTGATAATAACAATAAATTGCTTCCTCTTCTGGTAAAAATTGATTGCAAGTTTCCTCATAATAAAATTTTTTATGACAGTTGGTCAAACAGCTGAAGGGTGCATTACTGCCACCTGGAATGATCTGCTGCTAACATGCTTCACTGGACAAACTGTCTCTTACTTTGTGTCTGAGGCTCCAGGTTCATGACTGAAGCTTAGAGGTCGATACATAGACTGGTCACTCTTCACAGACAGACAGCTGGGTCCTGGAGACTCTGCTCTGTCCTCGTCTTTCTCCACACAATCACTCATCTGCTGGACTTCAGTCATTCTGAGACACACACACACAAACACACACACAGATTTACTGATGCAGAAATGGAGAAGACGTGTGTTGGCAAGCAAACAACAGCTTATAATGAAAACTTATGAAGACATAAAAACAAAAAAGATCAGAAAAAAGTCTGGCAGATAATTACAGACAGACTGAATGTATAAACCGTCCCAATATCAATATTTACAGCGCTCATTAGGGCAAAATAACTTAACATATAACCTAATATATAAAAAGCACTTTTTCTCATTAGTTTGTGCAACTGAGCTCCTCACTTACTTAACACTGCTCCACTGAAAGCATCATATTTGCACTTTAAAGAGTTACCTCTTCATTCCTGTTTCCTGGAGGACATCTGATGTGGATCTGTGTTCAGTCCAGTGACCAATCACACGAGAGAAAACTGAAACACAACAGGAGTTTTCTGTTAGAGAAGGTGTTTTATGAAATCTGCACTTCATGCATGGAGCTCAATCTTCTGTGGCCACAGTGAAGGTGATTGAGTGACATTTGTGTGCCATAGCAGCCTATGTCCAGTAGATGGTGCTAGGCTACTCTGCTTGTATGTTACTGAAGTGTTTCTACCCTGAGATATCACAAACACATGAGCCTCTGACTTTATTGCAAACAGTTCTGATGGTTCAGCCTTTATTTTGATTTCCCATGTGTTTATTTGAAGATTAGAAAATGCCACACAGTAAAAGTACTTCATACTACTTGTGCATAAAGTAAACAAAAGTACTTTGTCCAATTAAATTGAAACCATAAACTATGAATACAAATTGTGGATTTTATACTACTTCAAATATAGACAAATATTTTAGTTTGCAAATGTGAAATTTGACCCTGGATTTCTCCAAAGGTACACAGTAAAAGTACTTCATAGTAATTGTGTATTAAGTAAATAAATTAATTTGTCCAATAACATTGAAACCATAAACTAGTATTAAGAAATTAGGATTTGATACTACTAAGACAAATAGACTAAATAGACAAATAACCTCAGTTTTGTTCAAGTCAACTTTGACCCTGGTTTTCTCCAAAAGTACACAGTAAAAGTATTTCATACTAATTGTGAAGTACTCACCTACTAAATTGTGTAATTTTGTTTCAATTAAATAAATACATTTTACTAATGGGTTATTTGACATAGTTATTTCATTTTTAATCAAAATGATCATTTATAGTCGCTTGGATTATTTTGAACATTGTGTTCGCTTTTTACCTTGACTGCTTGGACCGTTAGAGTAGAAATATTGTAAAGGAGAGGACGTGGCGCACTTCACATTTAGGAAAAACAAATAACGACTGACTTGCATTTCCATTATAATCTGCCAGGATTAAGCAGTGTTGTAATGTAACAATACAAATACTTCGTTGTACTTAAGTACAAAATATACGTATCTGTACTATACTTTATTTCTAGATACTTTTACTTCTAAAACGTAGGTACATTTTATATCAGAAGATGACATCTGATACTCGAGTAGAGTAAATGTCATGTACTTTAAGATCTTTACTTGAGTAATATTATTAAAAGTCACTTCAACTTCTACCAAAGTCATTTTCTGGCAGAGGCAATTATATTGTTGGCATTATTTTATTATATATAATCTTAAATACAAAAAGGTAACAACAGAGAAAAAACTAAATAAATAAATGAAATACAGTATATAAACACCGAGGTAAATTGCACAAATCCTTTATCACAGAATCTAATAATCATGCTTGAAAATTCCCTGAAGAAAGCTAAAAAAAATAAATTAAAAAAACTACATAAAAAAGATTCCTGCAGTAAACTTTTTCGTATTTTATGTACGAGTCTTGTTTTGCATCATCCTGATACCACTTGAACAGTTCCAGTTATGATAACACACCAGTTTTGTACAAAGACAGAGAAACAGCAGATTTTCAACCTGGGTTTTTCCCCAGCGCGCACTCCACTAATTTAACATGGAAATGAGCGGTAGTGTAGAAAACTGGCGAGTTCTGCTTTTAGTTGATTTTAGGTCGCCCTCACATAGATTGCGCCCTGACAGTCGCCCACATTGCCCATAGCGAACCCGGTTTTCTGGTAACATACTTTTACTTGTACACACTAAATCAGTCATGTCAAAGTCAAATACACGGGGGGCCAAAATAAAAAAAAATGGTACAAGTGGAGGGCCGGGCTGGTTCAATGTTTATTAAAACTCGCAATTATTGCACATATTGAACCAATACCAATAACACAGCCTATATTGCACTTAACATTAATCATTAAATTAAATTAAATTAAATTAAATTAAATTAAATTAAATTAAATTAAGCAAAACATAAATAAAATCAGTTGCAATATTTTCTCAAGGCTCTTTCAGTAACAAATTGAAAACGTTTTTTCTTCTTCTTCTTTTTAACAGGTAAACAGCAAAATGTAATTGTCCTTCAAAGCTCAATGGCGAGATAAATGCAAAAATGAAACAGCATGCATTAAAAACAAATCAGTGTGCTGCTCTGATCCTCACCAATGACTGTCTTTTATAATAAAATTAGAAAAGTTAGTGCAAACTTGGAAAAAGTGCAAAACAGTTGCATTCATTTCTTAGGCAAGAATTGTCTTTCTGTGCGTCTGTGTGTTTCGTTGTTTCATAGTGCCTTCTTAAGTTATATTCTTTCATAACAGACACGCTGTCTCCACACACAAGACACACAGGCTTTCCTTTTACTTCGGTGAACATGTATTCTGTCTCCCACCTGTCTTGAAACCCCCTGTGTTCAGCGTCTACCTTCTACCTTGCTATTTTGGCTCGCTTGCGGGCACTCGGTACGCGCCAATGCACTCGCAATGCATCTTGGGATTTGTAGTATTATGGTGCTGCGGGCACATAATACTGCGGGCCAGTTTTAATAGTAATTAAATATCATCCCGCGGGCCAGAGACAACTCATTCACCGGCCGGATCCGGCCCGCGGGCCTTGACTCTGACATATGTGCACTAAATCATCATATATAATCGCATATTACCGTTATAATCGCGTCAATACTCACCGTTATGTCTTTGTGCTGCGCAGTTAAAATGGCGACTGAACCAAAGTCAGAGTAGTTTCACTTTCACTTTGCCTCCCTCTGGAAATGACAACATTAGCTTACTGTGCTGACTCTGTTTCAGAAGCATAGATCTCAGTTTCACTGGATCAAGTCTCATTAATCCAGAAGCCAAAACCTTTGACTGTGCCGTTCAAAAGTAAACAAGAGAAATTATTACAAAAGAACACAGACTTCATCTACAGTCTGTGCAAATAACCAGTAGGAGTTTGATATTCAACATTCATTTGATATTCAAAATAAAAAACTATTATGCACTTAAACCACTTCATTGAATTATGTCAAACCAACTGTGCAACACAGGCTTGTTTTTTCGGGCCGTTTATTTTTTGACTACTTATTTTGCCATTTTTTCCTTCTGAGGAACGAAGTGAAGGACAGGAAGTCAGGTGACCCAAAAGGAAAAGCGTCAATTCAAAATAAAAGCCGAGAGGATAGTAGAGAAACAAATAATTATTGAGACTTCCATTCAACTTCCATTGTTTTCCTAGTAAATACAGTACAAGTATGCTGCTGCAATCTTGAACACAACACATCAAAAGTAAACAAAAATAAATGAGAGGTGGAAAGAAAAAAAGTGCGAGAGTATGGCAGTCAGTTTACTTTACAAGTTACAGCATACATTAAGAGTTATGATAGTTTTTTGTTCTGTGAGGGGGAGATCGTTGATATATATATACACTGTTCTTTTGTACTTTCTTTTATAAACACAGAGACATTTGTTTTTGTTTGTGAATTTCCAATTGTGAATTTGAAACTTCGATAACAGAAGAATTAGATCTACTTGCTCAGCGCGTTCGTGAACAACAGCCAAAAAGGCATGATGGGAGTAACACGGTCGTGAACGGAAAACGTCTCGTAAAGAATGAAGTTGTGAATATGTGAAATGTTCACATGTCACAATGTCACAGGTTCGGGACGACTGGACCGAGCTGACGAGGTAGTAGCTGCTTTCACAGAATAAATGTCTTGAGGGTAGGACGGGATGTACAACGCCCGTCTCAGAATTGTCTTTAGGAGGGAGACTCCCGTCATGGGCTGCCTCTGGCGTCACCAGCGACAAACTCTTATCATCCATGAAGTGGATCAGCTCCGCATAAGACTCAGCGTCCTTTTCCTCATCTGCCAGCAGCTGATCTGCGTGTTCAGTGGTGGGTCTCTGTTAGAATCGTGTCCTTTAACCCTTCCAAACGAAGGTGGCCCAAGAATTTCGTCTCCCATAGTTCGTAGTTCTTTTCATCTCCGTCAAACAGGAGCCGCGACCAGCGGCTACTCGTATCTGCGGCTCGTCCACTCGTGGTGATTACAGCATACTAATCATCACCGGTACAGTGGTGGCAAACGGTCTCTGGGTTACCCTGGAGCCATAAGCTGTTAGCAGAGCAAGGTCATACAGCGGCGACACATTGCTGAACCCAGATCAGCACCTAACTTAAAGGAAGGGAAAAGAAAGAAGACTCTAATTTCTCTTTCTTTTTCTTCTTCTTCTTCTTTCTTCTTTCTTCTTCTAATTCTTCTCCTCCACGCTCATGAACTGCCTGTAATGAGACGCAGCTGAGCGGGAGGGCTTTTATTGGACAGGCTCAGTATCACAGGTGGCTTGTGAAGTTTGCCCAACATCAATAAATAATGAATACAAATCAACAAATAATAATTGAGAAAGTCCGATTTTTAGAGAGATCTTTACAAGAGAACGGCCTTAATTTCTTTTTCCCCACATGGAAAAAAAAAAAAAACCTCTATCTCCCCGCCGGGGTATTGAACCCCGGTCCCCCGCGTGACAGGCGGGGATACTCACCACTATATTAACGAGGAGGTGTCAACGCTGCTGATCGTTGACCTCTTTATTCCTTGTATAGCTAAGTTTCACTTCACTTTTTCTATTAATTCTTTATTGTAGTTTCCTATCAATGCGGATATAATATATTTGTGGCCAATAACGGGATGTTTACCCGTTTTGATAGTTAGAGTCAAGACGCCTGCACGTTCCAGTGGGTTAGACATCGACGCCAGAGGACAATCTTTCAGTTACTTCTACGGCGTTTTATAACGTTTGTCAAACTTTTCGAACTTGTGTTATTTATGTTATGTTATTACATCCCACAATGATGAGATGATACGTAATACTAATTAGATATCATTTCAGATATACGACGTATAACGATCAGATTGTGATTAGACTGTGATATGTAGTCTCGAACATTATGACCTTCTTTTCCTATTGAGATAGTTCTGTTGTAAAAGTTAAAAAAATGGTTAATTGCCTTCTTGTGTGTCATCTTATTTATTACCTCGGGTATTCCGATTAACACATGATGACACAACATGGACGGCAGCTCGGCAAAATACCGTAGTCCTGCAGCGTCCTCTAGTGTATTGCAAAATACCGAAATATTTATTTTTCTGTAATTATCCCTTAATTATTATAATTATTTTACTTCTGAAAGTGTAAAGTTACAAACACATAATGGATTATTTAATTGAAGGTGTTGTTTTTATTTGTTTTTAATCAGGATCATGCACTGACCTCAAATGTTGATTATGTGATAAAGGCAGATGTTTAGTGTTGCAGGTTATACTTTAACACGTAAACTTACATGTAAATATGATCATATAAACTCAAAAGGGTCTGGGATCACCACTTTAAATAAAATAAAAATATGCAGTGTCCTGGTTCGAGACCTTCTTAAAGAGGACACAGTTATGAATTGAGTGAACTACATAACTGATATCTCTTTAGCTATGGAAAACGATTGATTTCACACACAGAAACTCACACAGTTGTATTGTCTTTCGATATCAAATTGTTTTTTGACATATATTTATAAAAAAACAAACAGTTGACAAATTGTATAACATTTCCCCAACCAAAATAATAATAAAATTTAATTTCTAATTTTCTGCAGCTGTGGGCCCACTAATTTATTTGTGCACAGTTAGAGTTGAGCTCAAAATATATAATATATATCCTTAGTGAAGGAATCTTACTGGCTTAGCAACCGACGTTCATCCAGAACCAGACCTGAAGTCTCTCTCTCACTCTCACTCACTCTCTCATTCTCACTCACTCTCTCATTCTCACTCACTCTCTCCCCGCCAACCGCGCTAATGTGAAAACTTAACATGTGTAAAAAACATTAGGAAACAGTGCATAAGTGACATTCAACGCTTCACAGAAATTATTTTAACACTCATTATAACATTTGAACAATAGAACGGTGGTACACCCACACTTCTCTGTGACAAGCTAACTAGCTGCTAACTAGCTACTGACGAGCAGCACAAACACATCACAAAGTGCTTAAAAAAAAACATGGATTAAAAGGTTTACAGGCTTACCTAATGTGAAATAAAATGACTGCCAGTCACCACCATGGAAAGTCCACTGATAATATTTCCACTCTCATATACGGAGCTAACGTACACGAAGTGCTTCTCCTTCAGCAGTCAAATCGTAGTGTATCCCAGAAGCCACCCGGTGGACTTGACTTGACTAGTCTTGTGTGTGTGTGTGTGTGTGTGTGTGTGTATGTATATGTATATCTATATCTATCTACATATATATATATAGATATATATATATATATATATCTATATATATATATATAGATATATATATATATAGTTTTGATTTTTTTCCTTTCATTTTTCGTTTCACATGGATGGAAGACCTGGGACGTGAAAACGTTTCAGAAAGAATGTTATGAATATGTGAAATGTTCACGTGACAATGTCACAGGTTCAGGACGACAGGACCGAGCTGATGATGTTAAAAGTGATGTCACAGCGTCATGGCCACAGAAAAACGACACCAACAGCGTTTGTGTTTGGGTTGGTTTGTTTTTCAGATGATGTTTGTCCCAGATCTGCTGAAGCTGCGTCACAGAGCAGGACTCAGGATGAAGATCATCATCACTCCCGCCTGTTGAGAGAAGAGTCAGAGTCACAGCAGTGATTCAGTGAAGCAGCAGATAATTCAGTCCAGTTCAGAGCTGCTTCATGTTCACGTGTTACATTTATCACTTTACTTTACATTCACTCATTTACCAAACACTCATGATGTCATCATAAAGTAACTGTGATTTTTGAATGTATACAACAGTTGGTGTGAGCGCCCTCTGCCTTCAGACCAGCATCAGTTCTTCTGTAGGATTATAGTCAGGTGTTTGATTCACCAATAAGACTCAACAGGTAGAAACGGCTTGAAAGTGGATGAGCAACAGCCAGACTCTGCTACCAAGGTGAGGTTGTGGAAGACGTTTTCATGTCACAGGTCAAACACTGTGGCGAGACTCAGTTCAGTGACATCAGCAAAGAGCAGAACCCGAACCCTAACCTCACTAACACTCACAACAAATACCAGTGTCATATCTTTCCAACGCTGGGGGCGGGACATTAGGAAACACATCTGTGGGTTGGATTTGAGGATTCAGGTATGTGTGTGTTCTTGTATTTGTTGCTTTGTGAGGACCAAAGGTCATTTAAAGCATAAGGTACTTTTCAACAACACAGTCCCGGCACGGCTCGACACGTTTATTTCTCTATTCCATCAGTGATAGTACCTGGTACTTGGTGTGTTTTTTTAGTACCTGCTCTGACAAGGTTCCAAAGGTGTAGTGGAAAAGCACCAATAGATAGTGTGTGTGTGTGTGTGTCACTATTCTCACAGCTTCACTAAGGAAACAGACTGTGATTAGTATAGCAATGATCAAAGTGGACACTGACTCTTAACACTCTACTGACCCCAGAGTGTCGTCTGGACTCTGTGTCTTCAGAGTGTCCAGTCTGTAGTCTGTGTCTTCAGAGTGTCCAGTCTGTAGTCTGGACTCTCCACAAGATCAGACAGAAGCTTCACTCCTGAATCCTGCAGATAGTTCCCACTCAGGTCCAGTTCTTTCAGGTGGGAGGGGTTGGACTTAAGAGATGAGACCAGAGAAGAACAGCTGATGTCTGACAAACTGCAGCCCCTCAACCTGAATAAAGAATAAAACATGAGACTTTAGACAACGACTATGTGTGTGTGTGAGATTTTAGAAAAAGTGTTTTACCAGTTTAACCAGTTGCAATCTTTTCTTACCAGAAATGAGATTTATGAAAAGTTTCAGTCAAACCACGCCACAGCACGGAAACAGTTCTCTTGAGAGTTACCAGCGATCTCTTGCTTACCGTTGACTCGAGTAGCTATGCTGTTTTGGTGCTCCTGGACCTAACTGCAGCTTTTGATGTTGATCACAGAATTCTCTTATCGCGCCTAAACAATGTGTAGTCATCACAGACTCGGCCCTCCCATGGTTCCAGTCCTACCTAACTGATCGTAGATTCTCAGTTGTTTTACGTGATTTCTCCTCACCCACAGCCCCTCTCACTTCTGGAGTCCCCCAAGGTTCCATCTTGGGCCCTATATTCTTTTTATTATATATATACTGCCACTGGGGTCCATTTTTAATAAACATAAAATGGCCTTTCACTGCTTTGCAGATGATGTTCAGATCTACCTGCCTTTTAAATCATATTGTCATGCCTCTGTTCAAGCTCTGCTTGACTGTTTAAAAGATGTCAAATCCTGAATGAACAGTAACTTTCTAAATCTAAATGATGACAAAACTGAAATAATTATTTTTGGACACAATGTCCCTGACTGT
Organism: Solea solea; assembly: GCF_958295425.1. Taxonomy (NCBI): domain Eukaryota; kingdom Metazoa; phylum Chordata; class Actinopteri; order Pleuronectiformes; family Soleidae; genus Solea; species Solea solea. The sequence goes on from NC_081145.1 coordinate 25,801,508, forward strand.
CTCTCTGGTCTGTTAGGCTCCTCTTTTGCTAACATCCAGTCATCTGTAAAAACCTTGGTGTGACCTTTGACAATGCTTTTCAATTTGACAAACAAGTGAAATCTGTAATCAGGAATAGTTTTTACAAACTCAGAATTTTAGCAAAGGTTAAAGGCTACCTCCCGGCAACTCGTGCAGAACGCTGCAGCACGCCTTCTGACTGGGAAGTGCAAACGTGAGCACATCACACCGATATTGGCCTCACTCCACTGGCTACCAGTTAGTTTTAGGACTGAATGCCGAACAGAATGCCCTGGCACATTAAAGGTGCAGAGACTGTTGAGCATTTTAAATCGCCTTAAAAAACCTACTTTTACTGCAGCACGTTTAACACAGACTGAGTTGGACTCCCATTGTTTTCTCTTTGTTTGTTTTTTGCTTCTTATGTGTTTTACTATGCTCTATATGCTCGGTTGTTTTTAAATAGGCTCTATAAATAAACTTTGAGTTGAGAGAGTGTGAGTGTGTGTGTGTGTGTGTGTTTCATTCATTCATCAGTGAATCAATTGAGTTTAACGTTAATGAAGTGAAAGTTTTAAAAAACAACAGCAGCTTCAGTCAGTGAACTCACTTCAGAGTCTCCAGTCTACAAAGTGGACTCTCCAGTCCAGAACACAGCAGAATCGCTCCTGAATCTTGCAGATCCTTGTTCCAGCTCAGGTCCAGTTTTCTCAGGTGGGAGGAGTTAGACCTCAGAACTGAGACCAGAGAAGAACAGCTGATCTTTGACAAACTGCAGCCCCTCAACCTGAATAAAGAATAAAACATGAGACTTTAGACAATGACTGTGTGTGTGTGTGAGTGAGAAAGTGTGTGTGTATGTGTGTGTGTGTGTGTGTGTGTGTGAGAGTGTGTGTGTATGTGTGTGTGTGTGTGTGTGTGTGTGTGTGAGAGTGTGTGAGAGAGAGAAAGTGTGTGTGTGTGTTTCATTCATTCATCAGTGAATCAAATGAGTTTAACGTTAATGAAATAAAAGTTTAAAAAAAACAACAGCAGCTTTAGTCAGTGAACTCACTTCAGAGTCTCCAGTCCACAATGTGGACTCTCCAGTCCAGAACACAGCAGCTTCACTCCTGAATCCCTCACATCCTTGTTCTTACTCAGGTCCAGTTCTCTCAGGTGGGAGGAGTTAGACTTCAGAACTGAGACCAGAGAAGAACAGCTGATCTCTGACAAACTGCAGCCCCTCAACCTGAATAACGAATAAAACATGAGACTTTAGACAATGACTGTGTGTGTGAGAGAGAGTGTGTGTGTGTGTGTGTGTGTGAGAGAGAGTGTGTGAGTGAGAAAGTGTGTGTGTGTTTCATTCATTCATCAGTGAATCAAATGAGTTTAATGTTAATGAAATTAAAGTTTAAAAAACAACAGCAGCTTCTGTCAGTGAACTCACTTCAGAGTCTTCAGTCTACAAAGTGGACTCTCCAGTCCAGAACACAGCAGCTTCACTCCTGGATCCTGCAGATAATAGTTCCAGCTCAGGTCCAGCTCTCTCAGGTGGGAGGAGTTGGATTTCAGAACTGAGACCAGAGAAGAACAGCTGATCTCTGACAAACTGCAGTCCCTCAACCTGAATAAAGAATAAAACATGAGAACTTGCTGCTTGAAACCTGTCAGTGTTTGATCATGTGTTCAGAGCTGAGACCAGGACTTCACACTGAGTCTCTGAGAGTTCACAATAATCCAGTCTGTGATTCTAGAAAAATATCAAAGGTGAAAAACACACACATGAGAAGACATGTTGACATTTTCATCAACGTCTTCTCTTGTTGTGTTTGACATGAAACATCTTTCATGTTCTACATGAACATGGAGTCACAGTGAGGTGTCCATCATGTCCACAGTCTGAGTGTGTGGAGCACACCTGGGACCAGGACTCCTGTCAAACTCAGACATGTTGGACACACAGACCCGATCAGCACTGACTTCACAGCTGATGGTTATTAACGAGCTGACGTCACTCGACTACTCTGTGCCTTAATGTAACGTCAGCAGACTCTGGATCTGATCAGGTCTTTGGGTTTGCTTTGAACCGTGTAGACGTCCACAGTGAGGTCTAAAAAGTGTTTTCATTCAGTTCAAAGCAAGAATCGTAACCAGCTGATAAATCTGCACTTTGAACTTTCAACATTTAAAACATCTGCAGAAAAACAACACAGCGGACTCACAAAGTGAGAAGAATATTTGATCAATCAAACCATTAATCATCACTGATTGATGATGTTATTGATCATGTCTGAACTCACCGAGCCTTCCTGCAGTTCCTCACAGCTGGAATCAGTCTGCGTTTTCCCTGGACCGTTGTGTTGTACTTGTTCAGGTCCAACTCATCCAGAACCTCCTCAGACATCTGCAGCATGTAGGCCAGAGCTGAGCAGTGGATCTCAGAGAGTTTCTGTCCTCTGTCCTTTGACTTCATGAACTCTTGGATCTTCTGATGCACTGATTGGTCGTTTATCTCTGTCAGACAGTGGAAGATGTTGATGCTTCTGTCAGGTGAGATGTTGTCTGTGTTCATCTCCTTCAGGTTCTCGATGACTCTCTGGATGATTTCTGGACTGTTCTGAGTCTGACCCAGCAGACCTCCTAAGAGTCTCTGGTTGGACTCCAGACAGAGTCCATGAAGGAAGCGAACAAACAGGTCCAGGTGACCATTTTCACTTTGAAGTGATTTCTCCATGGCTTCTTTCAGGAAGACATCCAGAGAAGTGTAACCACCACCATCATCATCACCATCTTTTTTTCTGAAGAAGTCCTGCAGTACCTCTGTCTTCCTGTTGGTGAAACAGTGGAACATGTAGACTGCGGCCAGAAACTCCTGAACGCTCAGATGAACAAAGCAGTAGACTTTTTTCTGGAAGATCACGCTCTCTCCTCTGAAGATCTCTGTACAAACTCCTGAGTACACAGAGGCCTCTGTCACATCAAGACCACACTGCTCCAGGTCTTCTTGGTAGAACATGATGTCTCCTTTCTGCAGATGTTCAAAGGCCAGCTTCCCCAGCTTCAGAAGAACGTCCCTGTCGGCCTCCATCAGTTCCTGTGGACTCGTCTCAGATCCTTTATCAAACTTGTTCTTCTTCCTCTTTGTCTGAACCTGCAGGAAGTGTGAGTACAGGTCTGTCAGGGTCTTGGGCAGCTCTCCTCTCTGCTCTGTGGTCAACATGTGCTCCAGAACTGTAGCACTGATCCAGCAGAAGACTGGGATTTGACACATGATATGGAGGCTCCTGGACGTCTTGATGTGTGAGATGATTCTGCTGGACACATCTTCAGTTCTGGATCTCTTCCTGAAGAACTCGTCCTTCTGGTCGTCAGTGAAGCCTCGTACTTCTGTTACCCTGTCAACACATGTAGGAGGGATCTGATTGGCCGCTGCAGGTCGGGAAGTTATCCAGATGAGAGCCGAGGGAAGCAGATTCCCCTGGATGAGGTTGGTCAGCAGCACGTTGACTGATGACCTGTGTGTGACGTCAGAAACAAGCGATCTGTTGTTGAAGTCCAGTGAGAGTCTGCTTTCATCCAGGCCGTCAAAGATGAACAAAGGTTTACACACAGCGAGGTTCTCTGCTCTGACCTTCTGTAATGTTGGATAGAAAACATGGAGCAGTGTGAGAAGACTGTGCTGCTCATCTCTGATCAGGTTCAGCTCCCTGAACGAAAGCACAATCAGCAGATTCACATCCAGGTTTTCCAAACCCTCGGCCCAGTCCAGAGTGAACTTCTGCACCGAGAAGGTTTTTCCAACACCAGCAACACCGTTGGTCAGGACGACTCTGATACGCCCCTGCTGGTCAGGTAAGGCTTTAAAGATGTCACAGCACTTGATGGGAGTGTCCTGGACCGTCTTCTTCTTGGAGGTCGTCTCCAGCTGCATCACCTCATGTTGAGTATTGACCTCTTCACTCTGTCCCTCTGTGATGTAGAGCTCAGTGAAGATCCTGTTCAGGAGGGTTCTACTTCCTCTTCCATCAGTTCCTTCAGTCACATGTTCAAATCTCCTCCTCAGACTCATCTTATGTTCATGTAGAACCTCCTGCAGACCAACATCTGCTGAAAGACAAGAGACGTCAGAAGTCAGACTGAAGAAAGAATCTGAGCAGCTAATGATTACATGACGTAAAGTAAAAATATGTGAAAATTCTACTTAAGTACAGTAACGATGTATTTGTACTTTGTTACATTACAACACTGAGTCTGCTAGTGCTGATGGGAGCTGCTCTCCTTACAAGTCTTACTTTGTACACTGATGGTCTGTGGTCCACGTCCTGTTCTGGGTGTTTTGCAGAACCAGTGACCACAGCTGGTGGAGACTGGATCCTTCAGGACGTCCTGACACAGAGGACAGCAGGACGTATGCTTGTCCACAGAAACGGCAAACTTGTGTCTGTGAAGACATTTCTTCATTACTAACATGTCAGGGACAGGTGGACATGTGTGTGGCTGAGACAGACAGTGAATGAAAACCCTTGTTTGTTGACTGAAGCAACAAACTTGAAGAGACACATTTGTTCTCTGATCTGAGACACTTTATTTTCTTACAGCTTTGTCTCACAGTGGTTCTGACTGTTGTAACGTTCTAACCCTCATTCTCACACACTCTCTGACTCGTCAATGGTTTGATTCATTGATCAGTTTCATCAGATAGTGAGTTCAGTTTTGAGTTTTCTGTTCCTCACACACATTTATTTCTTCTACCTTCACAAAAGTCCAGTCAAATTCAATTTGAACCACAATTTGAAAAAAAAATGACTTGTTGATCTGAAGCTGTTTTCAGAGTCTCCCTCCAACAACTTTCACACTGACTGAGAAAACAGTAACATGAGAATCTTGTTCTTCATGACTCGTGTGTGTGCGTGTGTGTTTCTGTCTTTTTGAGGACACACAGGTTTGGTTGTGAACCAACACTTTTATGAATCTGACTGTCTCTTACTGTGTCTCTGAGTCTCCAGGTTCACGATTGAAACGTATAATTCGTTCCAAAGACTGGTCACTCTTCACAGACAGACAGCTGGGTCCTGGAGACTCCGCTCTCTGTCCCTGGTTCTGACCTCTGCAAACACAAACAGAGTTTTATCCACATGTTGTTACGCGTGTCTATTTAAGAAAACTGTATGTCTGGCAATTTTGAAAAATGAATGGCCACATGGGCCGTCAAAAATATTTTCTAGCGTAAACTCTGGGCAGTAGTAAGAAATCTACAGGACCTGATGGTTTATCGGCATATGCTCTTCTGAACTTATGGCCCTTTTCCACTATGGTCCCGGCTCGGCACAGCACGGTTTATGTTGCATCTCACTACAAAATAAGTACCGACTCAACGTGGGCGGAGTCATCACTGCACGGCTGTGTGAAATACACTGAAATACAGCAGCAGGGTTTGTGATGCCGGTCGCAATCAGCAGTGCTGTCGCTAAATACACCAGACTCCTCTGATAAATATTGAGCTTTTAGACATTTCCCTGGTAGTTGTTAGAGATTAACTCACATTTTTAGGATTGTTTTTAGTGGCTCTGTGCGTCTGTTTCTGTGAATGGGGTGAAGTCTGCCATTTCTGATTGCTTTGTTTTAATCTGTTTTTTGTAGTTGTAGAAATAATCAGGTAATCTTTGTGGTTAGTGAGTTTTTCAGTCAGTTCTCGTGGAGTTTTTATACTAGATGTAGTAGTTTTAGTGATAGACCCTACACTTATTATTATAATAATTCAAATTTTTGTAATACTGGAAGAAAGGCCAAGTGATAATAACAATAAATTGCTTCCTCTTCTGGTAAAAATTGATTGCAAGTTTCCTCATAATAAAATTTTTTATGACAGTTGGTCAAACAGCTGAAGGGTGCATTACTGCCACCTGGAATGATCTGCTGCTAACATGCTTCACTGGACAAACTGTCTCTTACTTTGTGTCTGAGGCTCCAGGTTCATGACTGAAGCTTAGAGGTCGATACATAGACTGGTCACTCTTCACAGACAGACAGCTGGGTCCTGGAGACTCTGCTCTGTCCTCGTCTTTCTCCACACAATCACTCATCTGCTGGACTTCAGTCATTCTGAGACACACACACACAAACACACACACAGATTTACTGATGCAGAAATGGAGAAGACGTGTGTTGGCAAGCAAACAACAGCTTATAATGAAAACTTATGAAGACATAAAAACACAAAAAAGATCAGAAAAAAGTCTGGCAGATAATTACAGACAGACTGAATGTATAAACCGTCCCAATATCAATATTTACAGCGCTCATTAGAGCAAAATAACTTAATATATAACCTAATATATAAAAAGCACTTTTTCTCATTAGTTTGTGCAAATGAGCTCCTCACTTACTTAACACTGCTCCACTGAAAGCATCATATTTGCACTTTAAAGAGTTACCTCTTCATTCCTGTTTCCTGGAGGACATCTGATGTGGATCTGTGTTCAGTCCAGTGACCAATCACACAAGAGAAAACTGAAACACAACAGGAGTTTTCTGTTAGAGAAGGTGTTTTATGAAATCTGCACTTCATGCATGGAGCTCAATCTTCTGTGGCCACAGTGAAGGTGATTGAGTGACATTTGTGTGCCATAGCAGCCTATGTCCAGTAGATGGTGCTAGGCTACTCTGCTTGTATGTTACTGAAGTGTTTCTACCCTGAGATATCACAAACACATGAGCCTCTGACTTTATTGCAAACAGTTCTGATGGTTCAGCCTTTATTTAGATTTCCCATGTGTTTATTTTAAGATCAGAAAATGCCACACAGTAAAAGTACTTCATACTACTTGTGCATAAAGTAAACAAAAGTACTTTATCCAATTAAATTGAAACCATAAACTATGAATACAAATTGTGGATTTTATACTACTTCAAATATAGACAAATATTTTAGTTTTTGTTTGCAAATGTGAAATTTGACCCTGGATTTCTCCAAAGGTACACAGTAAAAGTACTTCATACTATTTGTGAAGTACTCACCTACTAAATTGTGTAATTTTATTTCAATTAAATAAATACATTTTACTAATGGGTTATTTGACATAGTTATTTCATTTTTAATCAAAATGATCATTTATAGTCGCTTGGATTATTTTTAACTTTGTGTTCGCTTTTTACCGGACTTTATTTTGAAAACCGGATATGGACTGCTTGGACCGTTAGAGTAGAAATATTGTAAAGGAGAGGACGTGGCGCACTTCACATTCATCATTTCTAGATACTTTTACTTCTAAAACGTAGGTACATTTTATATCAGAAGATGACATCTGATACTCGAGTAGAGTAAATGTCATGTACTTTAAGATCTTTACTTGAGTAATATTATAAAAAGTCACTTCAACTTCTACCAAAGTCATTTTCTGCCAGAGGCAATATATTATATTGTTGGCATCAGGGGCGTCACTAGGTTTTAAGGACAGGGGGGGCTTAGCCCCCAGGAGATGCACAGAATGTGAGCGAACGTTTAATTTCACAAACAGCTAACAAAAACTGAGAAATGGCACGTTTTGGACAGATTTAACAGAGATACTTTACTGTGCAAATGTTTTAGGCCACCATTACATTTTTAACACAGTACAACAAAAAACACAGGAAGTACTGTATGTTTACACAATGATTTGAATTAATAACTGATCAACAAAGAGGGTAATGCCATGACTTTCACTCACAACACAATAATTGTTTGCTCCCAAATATTTTGAAGTCACACAGAATATATTTTGGGCACATATGCGACTAAAATGGTTGTAATTTTAAGCCCTGAAAAAATATAACTTAATTACATAAATTACAGTTATATTAAGGTACTCTTGAAAATATTTGGGCCAGGCTAATTTGGCTTATACATCACTCTCTTGGCTATCTCCACTTTCCAATCATTACTCTCCTAAATAAAAGCTCAAGTTAATTAAGTCTTGTATGGTGCACTTGGACTGAAATGTTTCATATTTCATATTCATATTGAGTTCCATAAAATTCCAGGACTGTCTGCATCACAAATGACTCTATCCTGTGAAATCCTTTAGACTCACCTTTCCAGTAGAGGTTTCTCCCCTCTCACTCTCTCTGCTCCTCTGCCCTGACTCCTACAGGTCAATAGGGGTGGTGGAGTGATTATTATTATTACTACCGTATTATCATTATTATTATTATTATTATCCACATAATCATACGTGAATGAGCTGTTTCACGGTGTGCATCTGATGCTGGAGCTGATGCTCCAGAAGGAAGTCACCCCAAAGATAATATGAAGAGTGCACACCTAACTCTATAAACAACCAGGACCTTCACATTGCATTTCGGACTAACTAGCTAGCTACTGTAAGTAGCAGAGTTCTTTTGGAGCTGAAATGTAACTTTTGACCGCAAACAATAAAGGTAAGACGTGCACAGAGATATACAGCACGCATCTCATGCTGCCTCCTGTACAGGGGGCTCTCGGCTACAGAGTGTGTAAGCCAGGTTTTTATTTGTCAAACAGGGAGCATTTGGCAATTACGTGGGACTTTCTGCTGTTAGCTGGGGGGCTGCAGCTAACTTATTGTTACTATCAGCAGTGATACTTACTCTCTTGAAAAAATGTCGTATATCCATTCTTGTTCACGTTCTTCTCCTAATGCTGCTCTAGTCGGTTCTGTGTGCTCCGCTCCCGGTACACACACTGCAGGTACCCAGGTACCGAGTGCAAGCTAGGTTGCAGGGAAAACGTGGACTGGATTTCAGTGATTTGGGCGTGCTCTATATGAACAAGTGGAATGGACTCGATAACGACGCACTGACTCTGACTCTCTACCGCTTCCATAAGGGAAACTAAGATTTATGATCACATTTAAGTTAATAATAACTGGTTATATGATTATTTATCTAAACTCAAATTCTCGCCACATTATATTGAATTTGTCAGCACTTTTTTGTAAAAAAAAGCCCCCCTAAAATAGGCCTAATGACGCCACTGGTTGGCATTATTTTATTATATATAATCTTAAATACAAAAAGGTAACAACAGAGAAAGAACAAAATAAATAAATGAAATACAGTATATAAACACCGAAGTAAATTGCACAAATCCTTCATCACAGGATCTAATAATCATGCTTCAAAATTCCCTGAAGAAAGCTAAAAAAAAAAAATAACCGGTTTTCTGGTAACATACTTTTACTTTAACACACTAAATCATCATATATAATCGTATATTACCGTTATAATCACGTCAGTACTCACCGTTCTGTCTTTGTGCTGCGCAGTTAAAACGGCGACTGAACCAAAGTCGGCGACTGAACCAAGGTCAGCGACTGAAACAAAGTCACAGAGTAGTTTTTTTACTTTCACTTTCTTTGTGAATAAAGGAACAACTGAACAACTGACGTCACACTCAACAGACAACACATACTTCATCTACAGTCTGTGTAAACCAGTCATGTCAAAGTCAAATACACGGGGGGCCAAAATAAAAAAAAATGGTACAAGTGGAGGGCCGGGCTGGTTCAATGTTTATTAAAACTCGCAATTATTGCACATATTGAACCAATACCAATAACACAGCCTATATTGCACTTAACATTAATCATTAAATTAAATTAAATTAAATTAAATTAAATTAAATTAAATTAAATTAAGCAAAACATAAATAAAATCAGTTGCAATATTTTCTCAAGGCTCTTTCAGTAACAAATTGAAAACGTTTTTTCTTCTTCTTCTTTTTAACAGGTAAACAGCAAAATGTAATTGTCCTTCAAAGCTCAATGGCGAGATAAATGCAAAAATGAAACAGCATGCATTAAAAACAAATCAGTGTGCTGCTCTGATCCTCACCAATGACTGTCTTTTATAATAAAATTAGAAAAGTTAGTGCAAACTTGGAAAAAGTGCAAAACAGTTGCATTCATTTCTTAGGCAAGATTTGTCTTTCTGTGCGTCTGTGTGTTTCGTTGTTTCATAGTGCCTTCTTAAGTTATATTCTTTCATAACAGACACGCTGTCTCCACACACAAGACACACAGGCTTTCCTTTTACTTCGGTGAACATGTATTCTGTCTCCCACCTGTCTTGAAACCCCCTGTGTTCAGCGTCTACCTTCTACCTTGCCATTTTGGGGGAGAGGGAGATGAAAATTGACGGCGATGTTTAGTCCTCCACTGTGACTGTGCTGCTGCTCATGAAGAGAAGACGCGTGATCGCGCTCGCTTGCGGGCACTCGGTACTCGCCAATGCACTCGCAATGCATCTTGGGATTTGTAGTATTATGGTGCTGCGGGCACATAATACTGCGGGCCAGTTTAAATAGTAATTAAATATCATCCCGCGGGCCAGAGACAACTCATTCACGGGCCGGATCCGGCCCGCGGGCCTTGACTCTGACATATGTGGTGTAAACGGTTAAAAAATGACCAGTATTACGTCAGTTTGATATTCAAAATAAAAAACTATTATGCACTTAAACCACTTCATTGAATTATGTCAAACCAACTGTGCAACACAGGCTTGTTTTTTCGGGCCGTTTATTTTTTGACTACTTATTTTGCCATTTTTTCCTTCTGAGGAACGAAGTGAAGGACAGGAAGTCAGGTGACCCAAAAGGAAAAGCGTCAATTCAAAATAAAAGCCGAGAGGATAGTAGAGAAACAAATAATTATTGAGACTTCCATTCAACTTCCATTGTTTTCCTAGTAAATACAGTACAAGTATGCTGCTGCAATCTTGAACACAACACATCAAAAGTAAACAAAAATAAATGAGAGGTGGAAAGAAAAAAAGTGCGAGAGTATGGCAGTCAGTTTACTTTACAAGTTACAGCATACATTAAGAGTTATGATAGTTTTTTGTTCTGTGAGGGGGAGATCGTTGATATATATATATATACACTGTTCTTTTGTACTTTCTTTTATAAACACAGAGACATTTGTTTTTGTTTGTGAATTTCCAATTGTGAATGTGAAACTAAGATAACAGAAGAATTAGATCTACTTGCTCAGCGCGTTCGTGAACAACAGCCAAAAAGGCATGATGGGAGTAACACGGTCGTGAACGGAAAACGTCTCGTAAAGAATGAAGTTGTGAATATGTGAAATGTTCACATGTCACAATGTCACAGGTTCGGGACGACTGGACCGAGCTGACGAGGTAGTAGCTGCTTTCACAGAATAAATGTCTTGAGGGTAGGACGGGATGTACAACGCCCGTCTCAGAATTGTCTTTAGGAGGGAGACTCCCGTCATGGGCTGCCTCTGGCGTCACCAGCGACAAACTCTTATCATCCATGAAGTGGATCAGCTCCGCATAAGACTCAGCGTCCTTTTCCTCATCTGCCAGCAGCTGATCTGCGTGTTCAGTGGTGGGTCTCTGTTAGAATCGTGTCCTTTAACCCTTCCAAACGAAGGTGGCCCAAGAATTTCGTCTCCCATAGTTCGTAGTTCTTTTATTGGACAGGCTCAGTACCACAGGTGGCTTGTGAAGTTTGCCCAACATCAATAAATAATGAATACAAATCAACAAATAATAATTGAGGGCACAGTTCAACAGAAAGTCCGATTTTTAGAGAGATCTTTACAAGAGAACGGCCTCAATTTCTTTTTTTCCCCACATGGAAAAAAAAAACCTCTATCTCCCCGTCGGGGAATTGAACCCCGGTCTCCCGCGTGACAGGCGGGGATACTCACCACTATACTAACGTCTGTCAACGCTGCTGATCGTTGACCTCTTTATTCCTTGTATAGCTAAGTTTCACTTCACTTTTTCTATTAATTCTTTATTGTAGTTTCCTATCAATGCGGATATAATATATTTGTGGCCAATAACGGGATGTTTACCCGTTTTGATAGTTAGAGTCAAGACGCCTGCACGTTCCAGTGAGTGAGACATCGACGCCAGAGGACAATCTTTCAGTTACTTCTACGGCGTTTTATAACGTTTGTCAAACTTTTCGAACTTGTGTTATTTATGTTATGTTATTACATCCCACAATGATGAGATGATACGTAATACTAATTAGATATCATTTCAGATATACGACGTATAACGATCAGATTGTGATTAGACTGTGATATGTAGTCTCGAACATTATGACCTTCTTTTCCTATTGAGATAGTTCTGTTGTAAAAGTTAAAAAAATGGTTAATTGCCTTCTTGTGTGTCATCTTATTTATTACCTCGGGTATTCCGATTAACACATGATGACACAACATGGACGGCAGCTCGGCAAAATACCGTAGTCCTGCAGCGTCCTCTAGTGTATTGCAAAATACCGAAATATTTATTTTTCTGTAATTATCCCTTAATTATTATAATTATTTTACTTCTGAAAGTGTAAAGTTACAAACACATAATGGATTATTTAATTGAAGGTGTTGTTTTTATTTGTTTTTAATCAGGATCATGCACTGACCTCAAATGATGATTATGTGATAAAGGCAGATGTTTAGTGTTGCAGGTTATACTTTAACACGTAAACTTACATGTAAATATGATCATATAAACTCAAAAGGGTCTGGGATCACCACTTTAAATAAAATAAAAATATGCAGTGTCCTGGTTCGAGACCTTCTTAAAGAGGACACAGTTATGAATTGAGTGAACTACATAACTGATATCTCTTTAGCTATGGAAAACGATTGATTTCACACACAGAAACTCACACAGTTGTATTGTCTTTCGATATCAAATTGTTTTTTGACATATATATATATATATAAAACAAACAGTTGACAAATTGTATAAAAATTTCCCCAACCAAAATAATAATAAAAGAAATATTCTGTCCAGAAATTTAATTTCTAATTTTCTGCAGCTGTGGGCCCACTTATTTATTTGTGCACAGTTAGAGTTGGGCTCAAAATATATAAGTTGGACTCCGAAATACTTAGTGTAGGAATCTTACTGGCTTCATCCACAACCAGACCTGAAGTCTCTCTCTCTCTCACTCTCACTCACTCAATCTCTCTCTCATTCTCACTCACTCTCTCCCCGCCAAACGCACTAATGTGAAAACTTAACACGTGTAAAAAACATTAGGAAACAGTGCATAAGTGACATTCAACACTTCACAGAAATTATTTTAACACTCATTATTACATTTGAAAAATAGAACGGTGGTATATTTGTTTTAAGACACCCACACTTCTCCGTGACAAGCTAACTAGCTGCTAACTAGCTACTGACGAGCAGCACAAACACATCACAAAGTGCTTAAAAAAAAAACATGGATTAAAAGGTTTACAGGCTTACCTAATGTGAAATAAAATGACTGCCAGTCACCACCATGGAAAGTCCACTGATAATATTTCCACTCTCATATGCGGAGCTAACGTACACGAAGTGCTTCTCCTTCAGCAGTCAAATCGTAGTGTATCCCAGAAGCCACCCAGTGGACTTGACTTGACTAGTCTTGTGTGTGTGTGTGTGTGTGTGTGTGTGTGTGTATGTATATGTATATGTATATCTATCTACATATATATATATGTATATATTGTTTTTATTTTTTTCCTTTCATTTTTCGTTTCACATGGATCGAAGACATCGGACGTTTCAGAAAGAATGTTATGAATATGTGAAATGTTCACGGGACAATGTCACAGGTTCAGGACGACAGGACCGAGCTGATGATGTTAAAAGTGATGTCACAGCGTCATGGCCACAGAAAAACGACACCATCAGCGTTTGTGTTTGGGTTGGTTTGTTTTTCAGATGATGTTTGTCCCAGATCTGCTGAAGCTGCGTCACAGAGCAGGACTCAGGATGAAGATCATCATCACTCCCGCCTGTTGAGAGAAGAGTCAGAGTCACAGCAGTGATTCAGTGAAGCAGCAGATAATTCAGTTAAGTTCAGAGCTGCTTCATGTTCACGTGTTACATTTATCACTTTACTTTACATTCACTCATTTACCAAACACTCATGATGGCATCATAAAGTAACTGTGATTTTTGAATGTATACAACAGTTGGTGTGAGCGCCCTCTGCCTTCAGACCAGCATCAGTTCTTCTGTAGGATTATAGTCAGGTGTTTGATTCACCAATAAGACTCAACAGGTAGAAACGGCTTGAAAGTGGATGAGCAACAGCCAGACTCTGCTACCAAGGTGAGGTTGTGGAAGACGTTTTCATGTCACAGGTCAAACACTGTGGCGAGACTCAGTTCAGTGACATCAGCAAAGAGCAGAACCCGAACCCTAACCTCACTAACACTCACAACAAATACCAGTGTCATATCTTTCCAACCCTGGGGGCGGGACATTAGAAAACACATCTGTGGGTTGGATTTGAGGATTCAGGTATGTGTGTGTTCTTGTATTTGTTGCTTTGTGAGGACCAAAGGTCATTTAAACCAAAAGGTACTTTTCCACAACACTCGACACGTTTATTTCTCTATTCCATCAGTGATAGTACCTGGTACTTGGTGTGTTTTTTTAGTACCTGCTCTGACAAAGTTCCAAAGGTGTAGTGGAAAAGCACCAATAGATAGTGTGTGTGTGTGTGTGTGTGTCACTATTCTCACAGCTTCACTAAGGAAACAGACTGTGAATAGTATAGCAATGATCAATGTGGACACTGACTCTTAACACTCTACTGACCCCAGAGTGTCGTCTGGAATCTGTGTCTCCAGAGTGTCGTCTGGACTCTGTGTCTTCAGAGTGTCCAGTCTGTAGTCTGGACTCTTCACAAGATCAGACAGAAGCTTCACTCCTGAATCCTGCAGATAGTTCCCACTCAGGTCCAGTTCTTTCAGGTGGGAGGGGTTGGACTTAAGAGATGAGACCAGAGAAGAACAGCTGATCTCTGACAAACTGCAGCCCCTCAACCTGAATAAAGAATAAAACATGAGACTTTAGACAACGACTATGTGTGTGTGTGAGATTTTAGAAAAAGTGTTTTACCAGTTTAACCAGTTGCAATCTTTTCTTACCAGAAATGAGATTTATGAAAAGTCAAACCACGCCACAGCACGGAAACAGTTCTCTTGAGAGTTACCAGCGATCTCTTGCTTACCGTTGACTCGAGTAGCTATGCTGTTTTGGTGCTCCTGGACCTAACTGTAGCTTTTGATGTTGATAACAGAATTCTCTTATCGCGCCTAAACAATGTGTAGTCATCACAGACTCGGCCCTCCCATGGTCCCAGTCCTACCTAACTGATCGTAGATTCTCAGTTGTTTTAGGTGATTTCTCCTCACCCACAGCCCCTCTCACTTCTGGAGTCCCCCAAGGTTCCATCTTGGGCCCTATATTCTTTTTATTATATATATATACTGCCACTGGGGTCCATTTTTAATAAACATAAAATGGCCTTTCACTGCTTTGCAGATGATGTTCAGATCTACCTGCCTTTTAAATCATATTGTCATGCCTCTGTTCAGGCTCTGCTTGACTGTTTAAAAGATGTCAAATCCTGAATGAACAGTAACTTTCTAAATCTAAATGATGACAAAACTGAAATCATTATTTTTGGACACAATGTCCCTGACTGTCTCTCTGGTCTGTTAGGCTCCTCTTTTGCTAACATCCAGTCATCTGTAAAAACCTTGGTGTGACCTTTGACAATGCTTTTCAATTTGACAAACAAGTGAAATCTGTAATCAGGAATAGTTTTTACAAACTCAGAATTTTAGCAAAGGTCAAAGGCTACCTCCCGGCAACTCGTGCAGAACGCTGCAGCACGCCTTCTGACTGGGAAGTGCAAACGTGAGCACATCACACCGATATTGGCCTCACTCCACTGGCTACCAGTTAGTTTTAGGATTGATTTTAAAATTCTCTTAATTGTTTTTAAATTATTAAATGGGCTGGCACCTCAATATCTGGCTAAACTGCTGCACCTACACAGCCCAGTCAGAGCACTTAGGTCGGCTAATCAGCTGCTGTTAGACGTCCCTAAAACAAAGCTGAAGACTGAATGCTGAACGGAATGCCCTGGCACATTAGAGGCACTGAGACTGTTGAGCATTTTAAATCGTCTTTAAAAACCTACTTTTACTGCAGCACGTTTAACACAGGCTGAGTTGGACTCCCATTGTTTTCTCTTTGTTTGTTTTTTGCTTCTTATGTGTTTTACTATGCTCTATATGCTTGGTTGTTTTTAAATAGGCTCTATAAATAAACTTTGAGTTGAGTTGAGAGAGTGTGTGTGTGTGTGTGTGTGTGTGTTTCATTCATTCATCAGTGAATCCATTGAGTTTAACGTTAATGAAATGAAAGATTTAAACAACAACAGCAGCTTTAGTCAGTGAACTCACTTCAGAGTCTCCAGTCTACAATGTGGACTCTCCAGTCCAGAACACAGCAGAATCACTCCTGAATCCTGTAGATCCTTGTTGTCACTCAGGTCCAGTTTTTGCAGGTGGGAGGAGTTAGACCTCAGAACTGAGACCAGAGAAGAACAGCTGATCTTTGACAAACTGCAGCCCCTCAACCTGAATAAAGAATAAAACATGAGACTTTAGACAACGACTGTGTGTGTGTGTGTGTGTGTGTTTCATTCATTCATCAGTGAATCAAATTAGTTTAACGTTAATGAAATGAAAGTTTAAAAAACAACAGCGGCTTTAGTCAGTGAACTCACCCCAGAGTCTCCAGTCCACAATGTGGACTCTCCAGTGCAGAACACAGCAGAATCACTCCTGAATCCCTCACATCCTTGTTCTTACTCAGGTCCAGTTCTCTCAGGTGGGAGGAGTTAGACCTCAGAACTGAGACCAGAGAAGAACAGCTGATCTCTGACAAACTGCAGCCCCTCAACCTGAATAACGAATAAAACATGAGACTTTAGACACTGGCCGTTTCTCAATATCCATACTTGTGCGTACTTGAGCGTACTTGCGTACTCCCGTACTTGTGAAAACGTCATCAGCCTCAGTCCAAGTGCTGTTCCAATTCTCAAGTAAGCGAACAGCGAGGACGGTTCTCAAACCCGGAAATGTTCTCGCCCCGCCCATTTTTACCAAGTATGCATCGGAGGTGACTTAAGCGTACTTGCGATGGCCATGTATCCCAGAATACATTTCGGCGGAGCATAGCAGCAGATAATAGAAATATAAATCTGAAATAAATATTTTTCTGTGTCCAGGAACAAAGTTTTAACATCATTTGAGGCGAGAAATTAGTCATATAGAATTCAAACATGTGGTTTGTGTATGAAGATCTGACGTATTTATAGTTTGGCAGCGACGTTTGTCGGAGGTGATCAGCTCCGCCTCTGCGGGCGCTCGGCGCTCACTGTGCCCGGCACAGAGCAGCGTTACCTCGGCCTGTCCTGATGAAATGATCCGCTGGCTCAGACGTCGCTGTCATTAGATGCTCGGTGTGATCCATAGATTTGTTGTGGACGTGTTATTTTGTTTTTAATGGAAACGTTTTGACCTGACAGTTTGAAGGGTTGTATATTGTTAATGTTTTATTTATTTTAACTTTGAATTTTAGATTTATATTAAAGTCGAGATTTATATTTAAATATAATATGTAAATATTAGATATGTATAGTATAGTATGTAGAGTAGTATATATTTGTACACGTACATATATGTCATACATACATATATACATATATACTACTCTACAATGCTGTAATATATCTATTTTCCACATTGTATTATTTGTATTGTATATTTTAATAGAAATACATTAATAAATGAAGTTAAATATTTAAAATGTAAAAACATATATATGCATTTATTAAAAGTATTTCATATGTTCATTTATCAACACTGTAGGTGGCGGTAATGAGGCTGCAGCACTTGGCGCCAGCCACCATTCAAACAGCAGAACAATACATACATACTTGCATACTTGAGTATTGAGAAACAACCACATACTTGTGTACTCCCGTACTTGGCAAGTATATACTCCCAGCGTACTTCTCAAGTATATACTTCCCAAGTACGCAAGTACATACTTGCTTACTTGAGTATTGAGAAACGGCCAATGACTGTGTGTGTGTGTGTGTGTGTGTGTGTGTGTGTGTGTGTGAGAAAGTGTGTGTGTGTTTCATTCATTCATCAGTGAATCAAATGAGTTTAATGTTAATGAAATAAAAGTTTAAAAAAACAACAGCGGCTTTAGTCAGTGAACTCACTTTAGAGTCTTCAGTCTACAATGTGGACTCTCCAGTCCAGAACACAGCACCTTCACTCCTGAATTCTGCAGATAATAGTTCCAGCTCAGGTCCAGTTCTCTCAGGTGGGAGGAGTTGGATTTCAGAACTGAGACCAGAGAAGAACAGCTGATCTCTGACAAACTGCAGTCCCTCAACCTGAATAAAGAATAAAACATGAGAGCTTGCTGCTTGAAACCAGTCAGTTCAAAATTCACAATAATCCAGTCTGTGATTTTAGAAAAATATCAAAGGTGAAAAACACACACATGAGAAGACATATTGACATTTTCATCAACGTCTTCTCTTGTTGTGTTTGACATGAAACATCTTTCATGTTCTACATGAACATGGAGTCACAGTGAGGTGTCCATCATGTCCACAGTCTGAGTGTGTGGAGCACACCTGGGACCTGGACTCATGTCAAACTCAGACATGTTGGACACACAGACCCGATCAGCACTGACTTCACAGCTGATGGTTATTAACGAGCTAACGTCACTCGATTACTCTGTGCCTTAATGTAACGTCAGCAGACTCTGGATCTGATCAGGTCTTTGGGTTTGCTTTGAACCGTGTGGACGTCCACAGTGAGGTCTAAAAAGTGTTTTCATTCAGTTCAAAGCAAGAATCGTAACCAGCTGATTAATCTGCACTTTAAACTTTCAAAATTTAAAACATCTGCAGAAAAACAACACAGCGGACTCACAAAGTGAGAAGAATATTTGATCAATCAAACCATTAATCATCACTGATTGATGATGTTATTGATCATGTCTGAACTCACCGAGCCTTCCTGCAGTTCCTCACAGCTGGAATCAGTCTGCGTTTTCCCTGGACCGTTGTGTTGTACTTGTTCAGGTCCAACTCATCCAGAACCTCCTCAGACATCTGCAGCATGTAGGCCAGTGCTGAGCAGTGGATTTCAGAGAGTTCCTGTCCTCTGTCCTTTGACTTCATGAACTCTTGGATCTTCTGATGCACTGATTGGTCGTTTATCTCTGTCAGACAGTGGAAGATGTTGATGCTTCTGTCAGGTGAGATGTTGTCTGTGTTCATCTCCTTCAGGTTCTCGATGACTCTCTGGATGATTTCTGGACTGTTCTGAGTCTGATCCAGCAGATCTCCTAAGAGTCTCTGGTTGGACTCCAGACAGAGTCCATGAAGGAAGCGAACAAACAGGTCCAGGTGACCATTTTCACTTTGAAGTGATTTCTCCATGGCTCCTTTCAGGAACACATCCAGAGAAGTGTACCCACCACCATCATCATCACCATCTTTTTTTCTGAAGAAGTCCTGCAGTACCTCTGTCTTCCTGTTGGTGAAACAGTGGAACATGTAGACTGCGGCCAGAAACTCCTGAACGCTCAGATGAACAAAGCAGTAGACCGTTTTCTGGAAGATCACGCTCTCTCTTCTGAAGATCTCTGTACAAACCCCTGAGTACACCGAGGCCTCTGTCACACTAAGACCACACCGGTCCAGGTCTTCTTGGTAGAACATGATGTCTCCTTTCTGCAGATGTTCAAAGGCCAGCCTCCCCAGCTTCAGAAGAACGTCCCTGTCGGCCTCCATCAGTTCCTGTGGACTCGTCTCAGATCCTTTATCGTACTTGTTCTTCTTCCTCTTTGTCTGAACCTGCAGGAAGTGTGAGTACAGGTCTGTCAGGGTCTTGGGCAGCTCTCCTCTCTGCTCCGTGGTCAACATGTGCTCCAGAACTGTAGCACTGATCCAGCAGAAGACTGGGATTTGACACATGATGTGGAGGCTCCTGGACGTCTTGATGTGTGAGATGATTCTGCTGGACAGATCTTCAGTTCTGGATCTCTTCCTGAAGTACTCGTCCTTCTGGTCGTCAGTGAAGCCTCGTACTTCTGTTAACCTCTCAACACATGTAGGAGGGATCTGATTGGCCGCTGCAGGTCGGGAAGTTATCCAGATGAGAGCCGAGGGAAGCAGATTCCCCTGGATGAGGTTGGTCAGCAGCACGTTGACTGATGACCTGTGTGTGACATCAGAAACAAGCGTCCTGCTGTTGAAGTCCAGTGAGAGTCTGCTTTCATCCAGGCCGTCAAAGATGAACAAAGGTTTACACACAGCGAGGTTCTCTGCTCTGACCTTCTGTAATGTTGGATAGAAAACATGGAGCAGTGTGAGAAGACTGTGCTGCTCATCTCTGATCAGGTTCAGCTCCCTGAACGAAAGCACAATCAGCAGATTCACATCCTGGTTTTCCAAACCCTCGGCCCAGTCCAGAGTGAACTTCTGCACTGAGAAGGTTTTTCCAACACCAGCGACACCGTTGGACAGGACGACTCTGATGCTCCCCTGCTGGTCAGGTAAGGCTTTAAAGATGTCGCAGTACTTAATGGGAGTGTCCTGGACCATCTTCTTCTTGGAGGATGTCTCCAGCTGCATCACCTCATGTTGAGTATTGACCTCTTCACTCTGTCCCTCTGTGATGTAGAGCTCATTGAAGATCCTGTTCAGGAGGGTTCTACTTCCTCTTCCATCAGTTCCTTCAGTCACATATTCAAATCTCCTCCTCAGACTCATCTTATGTTCATGTAGAACCTCCTGCAGACCAACATCTGCTGAAAGACAAGAGACGTCAGAAGTCAGACTGAAGAAAGAATCTGAGCAGCTGATGATTATTTTCATCAGCCACAGAAAAAATGTCATGTTTTTCTGTGGCCTTGTTGTTTTACATTGTTTGTTGTAAAATGAAAAACTACAGTCATTTTCACTGGAATGACTTGAATAACTTTATTCTGAAAGACTGAATCCTTCTAGAATAACTGTGATGATTGTGAAGGAAAAAGTATCATCTGCATACAAGAGAAAAATAATGATGGAAAAGCAGGAACATCTGTGTAAACCTGAATTTCATTAACCTACAGGGGGCCGCAGAGAGTTTAACACCATCATCTTCATGATCACATGAGTTAAAATGAGTAACATTTTTAACTTTTAAACATTCTTCTCCTGTTTTTCCATTTCTAAATTGTGCTAGTGCTGATGGGAGCTGCTCTCCTTACGTATCTTACTCTGTACACTGATGGTCTGTGGTCCATGTCCTGTTCTGGGTCTTTTCCCACACTGGGGACAGCAGGAGTTTCCTGGTGGACCAGACTGGTCCCAGTATGAGGAGATGCAGCGTCTGCAGAACCAGTGACCACAGCTGGTGGAGACTGGATTCTTCAGGACGTCCTGACACAGAGGACAGCAGGACGTGTGCTCGTCCACGGCAAACTTGTGTCTGTGAAGACATTTCTTCATTACTAACATGTCAGGGACAGGTGGACGTGTGTGTGGCTGAGACAGACAGTGAATGAAAACCCTTGTTTGTTGACTGAAGCAACAAACTTGAAGAGACACATTTGTTCTCTGATCTGAGACACTTTATTTTCTTACAGCTTTGTCTCACAGTGGTTCTGACTGTTGTAACGTTCTAACCCTCATTCTCACACACTCTCTGACTCGTCAATGGTTTGATTCATTGATCAGTTTCATCAGATAGTGAGTTCAGTTTTGAGTCGGTCTGTTCCTCACACACATTTATTTCTTCTACCTTCACAAAAGTCCAGTCAAATTCAATTTGAACCACAATTTTAAAAAAAATTACTTGTTGATCTGAAGCTGTTTCACTCCAACAGACGTAACAACAACTTTCACACTGACTGAGAAAACAGTAACATGAGAATCTTGTTCTTCATGACTCGTGTATGTGTGTGTGTTTCTGTCTTTTTGAGGACACACAGGTTTGGTTGTGAACCAACACTTTTATGAATCTGACTGTCTCTTACTGTGTCTCTGAGGCTCCAGGTTCACGATTGAAACGTATAATTCGTTCCAAAGACTGGTCACTCTTCACAGACAGACAGCTGGGTCCTGGAGACTCCGCTCTCTGTCCCTGGTTCTGACCTCTGCAAACACAAACAGAGTTTTATCCACATGTTGTTACGCGTGTCTATTTAAGAAAACTGTATGTCTGGCAATTTTGAAAAATGAATGGCCACATGGGCCGTCAAAAATATTTTCTAGCGTAAACTCTGGGCAGTAGTAAGAAATCTACAGGACCTGATGGTTTATCGGCATATGCTCTTCTGAACTTATGGCCCTTTTCCACTATGGTCCCGGCTCGGCACAGCACGGTTTATGTTGCATCTCACTACAAAATAAGTACCGACTCAACGTGGGCGGAGTCATCACTGCACGGCTGTGTGAAATACACTGAAATACAGCAGCAGGGTTTGTGATGCCGGTCGCAATCAGCAGTGCTGTCGCTAAATACACCAGACTCCTCTGATAGATATTGAGCTTTTAGACATTTCCCTGGTAGTTGTTGGAGATTAACCCACATTTTTAGGATTGTTTTTAGTGGCTCTGTGCGTCTGTGCGTCTGTTTGTGCTTCCACACTTGTTGCGTGAGTGGGGTGATGAATGGCGTTGTTTTAATCTGTTTTTTGTAGTTGTAGAACTAATCAGGTAATCTTTGTGGTTAGTGAGTTTTTCAGTCAGTTCTCGTGGAGTTTTTATACTAGATGTAGTAGTTTTAGTGATAGACCCTACACTTATTATTATAATAATTCATATTTTTGTAATACTGGAAGAAAAGGCCAAGCGATAATAACAATAAATTGCTTCCTCTTCTGGTAAAAATTGATTGCAAGTTTCCTCATAATAACATTTTTTATGACAGTTGGTCAAACAGCTGAAAGGTGCATTACTGCCACCTGGAATGATCTGCTGCTAACACGCTTCACTGGACAAACTGTCTCTTACTTTGTGTCTGAGGCTCCAGGTTCATGACTGAGGTTTGGAGGATAACCCATAGACTGGTCACTCTTCACAGACAGACAGCTGGGACCTGGAGACTCTGCTCTGTCCTCGTCTTTCTCCACACAATCACTCATCTGCTGGACTTCAGTCATTCTGAGACACACACACACAAACACACACACAGATTTACTGATGCAGAAATGGAGAAGACTTGTGTTGCCAAGCAAACAACAGCTTAAAATGAAAACTTATGAAGACATAAAAACACAAAAAAGATCAGAAAAAAGTCTGGCAGATAATTACAGACAGACTGAATGTATAAACCGTCCCAATATCAATATTTACAGCGCTCATTATGGCAAAATAACTTAATATATAACCTAATATATAAAAAGCACTTTTTCTCATTAGTTTGTGCAAATGAGCTCCTCACTTACTTAACACTGCTCCACTGAAAGCATCATATTTGCACTTTAAAGAGTTACCTCTTCATTCCTGTTTCCTGGAGGACATCTGATGTGGATCTGTGTTCAGTCCAGTGACCAATCACACGAGAGAAAACTGAAACACAACAGGAGTTTTCTGTTAGAGAAGGTGTTTTATGAAATCTGCACTTCATGTTACTTGCATGGAGCTCAATCTTCTGTGGCCACAGTGAAGGTGATTGAGTGACATTTGTGTGCCATAGCAGCCTATGTCCAGTAGATGGTGCTAGGCTACTCTGCTTGTATGTTACTGATCTCAGGGTGTTTCTACCCTGAGATTTCACAAACACATGAGCCTCTGACTTTATCACAAACAGTTCCGATGGTTCAGC
Organism: Solea solea; assembly: GCF_958295425.1. Taxonomy (NCBI): domain Eukaryota; kingdom Metazoa; phylum Chordata; class Actinopteri; order Pleuronectiformes; family Soleidae; genus Solea; species Solea solea. The sequence goes on from NC_081145.1 coordinate 25,825,204, forward strand.
CTTTATTTAGATTTCCCATGTGTTTATTAGAAGATTAGAAAATGCCACACAGTAAAAGTACTTCATACTACTTGTGCATGAAGTAAACAAACGTTCTTTGTCCAATTAAATTGAAACCATAAACTATGAATACAAAGTGTGGATTTTATACAAATTCAAATATAGACAAATATTTTAGTTTTTTTTGCAAATGTGAAATTTGACCCTGGATTTCTCCAAAGGCACACAGTAAATGTACTTCATACTACTTGTGTATTACGTACATAAAGTAATTTGTCCAATAACATTGAAACTATAAACTATTATTAAGAAATTAGGATTCGATACTACTAAGACAAATAGACTAAATAGACAAATAACCTCAGTTTTGTTCAAGTCAACTTTGACCCTGGTTTTCTCCAAAAGTAAACAGTAAAAGTATTTCATACTACTTGTGAATTAAGTATTTACTTACCTAGTAAATGATGTCATTTGTTTTCAATTAAATAAAATACATTTTACTTATGCGTTTCATTTGACATAGTTATTTAATTTTTATCCAATCCAATCCAATCCACTTTATTTATATAGCACAAGTTTAAACAAACACAAGGTTTCCAAAGTGCTGTACAAAGAATAAAACAGGGATAAAATAAATATAAAATAATAAAACAAATACAGTCACATAAAATCAACACTACGTGGTGTTAAAAGCCAAAGAAAAGAGGTGAGTTTTAAGAAGAGTTTTCAAATGAGCCAGAGAGGAAGCCTGTCTAATGTGCAGCGGCAGACCATTCCAAAGCTTTGGAGCTGCAATGGCAAATGCTCGGTCCCCTCTGAGCTTAAGCCTGACTTTAGGCACTGTCAGGAGCAGTTGGTCAGCTGACCTGAGAAATTGGCTGGGCATGTAGGGGTGCAGCAGCTCAGAGAGGTACAGTGGGGCGTAGCCATTTAAGGCTTTAAAAGCAAATAAAATAATTTTAAAATGAATCCTAAAATGAACTCATATGTGCTCATACTTGCTTGTGCCAGTTAAAAGACGTGCAGCAGCGTTTTGTACAAGTTAAAGGCGTGCAATGGAGGACCCGGTAACCCCCATATAAAGTGCATTACAGTAATCCAGCCTAGTGGTCACAAAGGCGTGGATTAAAGTTTAATTTTATTAATCCCCTTAGGGAAAGTATTCGTCTGCATTTATGACCCATCCTAGAATTAGGAGTAGTGGGCTGCCACACTGAGTAGCGCCGGGGGAGCATTGGGAGTTGGGTACCTTGCTCAGGGGTACCCCGGCCCTTTTTGGCCAGTTGGGGATTTGAACCGGCGACCTTCCAGTTACAAGTCAAGTTCCCTTTCAACTTGGCCACGGGCTGATTACTGTTTCAAATTGCTGTCTCTGAACGACTGGTTTGATTTTTGCCAGCTGCCTTAACAGGAAAAAGCTACATTTCACTACAGCTTTAATCTGGCTGTCAAATTTAAGGCCCGAGTCAATTTTTACACCCAGATTATTCACAATTGGCTTGTGATACTGTGCCAGAGAAGACAAATCAACTTGGCTGGCGGGTCACAGAAGTGCCACCAAAGACCATGACTTCTGTCTTTTCTTCATTAAAATTGATCAAAATGATCATTCATAGTCACTTGGATTATTTAGTCTAATTGAACATTGTGTTCGCTTGTTACGGGACTTTATTTTAAAAACCAGAAATGGACTGCTTGGACCGTTAGAGTAGAAATAACGTAAAGGAGAAAACGTGGCGCACTTCACATTCAGGAAAAACAAATAACGACTGACTTCCATTTCCAATCTGTCAGGATTAAGCAGTGTTGTAATCGAAATCGAAAGTACAAATACTACGATGTTGTCCTTTAGTACAAAATCCACGTATCTGTACTATACTTTATTTATAGATACTTTTTAAAACGTAAGTACATTTTATATCATAAGATGACAACTGATACACGAGTAGAGTAAATGTCATGTACTTTTTACATTACATTACATGTCATTTAGCAGACGCTTTTATCCAAAGCGACTTACAATAAGTGCATTTAAACTTAAACTACTTTAGGCCTTTACTTTAAAAAAGTTACTTCAACTTCTACCAAAGTCATTTTCTTATAGTAAATCACGTGAACACTCACCGCTATGTCCTTGTGCTGCGCAGTTAAAATGGCGACTGAACCAAAGTCACAGAATAATTTTACTTTCACTTCGCCTCCCTCCGGAAATTACAACAATAATTTCCTGTGCAGTTCAGTCATGAACAACCTGCATGTGAGCTGGATCTGTTTTAGAAGCATAGATATCAGCTGAAGGTTTCACTGGATCAAGTCTCATTAGTCCAGAAGCCAAAACCTTTGACTGTGCCATTCAAAAGTAAACAAGAGAAATGATTACAAAGGCAAAGGCAAAGGACTCACTGAACAACTGACATCACTCTCAACAGACAACACAGACTTCATCTACAGTCTGTGTAAATGACCAGTATGAGTTTGATATTCAAAAGAAAAAAACTATTATGCACTTAAACCAGTTCACTGAATTATGTCAAACCAACTGTGCAACAGGTCTTCAGAGTTGAAATGTTTTACTGGACGCCTAAATTGTGTTGACGTTCTTTAAAATTCTCTTGTTGCTAATTGTTCTGGTCAACTATGCTCAAAATTGCATCAAATTCTACGTTTTTTATCTGAAAATTGTGCTTTTGTGCCTGTTGAACGCAGTCAGTTTAAGATCCAGAGAGAAGAATTTGGGGTGGACCAAATGATGTGAACCCGTCTGATTTGTAGATGTATTGACGATGTCAAATGCTGTTGTTGTCCAGCTAAGTGAAAAATAATGTGGGCAATGTTCAATTTTGATTAAGTCTTTCTTCACCATATTGCACTAATTTGACCCATGTTACATGTACATTTGAGGTTCAAGTGGCTTATTAGAACATTTAAATGCATGTAATTTACAGAGATGGATTATGTACTAATGATGACAAATAAGTCAATTACTATTTTCAAATAATACCCATATAAATACAAAAAGGAAGTATCCTTTTAATGGAATTCATTGTTGTCAGGAAAAGGTTTTCTGAATGAAGTTTGCTTGGAACTCTTTGTTACATGAACAAGGAATTTTTAAGAAACCAAGTACTTTATACGACTACTACTCTTATTACAGCTACACAATTATTCTATGCAACAAAATGAAGTTGCCTTCATTTTTTTAAATCAATAGAGCACAATATTTTTATCAGTGCAGAATAACATTAGGTTCTACATTGATCAAAGTAAATCTTGTCATGGTGTCCTGGTATGAGCTACTGTATATTGTTTGTTATTTAATCACACAAATAGGTTTAGGTTGTTTATATTTTGTCTGTGGATCAGTGGTAGACCAGGGTGTCTTTCAACTGAAAGGTCAAGGGTACAGACCCTACTAAAATAATCATTCGGAGGTGGTTTTGGGGACACTTGCAGCCACATTTCTGAGCTTTCTCAGGGCCCATACATTGATTTTTTTGTAATATTAAAGCTCCAGTGTGTATCTTCTGTCACCAAAACAATGCTTGTGTCACTTCCCTCCCAGACTCCACGCTGCAGGTGATCCTGCACAGAATTCTCTTGGTCCATATTCTAACAGTTTCTTCAACATTTGATTCAACTCGCATGTTTTCAGAAAAGCATAGATAATAATTCCTGAACCTGAAGTTCACTGCCGTCTCAGTTCCATTTTAAAAGCATGAGTCCAGGACAGACAATCAAAAGCATTCCAAAATATGCTCTAAAAGGGCAGAATTGACCTCTATTCTAACTAAATTTAGACCCTTTTCCACAAGCAAATTCCTCTTCACTTACTCCGTGTGTGCACGTCAGATCTTTACATGTTGTGGAAGCATTGATGTAAATTAATATTCATCAGGAGATTTGCTTGGTGGAAAAAAATAAGTTGTTTTAAGTGATTTTAAGCCATTTTATTAGTTGTAAGACAACAACAGTGTTACACCAGAAACTAACCATTTTATGCTCAATAAAAATCAAATCAAAATCAAAAATCAATAAAAACCAGAAAAGTCAAGCAAAACAGCATAAAATAAATTAAAAAAGGTTTAAAGTAAAAAGATTATAAAGAAGTAGAAAGATTAGTATTAGTAGTAAAGAAGTATTTCTGATTCCATTTTAAATAAAGTCGATTGGATTGGATTCTGATTCTTAAATATTTACCTTTCTTAGACAAAAGGCAAATTATACAGAAGAGAAAAAAAACTCATGGTTTCCCACATTGCAAATGCTCTCCTCCATCTTACAAGGTTAATAATTGGTTTTAAAAAATCGAATGATTTCCAAAATCTTATAATTTCTTCCTTACCGATATAAATGAATCCTTTATATTTTAGCTTAGAAATATAAGTATAGAGGTAAACCTGGCAGTGCTATGACTGATGCAATAAATCATCATTTTGAATTTTGATTTGTCATTTGTCAGCTGCTGGTTTATTGGAGGTTCCCCACAGCAGTTGAAAGAAAATTGGGGACTTTGAAATTCTGACAACTATTGTCAAACATATTGTGATGGAATATTGTTACATAATGTGAGGCTCATGTCGCACTCATCGCTACTAAATACTTCCTTTCTGCTGCCTCAAAGAAACTTAATCAATCTATCCACCCATTATGTATCTGGTTTCTTATAGGGTTGCATGTCCAGCAGATGGCAGCGTTGCACCACAAATTGCAGGGCTGTGAGATATGGAGGACCAAAAGGGACAAAATTCAATAAATAAATACACCATTAAATAATTCATTAAATGTGTCATTAATTAATTACCCATTTAATTAATTGATGACACATTTAATTATTTTAATGGTGTATTTATTTATTGAATTTAGTCCCTTTCGGTCTTCCATAATAAAAAGGCAGAACTGAAAAAATAATCACTGACAGTCATGTATAAAGTACCTAAAAGAGATACTTGAGTACAAGTATCTTATCCAGAATTATCCAGAAAATGACTTTGGTAGAATTTGAAGTCACTTTTTTTTTTAATATTACTTAAGTAAAAGTCTGACATGACATTTACTAAATAAAATGTAATTAAGTTTCAGAATTAAAAGTATTTCTTTTTTTTTTACAGTTAGGAGATAGGATTGAGCCATGGTGGCTCAGTGGAGTTGTCTTTCAACTGGAAGGTTGTGGGTTCAATTTCTGGCTCTGCCAGGCTATATGTGTCCTTGAGCAAAACACTTTACCCCATGTTGCAGCGTGTGAATGGACGATAACTGTGGTGTAAAGCAGCTAATTAAGATTAGGAAAGATTTATATAAATACAGACCATAATACCAACTCTTCTTCTGATTTGGTAAAAGTTGCTAGAAATATAAATAACTAAATAAAGTAAAAAATACTCTTGGTAGTTTTGTGTAAAGTATTTAAATTACGTATTTTGTGTTAAAAATGGGTGTATGTAGCCTTCTCTGGCTAAACACCTGCCATTATATATGAATGTGAAACTCCATGAAATAAAAATATAGAATATAAAGATCTATACATGCCTATAACCATGTCTCTAGGTGTCCTGTAGACAGTTTTATATGCGTCTGTTTTACTGTTGTGGTCGATGAGAAAATTGCTTTTTGGGCCGCATGAGTATTTTTTGTTGCAGTACCAAGAGCGGCCACCATGACAAATGTGTCTACAAGGCAGAGGGGGCGGTGCTCTATCCAGTTCTTACAATACATCCATGATTTGCGCTGGGTGAGCGACTCAATGGAAATGAACGGAGCCAAGGGGCGGTGCTCTATCCAGTTCTTATAATACGTCCATGATTTCTGCACGTTTGTTTTTAACACTTTATTTTGAAAAACCGGATGTGGTTGAGTTCGCCCTGGGCTCCACATTTAGGGGGTGGCTGTTTTGACGAATTACGGACATATGAGCAAATGTAATAGATTTACAGTGTTAACGGCAATTTAATAACTTGAGTAACTGTTTTAAGTTTATGAAAATAAAACACATACAAATATGTGAATGTAGTCGTCTCAATGCGACATTTACTATCTGAAGTGTATAATGGTGCAAATTAATCGTGGGGCTTAGCAGGCGGATGACTCGACCTAACCTGGCAACCCCATCGTAACCAGACATCAGTGGTCTGCGGATGTTTAGTGAGCTCGCTGCTGCTAGCTTTTGTTTGCAGTTCACTAAGCTAGCTTCCGTAAAAAAATCACATCAACACATCAGCGCAGCGGAGTGTGGAAACGACGCACATGTGCGACGTGGTGCATCTCGGTGAGTAGATTCGCGTTCAGCTCACACGTCACGAGTAGAAAATGTAAAAAAAAAAATACAACAAAACAGAAGAAGCTTCAATGCTAGCTAAGCTAACGCTGTACATGTGAGGGACTGCAAACACATTAGCGTGTTTACACAACCTGTGTGAAATAGCCTTTACTTGCGCCCATATAACAGTATCTTCTGTCGACAGATTATCTAATCTTCCTCCTCTTGAGTCTTTAATTCGGCATATGTGCACCAATGCGTGCAATGTTTACGTCGTTTCAAGTGTGACTCGTGTGTGGTTACACACGGCAACTCACTGACTTTTATAGCAGAGCACCGCTGTATGTTAACTACGACTGCAACTAACGATTATTGTCATATGTCGGTTATTCTCTCGATTAATCGAGTAGTCGTTTGGTCCATAAAACGTCATCAACATGTCGATCAGTGTTCATCAAACCTGAATATGAGGTTTAGTTTAATTAGGTTCAGCCTTAGATTTGATAAGAATACATTCATTGTCAATCGCAAATTAAAGTTATCATCATTTTTAAATAGGTATTTCATTAAAAAAGACAAGAACATATGTATGAATCATTTCAGAACTACAACGACAGGTAGCTTGTGTTTACTTAGGCTCAGATAGCCAAAACAAATTGTGAGTCTCGGGAACAATCTAGTCCTGCAAGAGTCTCTGATAGTTTGGAGATGCAATTGAGCAGTAACTACAATACTTGTAGTGCTAGTATTGTTAGTGTTGTGATACTGTGGTCCACCTACTGATGTATTTGAATCTTTTACCTTTACAACAGTAATCAAATCGTATCAGTTGTTGGTTACACCTCAATTCCATTGTCTTTTATGAATATAACTGGAACACAATACATTTCTGAGGAAACCAAGGAAAAAAGCAATATTGGTTTATCACATCGTTCATCATGTAGTTTTGCATTATTGCCGCATGTGTTCACTTGGGGTGGGTCAAAATATGGATTTGGTGTTGTACATCTATGACCATAATTATATCCAGGCTGGATTTATTTCGATTTTATGGCTGTAGAATTGTCATAAATGTTCAGTGAGGGAGTTCTTCTGTCCCTTTTTTCTAATAAAACTTCAACTTTCAGTATCTGGCAGTTATTCAATATTACTGTGTGTTTTGACTTATGCAGTAACAGTACCGTAACCGTATAATCGATATGCCAGGGCAAATATCGATATTTTAATGAACAATGAAGGTGCTCTAAAATAAACAGCCCCTGCCACTTCATGTCTCTTCGCGTTGGCGCAGCTCAAATGAATGAGGGGAAACTTGGGTGGATGTTCCCTGGCTGAAGAAGAGGGAGTTTATGAGATGCTACATCCATGTTCAATACATAGACTTTATGCACTTTGTTCTCTAAGTTGGGACTAAGTAAAAGAGAGAAATCTGCACTAACTTTTCTTGGACGTTTTGTTTTCTGCAGTTAGAGAGATGTCGTGATCTATCTCTATATGATTTTCTTTTAAAAGTACAGCAATGTACAGAAAAATATTAAAACAACATAAGCATTGGCTGAGATAGAGCCACACTAACTCAGCTGGTTCTTTACTAGTCCTCCAGGTGATTTTAACAGAAAATAAATGAATTATAAACCATTCACACAACTTGATTAAAGTTGTATTTAATTATGAGACTATTGCTATTATTTAGAGTTTATTTTAAAATTCTTATGGATTTTTTCCACCACACCGATTCTTAATCTTTTAAAAAATAGTAAAGATTAGTAGTTTTTCCTTGCCGTTTTGTTTGCTTTTTCTGTAAAATCAGTAACACTGTCTTGATCAAACAATCTAGACAACAAAACATATCCCCTCTAATGGATGTTGATATTAATCACTGCCTTTGTTTCATTGCCCTTTGAAGAAGTCCAGCTCCAGACAAATCAGGCACAATGGCACCAGATTTTGAGTCATTTTGTTGCCTACACTTTTCCGCCTGCAGCTTGATAACCTCTGGGTTGGGTGGGGGTCTTTTCTAGCTACTAATCTGCGGTTGCCCAGAGGTTTGTTGTCGTTTTTTGTGGCTTGGTGCTATGTTGACACAACTGGTCCCAGCCTGTCTTTTACAGCCCCGTCCTAAGCAGTGAGACTATTTTTATAGCTATCGGTCTTTACCAGTAGTGATTAGCTGTATTGTTTTCCCACACGGGCAGGGATGAATCCTGCCCTGAACCGGAACTGCTGACTGAGCCCCTCCGGTTAGACTAGACCTGCCAGGGACCTTTAGATCATCTATACCCACATCACATGTGTAGGCCCATATCTGAAGACTTTGTCTACTCTATCATTAAAGATAACGGTGGAGGCGGTGCACGTGATGCAACCACATGGTTAAATTAAAACCAGGAATGGGGATTTTGTATATTTTTGGATAAATATGCAAGTCTTTTTGTCCACCATGAAATCTACTTTGATTTGTTTAAATAGTTGTAGTTTGAATCTGCATGGTTTCAACATTGGTTAAATGGCATATTCTTCTGGTGTGTGTCACACGTTGGTCATTTGCACAATGGAACAAATTTATCATTAACTATTTTGATATTAGGGCTGCAACTCACGACTATTTTCATAATCGATTAATCTGTCGATTATTTTCTCCATTAATCGGGTACTTGTTTGGTCCATAAAATGTCACAAAATCTTGATCATTGTTTCCCAAACCTGGATTATGATGTTCTCAAAATGATTAATACGTTTTAATGATTTCTTTCTTTTGTGGAGCGAAGAAACCAGAAAATATTTTTACACATATGAAGCTGCAGAATCTGAAAGCTTGTTTTTCAGGGACCTAAGCTTTAAGGGACCTAATTATGAGAAACGGGTTTAGATATCATCAGCACATGTACACCATAGTGCCGTATGGAATTGAGACCTATTTATACTCTGCCATGTGTAGCTATTTGTTTTAATTGCGCTCTCCCACTCAATGAACGATGATAATTATAATTGTGAGAAATATTACATGTCATTTTAGCAGACGCTTTTATGCAAAGCGACTTACAATGGAATTGAGTACAATCAGCCAGGGGTGGAGTCGAACTTGCGACCATTGCAACCATGATGTCAGGGTGCCAGTCTTAACCACTGAGCCACTCCACCACCAAATATCTGGTCATTATTGAATTTTTCTTAGTAAACCAGTTGATTGTGTTTTTAACACTTCTTTATGAGCAGGAAACACATTTCACAAGTCTGTAAATGTGTATCAAAGTGTGAAATCCATGAAGATTAAATTTTGTTATTAGAAAATTATATATATACATATATAATAATTATTCTGAAATATATTGCAATATTTAATGTGTAATAGGTTTAAAAAATATGTCATCACACCAGCAAATCATCATCTACCCAAATTTACTCTATGGGGAGACCCACTTACTAACAAAGACAAACTCAGACAAAATTTTTGAGAACAGTAAAAACAGTAAAAAATGACTGTAATTTGCTAATTATATTGTCTCAATTTATGATTGCAATTTCAAGATGATTAATTGTTCAGCTCTAAAGAAAACAAATTATTGTTGTCATTGTCATTTGTCATCCAGCCTTAATCTGAGTTAGCTGCCAAAACTGAAGTAATGTCACCAACATCCTCTTGATCTGTATTTGGTATTAGAAAGGCAGTCCTCTTATGTAAGTTGGGTTGGACCCTCAGTCAGTGAAACTGGTTTCGCATGAGCTTGTGTGTTGAGATTGGCCAGTGTGGGTGGGTGTGTGTGTGTGTGCCTTCGTTTCTTGTTGATGGTTGGGCAACTGTTGTTGTGTATTTGATTACTGGGTTGTCCAAGCCTGAGTCCAGAGGGAAATAGAGGAGGATACAAAGCTGTGGGTGTGTGTGTTAGTGAGTCATGTGTCGCACTAAGGGGCTAAGGGGCTGTACAAATTCAAAACATATTCAGGAAAAGCCACAAATGTTTTTTATCATATCAGCTTTTTAGCCATATGAAACTTGCATTCGCTGTCCCTATCTTTGTTGTTGGTCGTCTTCTTGTGTTTGGAGTTAGTTTAGTCAATTCACTTTATTGCTGTGTTTCCATCATGGTACGGTTTGGGATGGTAAAGCCCAGGATCAAGCGACATTGAATGTGACACAACCGACAACAATGGATTTGATTTGTCATTCAAATATGTAAGTGTGGGATAACGTTCGGATTCCAGGTTAATTTCACTTGATTCCAATCCACTCTTATGGTGGAAGACCAATGAGCCCGAATATCCTCATGGTGCTAAGTTAGCAATACGCTACCTTGCGGTACCTGCTACCTCTGTCCCTAGCGAAAGGATATTTTCTACAGCTTGAGACATTGTAAGTGCCCAAAGAGCTAGGCTTTCTGCAAGCAATGACTTCCTAAAAAAAAAAAAAAACTGAAACTTGAATGAAGCTGGAACTGTTTATGCTGCACTTTTATTTGAGCATTGTTTTATTAATTTGAAAACCTTGTTGTTTGCAGCAGTATTTTCTTTTTTATCCTGAAAAGACATAACTGTAATTTAAGTTAATGTGGCAGTTGCACATTTATTTAAGACATATTTTTTATATTTGTTATACATTTTATTTGTATGCTTCGTACTGACAGCTACAACTGTTTAACTGTTGTGTTTAATTGTTTACTAATTAAACTTATGTTTTATTTAAATATTTCGTCCGTGACAAACAAGCAGCATTTTCCCCCTTAACTATGAACCGTACCACCCTGTACCGTACCGTGACTTCAAAACCGAGGTACGTACCGAACCGTGACTTTAGTGTACCATTACACCCCTAGTGAAAACACGGCTAAAGAGAACTTATTTTCTTTCCTTGGTTTTTGGTGTATTTCTGTGGCAGTATTATCGCGCCACGTACAGGCCTGGCATATGTACTACAGTGTTTGGCGATTTCTTGATTTCTTGATATGATGCTGTGTTTACAGAAATTTGTACAAGAACGAAACAAGAAAAAGATCCTACAGGCGACGGTTATGATTCCTCAGTTTCAGGTCAGGTGAAGCAGCCTAACTGGTTGTTGGTGTTTCGGTGCACGTATAGCTCATATTTACTGCGTCTTTTGTGCAGTGTGGGAAAGGTTTCATTATGACATGAATATGACTTTCATGAGTTTGTTGCTTCACAGACAGCTGGGGTCAATGGTTGGTTGTTGATTGCAGTCCTCATATAAATGGTGCGTATGCCAGGTTTTTCTTGCAGATGAGATAGCGCTTTATCTCGGATTATGTGCTATCTAATAACAGGGTTGTTCCCAGAGAGCAACACATGTTTTTCATGAGTGAATAAACAAGGAGGGGAGTGGTTATTACCTCGCTTCCACATCTTGAGCTAACACCTCCCTTCCTTCCTCCTGACACAGCAGAGCAAACACTCTGGACACCACATGAGGCCTTTTATAAATGGAAACAAAGCTACATGATGCGGTTTTCCTAAACCTCGCTGCTGTATAGAACTTATAGAAATATAAAAATAGTGGGTTTGATCATCAGCTGTGCTATCATCGAAGGTCGACTCGACACAAGTTCTGAGATTGATGTCAAGAAGGTCTACACTGCCCACAATCCTCAGGTGTAACAGCAACATCTGTGCTGTTATTATGGCATTGCTTGGCGATATACACCACTTTCCCACAATTTGTGATTTGCACAGAGCTTATGTTGGCTAATGCAAGTGAACCAAAGTGACAGATTTATTGCACTTTCATATGTGCACTAATGTCTCACTGTTTTGATATGAACTATTCTCAATATGCGACTCATGGCCAGTGCCAAGCGTGGGCAATCACTGGCTGGTTTTCTCTTAATTTGCAGCATGATTTGGCAACGATTGGCAGTAATTTTCATTGTTCTTAGCATCCATTGTTCGGCACTGGCCTCAAAACAACAGTATTGATGCAGATGACTTTGTATCTTTAATGATTGTTGTCCTAGTTCCAGGATACTGTGTTTTGTACCACACTCATTTACTCTATTTTGAATGTACATATCTTACAATTAATTTATTTGTCTTTGTATTTGTTGCTTTTTCTCTCCAGAAATAAAATCAAGTCTGGACTGAAACTTTAAGTGGACACCAGCATCTTTCTTTGCCACTGCTCCTGCTCTCCTCACACCCATCCTACTGCTTCTACTGGTCTCCTCCTTCACGCCTCAACATGGCAGCTTTGTTCCCACTCTGGCAGTGTCACTGACCTTCACCGTGGACTACCACCATGGAGAGAAAACGCAGAAAGAAATTAAATTAGCTGCTCAGGCTGTTTTCAGTATGGACTCCTTTTTAGAGCTCTGGACCTGAAATGCTCTGTCCCATTCCTGACCTTGATCCAGCTTTTAGCTGCTCCCTTTTCATCTGAAACAGCACATCTGCCTCTCAAGTTTACAGAGCCTGGTCAAACCGATGGTTTGCAGGACTTCACCGCTCAAAATGCTCCCGGTTCCCGTGTGGGCGTCCATGCTTCTGTGCCTGCTGTTGGGCTTCCTGCCTGTGGTGGGCATGGAGCCTGCGGGGGAACACACCCCTTACCCGGACCCCCTCCCCTCGTCATCTGCCTCCAACTGCTCCGAGCTAACCCTCAAGCTGGAGTTTTCCTCCAAGGTGGTGGAGCATGGTAAGAATTCCTTTGTTAAAACGGGGATAATGTTAGTAACTGTGAGTATAATGGACTGAAAAGAAAAGAGGCTGTAAAATATAATAGACATAGGAAATGCTTGGCATGTTGCTAAAATGCATCTTTACACAAATAAACAATGTAACGTAACAAAAGTATATGAAGAACAGACTTATTTTCATTCACTTTTGGAAAATAGAGAATTACTTGCATAGTGTCACATAGGGTCAGTGATATTAATAGCAGCAGAGTAGTTGTTCAGTATTTAGCACACCCATACAAACTATTTTGCACAACGTGCTATTCAGGCTCTGTCCATTTATACTGTTGGATTTAATAAATCCCGCACACCACACCTAATTCGTCTTTGTGGAAACCAAATCAACAAATGCTGCAGTTGTTGTTTTTGTATTATTTTTGTAACCAGGCATATTTTGGCATAATATGGCTTCACACTGAATATTATGTTGGTTAACAATGACTTCTCAGAGAAAACTAAAGACTTTTGCTGAGAGGTCGACCAATCTCAGTGTTTCTTAGAAATCTGGGCAGCCATTGTCTGATTAATGTTTACATTTAGCTGATTTTCTTTTTTTTCTCTTCTCCATCTGATAAAATGTAATAGTTTTATGATAACAGTAATACAGTAATTGCTTTTAACAGTCCGTCTCTTCAACCCACATTTCATGTCTGCACTGCAGTGTAAATATATTCAGTAATTTCAATAAAAATAAACTTACTTAGGAAACAGGTCATCAATAAACAAATTAAAACAAAAACGTTTGGGTGAAAAAAATAATAAATAAATATATTAATAAATAATTATTGGTTAACGACGCCTGTTATTAAAAAAAACTACTATTGGCCCAATTAATTAGTCTCCTTCTGTGTCTCCCCCGCAGAGTACATTGTAGCATTCACGGGATATTTCTCCGCCAAAGCTCGCAGCCTGTACATCAGCAGTGCCCTGCGAAACAACGGGGACCAAGCGCTCGAGTGGCACATCGTCCGCAGAGAGAACCCAGCGTCCAACTTCCCCAGTGACTTTGAGCTGATCCACATCCGGCAAGCTTCACCTCGCAGTCTGCTCACCCTGGAGGATCACCCTTACATCAAGAGGGTCACGCCGCAACGCAAAGTGTTCCGCACGCTCAAATACATTCCCTGTGAGTCCGTGTCATGACATTTTACATTGAAACCAAAGAAATATTACATTTAGAAAGAATATCTTAATGCTACAATAGACAAGGCACGGGTGTGGTTAGGATTATAATGACACAGCTGCGAGGACAATTCTGCTTATTTCTTCTTTATGAGAGCAGAATATTTGTTATGCATTTTCCAACATTTTAATGGATGCAATAATGAATCGAGAATGTACTCGACAGATGAATCAATTCTAAAAAACAATGCCATAATTAGCTGTGGCCCTACATAACATTAATATCAATAGCTGCATTCTTTGTTTGTCCTGAAACACATTAGTTTGTCAGTATTTCACCAGTTCTTGATAGTCATTCTTACACGTGACAGGATATGTCTTTGTTTGTGGAGACAAAGGAATCATTTCTGTCTTCACTGTGTTTGTGGTGGAGAAATGACTGTATATTTAAACATTAAGTGTGAGCCAACTTGGGGTGTGTGTGTGTGTGTGTGTGTGTGTGTGTGTGTGGTTTTGGGGGGGGATGGGTGCGAGGACAGAGAATGTCTGTGTTTTCTCACCATGGGAGCGAGTAGGTGAGTCAGTGTCCTGTCCAGGACTTGCCTGGACATGGGGTGGGGGTACGTCCTGTGCCTGGCACTGGATGAAAGACTTCACTGTGCCACCAGTCTGCATTATATCCCACAAGCTGTATTACTTTGATTACTTTGAAGCCCATGTGTGGTGGTGAAAACTCTTTTGTCCCAGGTTTCTTTCCGTGCAACCCTGAAGCTGGGAGTTACAGGAGCAGTCCAATCCTGATCGATTTCGAAATCGGGTTGCATTACACCCTGGAGGAGAGTCTTTACAGATACAAACCTGCACACTCTGCAAGATGTGGAAATAACGCCGCAGCTCATTTGACCTCATGGGGAAGCAGATTCAACCAAAATGGCGATGTAGTGGTATTTTGCCACTACTTGATCTAACGATAATTAACAAAGGAGTGCACATGAGAAACTGCCAGTCAAGACAGGAGTGGTAGCAGGCCAGGAAATCACTGTTGCTTAGCAGCACCGTCAGCCGCACACCACAGTTTATCCATCTTTCTCTTTAGCTGCTGTGCTTTATCGGGTACTTGTTTGGTCCATAAAATGTCAGAAGATGTTGAAAGATTGTCATTACTGTTTCCCAAATTTTCAAATGTTTGTTTTGTTTTGTCCACAAACTAAAATTACTCGGTTTCAATAATTTTTTGTTATAAAGAGAAAAGAAACCAGAAAATATTATTCACATTTAAGAAGCTGAAAATCACTCAAACTGATAAATTGATTATGAAAATAGTTGACAATTAATTTAATCTAATCAATCAATGGTTGTGTGGGAGGTTACAGGGATTTAATAATTGGTTCTGTAACCCCTCACACTACCAGATAATCTGGGCTGATCATTGGTGCTGACCAAATTTCCAGACCATGTTTCTCCTCTTGTTCTTGACTATGTAAAAACATGACACCTGACGAGTCTGGAGAAGCCACAAGAAATGATGATATTATAACCACATGGTGGTTAGGTATCTGTAGTGTGGGAATGTATCTGGAATATACTGTATGTGGTATCATGTCAGCGCCACTTCATTTAAACACTGAATGAACAAACAAAGTAGTGTATCTTCAGCTGGAGTTTCACACTTCTATTGTGTTGTTATTGGTGGCCAATGTTAAATTTGATCAAATATAAACCAGATCAGTGGAAAGAAAGAAGCTGAAGCCTCTTAAAAATGTAGATTTCTTTACAAAACACTTGAACTTGGCTATGGAGTGGAATATCTGTGAATCAGTGTCACTGTTGCATGATTGGATATCTTGAACGTGAACGTGAAGTGGCCTCCAATGTGGTTATTAAGTGGTCGCAACGAGAAGACACCTTGCCCCTGCATTTCAATCCCCGCATTAAAATGTCTCGACCTAATGATAATTTGTGAGTTAAGAGACAAATGAGCCTCGAATCACAGCTTTAAGATGAAAGGAAGGCTTCTCAGATAGAAGTAGGTTGTGAAAAGAGGGAGAACTGAGGGGTCAGGACATGATGAGGTTGATTAGCTTAAGAGAGGTGGCTGCTGACCTGATGAGACCATTAATGAGATTTGACGTTTGGTCTGATGGTAAACTCAAAGATGGATTTGCCACTTATCTCTGCTGTAAACATGGCTTCTCTGTCTCTGTAGCACCTGAACCTGCCGCACCCTGCAATTCCACCAGAGGGACGCACAAATGGCAGTCGTGGCAATCGTCTCGTCCCTTCCGAAGAACCAGCCTGTCGCTCGGTTCGGGTTTCTGGCACGCCACCGGGCGCCACTCCAGCCGGCGTCTGCTGCGTGCCATCCCCCGCCAAGTTGCCCAGATCCTGCAGGCAGACGTACTCTGGCAGATGGGACACACCGGTAAGACACAGACCTTTGACTTCTCAACTCGGTGAACATCTGCTTCAAAAGTTCATAAAGTGACGACAACTTCAAGCTCCAGTGTGTAACTTTTAGGGTGTTTAGTCTTTGTGAATATTACATAACATGTAACGTATGCTGCATCCTAGGGGTGGGTATCACAGGATACCTCACGATACGTCACGATATCTGTCCAACTGAAGAAAACAAATGGTGTGTTAGGTTGCTTTTCCACTAGCACAGCACTTGGTACCTGATATTTTTTTTAGTACCTGCTCTGGCGAGGTTCCAAACGAGCTGAGGCAATACTATGCATGGCGCCGTCAGACTGCCGGCCACTGAGGGCCGTCACAGGAAGAGACATCTGACACAAGAATCAAGCCAGTTGAAAAGACAGCTGCTGGTTGCGACCGGCGAGTTGCATCACAAACCCTGCTGCTGTATTTCTGTCCAGTGACTGTGTCAGACATGAGTCTGTGCTCTGGTCATGGAGGAAGTACTGATCAAATATATTTAATGACCTCATTCTAATGATTGAGTTACACTGAAAACAACTGCTTTTCAAGTCACTAGTCACTCATTTGTGTGTCGCATGTAAAGCGAAGTCACGGCAGTTTCATGCAGCCGTGCAGTGATGACTCCGCCCCACGCTGAGTAGGTACTATTTTGTAGTGGAAAACCAACCGAAACCGTACCGTGGCTAGGCGAGGCGAGCTGGGACCATAGGTGGAAAAGGGGCTAAAATGTCCATGAAAAGGCTTGCAACATATAGTGTGACTGAAGCTTCTGAATACTGACTGAATACTTCCATCAAAATAGTCCATTCTGACTGAACACAATTGGATCATTGATCATTCATTGTGTGTCCATGTGTAAAAGATGGAATTGTAAATTCCAATTGTAAAGAATCTTTTTGGAATTAATACATTTTGCACATGTAAACAAAGCCACTGTATGTTTGCAGGTTCTGGTGTGAAGGTGGCCGTGTTTGACACGGGCCTCAGCGAGAAGCACCCACATTTTAAGAATGTGAAGGAGAGGACCAACTGGACTAATGAGAAGACACTAGACGATGGTGAGGAGGAGCTAATCATGATGGTGTTGCAGTGCGTTGCCACAGAGAAAGATACAGATTGACCTCTTGTTCTGTTTTCTGTCTTTCAGGTCTGGGTCATGGTACGTTTGTAGCAGGAGTGATAGCCAGTATGAGGGAGTGTCAGGGCTTTGCCCCCGACTCAGAGCTGCACATCTTCAGAGTCTTCACCAATAACCAGGTGCATATAATTAGACAAATCACTAATGTTGGGATACATTGAGGTCCAAATAAAATATGTCCGAAAAGGAGTAGGAAGAAGACTAATCTTATTTAAATCGACCCCTTCTCCACTAACAACTGATCACAAGGTGACTTCCTATTTACATTTTGGTGACAAATTGCTTCTTATATACAAATGGGCAAACCCCCCCCCCCACCCCCCAAAAAGAAGGAAATACTCCTATTTACTTAAAAATAAGCAACATAAATAGTATGTGATCCAAAAAAATGTGTAAATAAATAATCTGTGAGAGCCATCAAAGCCCTTCTTTCCCCCTGTACCTGGTGAAAAACATGAACTGAAATAAATGTCAGACTCCTCTATTCTACCTACAAAAGCCCTTTTTACTAGTCTCTAATAAGGATGGTCTTCACATAATTTGTAGTCAAACACTTAAAAAATAATAAGAAACACTATAGACACTTATAAAAGCTTTTGTTATAAATTAGTCATTTAATATTGTTTTCATCTGTCCTCACATCCCAGGTATCCTACACCTCGTGGTTCCTGGATGCTTTCAACTACGCCATTCTGAAGAAGATCGATGTTCTTAACCTCAGCATCGGTGGACCCGACTTCATGGATCACCCTTTTGTTGATAAGGTGAGCGAGATTAACGCGGTAACATGGCAGCGCTCGACTACTAAACCGATATTTAGATTGTGAGCAGATGGTTTGAAGAGAGAAAAAAAACAAATCATTTGTAAACCAAGCCACGCTTCCTCCTCCAAAAGTTACACCTTCTTGACAATGTGGTAATGAGCTGCATAATGAGCAGGTCAACTGTCCGAGCGAACGGGTCAAACCAGATACACGAGGCAGAATCATCAGTGACGTCTTTTAAATTGTGTCTTAAAACCCATTTTTATAGACGAGGCATTCTTGATACCTTGTCTTTTTAAATTATTTCTGCATTTATTTCTACATCAATGATTTATCCTGACCCTTGACATTGACATTTGTTATTATTCTACACCCCTAAACCATTGTGAAAGCACTACGTATACTCTCTTTTTAAAAGGTGCTCTATAAAGATTTAAAAGCACCTTGTAACATTGTTTTGAATGAGTTTTGGGGTTTAAATGAATACAAATGTTTAAGAAAGTTCAAGCCAGGATTCCACTGGGTTAACTGTAACTAACTCATTAGATGTAGGTCATTTGCATACTGTCTTTTTAATGCTAATCTAATGAACCGTCATGTTTTTATTGACAGGTGTGGGAGCTGACGGCCAATCGAGTGATCATGGTTTCTGCCATTGGGAATGATGGACCTCTCTATGGGTATGCAAACCCTAACCTCCACACAATATTGCTCATACTAGCAGAGACTGAGGACTTTCAGGGAACTCTTAATCCTAAATGGCGCCAGCTGTCATCTATAAATCTCTAATTTTCAGGAGATGCAGCAGCAACATCAGCCATCACTAGTTCGTGATGGCCCACATTTTTATTTATTGTGTTGACATCATGCCTCTCTCCACTTGTTTTATTTTAACTAAACCCAAAAAAGTATGTGTATTTTTGTATTCTTGGTATTTT
The DNA here is from genome assembly GCF_958295425.1 of Solea solea. NCBI lineage: Eukaryota > Metazoa > Chordata > Actinopteri > Pleuronectiformes > Soleidae > Solea > Solea solea. The sequence continues at coordinate 25,844,538 of NC_081145.1, forward strand.
TTATCTTCTTTTTGCTTAATTTACTATTAATTTTATATTTGATTGCTATTTCTCATCCCTTTTTGTACTCGTCACTCGTCTTCAACAGTCTAATCTAATCTAAAGATCCCAGTAGGAGATTTTCTGGAGAAAAGACCACTTTCCTGAGACTTTCCTGCTGTATCTTCTTGTAACTTTTTGAAAGTTTAACTATATAGCTAGAAGGAAAGGTTCAGGGAAAATATGAGGAGTGACATTTATGGACATTTGCTTCCTCATATTCAGCCTCTCAGATGTGCAGACCACAGTGCATGTCTGAAAAGTGGCTTTAGTGTTCAGTAGCCACATCGCGTATATTTTCCCCTTATTTTCTCGTGTTTTGTTGTCAAAGACGTTCTCTGTTGTTAGATTAAATCGTTTGTAGTTGGACAGAAATGCTGACTTCCTCTTGACCACTCTGACCTCTTCATTATCTGAACAAGCCCCAAGGCCAACTGAGTTTTATGACCCTGCTGAATATCTGCTGACTCTTCCTCCTGTATAAAATATAATTTAAAGGACAAACAGGAGGACTCTTTATTGCACTTTGATGTTACACTGCATCCTATTGTCCTTAAAGTAAATTTATGTCATTTTCTCTCTCAGCACGCTGAACAACCCGGCGGACCAGATGGACGTGATCGGAGTCGGAGGCATCGACTTTGAGGACAACATCGCCAGGTTTTCCTCCAGAGGCATGACCACCTGGGTGAGTCACACTCTACCACCCACAGCAAACTATTCATCAGTGTGAGAGCAGACATCTTCCACAGGGATCTGCTCTCAGCTTTTTGAGTCTGTCAACCATAAAGTGGGCTTCCTGATCCCTCACCTACATCGGCCTGTTACCACAGATACACACACACACACACACACACACACACACACGCACACACACGCAGGTTTGTGCAGCTGTTCTTAGAACTCTGCATTGACTTCCATTTATTTGGACAGCCTACACAAAGTGTTAACCCTAACCTTAAAGTGGAACTTACACTCTAATTTAACTCCAGTAGCCACTCCCTCTACTGTTCGTTTGCGGAATACCAGCCTTGCAAGATCAGGGGTGTCATCCCGGAGTCAGGAATCAGGAGGTCTCGTGAAAATTGCTCCACGTCACGACACATAAACACACCCTCGCCAGGTACTGGCTATAAGATCAAGCCACATTACTATAGACGTTCATCGTGGCAGAGCCAGTGGCTCCACGTCTTGTGTTCTTCGGCTCCGTTGAAAACAAATGCACATGGCCGGGGAGGGGGGGAGTGTTAGCAATGAGTTTTTACAACAGTGAGGATAAAGAGGTAGACAATGGATGGATGTCTACAGTGGTAAAAGGCAAAAAAGCGACCAGACTTAGCCCAAAACTTGGCAAATTCCTCAGAAATTATGGTTTTGACCTCCCTGAGGATTACTTGGTCCTGACACGCCACACACACACACACACCGCTCTTATGTTATCTGTTGAAGTCTGAAGTAGACATCTACTTTGGGATCATATTAAGTCTTCTCTCTCGCTCTTCCTCTGTGATCCAGACAGTTTCTCTGCCCCCTTAACGACTGTCACTCAGCCATGAAGAGCCCCTCACTCAGCCTCTCCACTTTCCTACCTGAGTGCATCAGAAATATTTCAGATCTTATTTCTCTCTCTCTCTCTCTCTTCTGCTGCTGCTTGTTTGTGCTCAGACTGGTGGTTGTGTATCTGTCGGCTGCATCAGTCATTATCACATCACATCACACACACGCCAATTCACAGTGACTGGAAATACAGACGACGACTGAGTTTCATCTGCAGGTTCTTCAGAGAATAAGTGTAACTGCGTCAATGTTTCCAAAGCTCTGTGTTTTCCGCCCGTCCAAACTCAAATGCTTGTGTTGGAGTTTTTATAAGTAAAATGGAGTCAGCAGTTTAAAGTCTCCAGTACTCGAGGGGAATGTGGACAACAGGCATAAACAGAGCTAATGACAAGTGTGTGAACTTCATGGTGTTGTCATAATGACACGATCTGAAGTGTGTAAGAGCAAGATTAGAGTTTGAATAATTGAATAAACACCGTTTACTCTGTGGTTAAAAGCAGTGGCTCAGTATTTTTACTTTTATCTGGACAAACTTTCGGCTTTTCAGTCCGTCATTTTTCAAATTCTGTATATGTGTCCTGTCTCCGCGCAGGAGCTGCCAGGAGGCTACGGCAGAGTGAAGCCCGACATCGTCACGTACGGCTCTGGCGTCCGCGGGTCAGGGCTGAAGGAGGGATGTCACTCTCTGTCGGGCACCAGCGTTGCCTCCCCTGTGGTGGCTGGTGCTGTCACTCTCCTGGCCAGGTCAGTCCTCGTCAACTGGACCATTTCTTCATACACATATCGAACTCTATATATATATATATGTGTGTATATATATATATATATATATATATATATATACACACACACACACACACACACACACATATATATGAAGTTTGTTTATTTCTTTTCAACTTGCTGTTTGTCTAGTTGGTCTACGCTCTAAGTATATTTTTCATGATTTTCATGCTGTTGATTGATTTTATTCAGTACATCACAGCTATAGAAATCTTATCACTGCTTAAAAGAAAATTAAATTTTAGATTATATCAATTATATCAATATCATTTTCTCAATTAATCGAGTAATCGTTTGGTTCATAAAATGTCAGAAAATGTAGAAAGATATTGATATTGATCGGTGTTTATCAGACCTTCAAAAATTCACTTATAATGATTTCTTTGTTACGTGGACCAAAATAAATTAAGAATATATTCAAATTTAAGAAGCTGAACCAATCAGAATTCTTGTTTTAATCATGAAAAAAAGCTTCAAACCGATTATTCGATTATCAAACTAGTTGACGATTAATTTAGTCATCCCATTTATTTTCCATGGGTTATATCATGTAATAGCAGGAAACAAGACCCCGGCTCTCCTCAGCCTTAAATGAAATTCTTACAGAAATCAGTCACTTGTAGGATTGTAGGTCACTGTAGACTTCTGGTCAGTTTCAGATTGTTCATACCTGGTGTTGACATTCGTCTTGAGTGATATAATCACAAGTGGACACCTCTATTTGCGGTTAATGCACCCAAATACACCCTGAATGTGTCTTTAAACTACATTTGGATCAGTCTGTTCAAAAATGGGAACAGTCTTTATAAAACAGGCATTGCGTTGTACTGAAAAAGACTTGAAACTAGCGATTGAGACCTCAGGAAAATGAGTTTCTCATCAGACAATACACAGATTATAATACTGAAGCTTGATTTGGCTTAACTACCTCGTGTATTGTGATCCTGCAAGAGCAAAGAGTGAACTGTGTCTCGGAGGAAGGACGTTTTTCTGGTGTTATTCTCAGTCTGTCAGTGTCCTGAGCTGATTTGTGAGCTTGCGTTGCTGGATTATACTTCATATCACCACGTGTTGACAGCAGGCACCTCTCATGGATCACACACACACACACACACACACACACACACTCACTCTCACACTCCAGACACGTCCACTGTTTCCCTCCAGCATTGTTCTGAATTAGAAGATGAGGAATCTGACACCAGCAGCAGAGTCACACACACACACACACACACACACACACACACACACACACATTGACTCAGTCTCTCCTCTGTCCTCCAGCACTGTCGCCAACCGGGAGTTGGTGAACCCGGCCTCTATGAAGCAGGCTCTGATCGCATCAGCCCGCAGGCTGCCCGGGGTGAACATGTTTGAGCAGGGCCACGGGAAACTAGACCTTATCAGAGCATATCAAGTACTCAACAGCTACCGACCTCAAGCCAGGTAAATGAATCTGATGTTAGAGTTTCATTCATTATCGAGTGATATGAATTCATTTTTTTTATTGGGTTTCACACAAGAACACATATACGTTCTTGTCTTGATTTTCAACAGTGTGGGATTTTAGCCCTAACCCTCTGATATGTTGCTTATATCTCATTTTTTTATATTGTCTTTCAAAAGTGACCCATATCAGGAATCTGTATTTACAATTTAACATTTGAAAGGCTTAAAAGGCATAAATCATGATTGTCTCCACGTGTGTTTACGTCATTTGCCTCCTCATATTTTTTGGGCGCGCGAGTGTCACTGTCAGGAGGAGGAGATCTGATCTGTCCGCTCTGAGGGCAAAAAGCGAATGCACAAATCTGATTCATATCGCACTGAAACTGATTTAACGACATTGGAATCTTGCTGCATTTTGTCTGTATCACACGTTCATGTGTCGTATATGATTTTGTGCCACCCACAAAATCAACAGTTGGGTCATTTACACCATGCAGTGTAAATGCAGCCTTAGTGTGGACGTGCAGAAACAGAGGCTGTTAAGCTGCTTTTAAACCTGCACTAAAGTCTGCATATTCTCCATAACATAAATGACTTTTTTCCCTGCCAGCCCACCAGTTGAATCTCCAGAAAGTGTCCTAATTACACAGCGTGAGAACACAGCTGGGAAACTCAGTGAGTTTTTCCTGCTGTTGTGAACCTGAGTGACCCAGACAATCTCCTGCACAGCATTCTACTTATATGTGAACAACAAACTCAAGGTTTTAGAAACCATGATGTCGGCTCCTGTAACCCACGGTCAACACAACGGGGACACAACAAAACTTACATGCAGAGACGGCAACACTTCCACTTCTTTTTCATGATTCCTTTTCGATGTTTGTCACCTTTTCTACAACTGAGAAACCAAATGCAGGCTAGACAATCTAACTCTTCTTAACCAGCCTAAATATTTGAGATCACAAAGCACAAAAACACTCCTTATTACTCATTTACGTGTTGGTTTTTAATCTCAACCTGTTCTTGTCTCCCCTCCAGCCTGTCACCCAGCTACATTGACCTGACCGAGTGTCCGTACATGTGGCCTTACTGCTCACAGCCCATCTACTACGGAGGAATGCCCACCATAGTTAATGTGACCATTCTGAACGGCATGGGCGTCACAGGCAGGATTGTCGACAAGGTGAGCACACGTGTTCATTTTAAATTCCCTGTAAAATACGTGCTCTGACCACAAGAACATGTGTCACTAAAAACTTTACTAAATTTAAGTGACTAAAAATTAATCCCTGCCCAGAATAAACCCAGTAATAAACTGTCCTAGGCCAAACTATACCTGGGCCAGAGTGTACCCCTCTTGTGTAAAGAGATTTTGACTGTAGTTACACAGTATATTCACTCACTAATATTTATAAATGTAATAAAAAGTAATAAAAGTCTATGTGTTCAGGGTTGTAGTCTTATTTCAAGATTTAAACCCCTACCTAATTTATGCTCTGGGGTTAAAGTGGCTCAGGCCGGGGTATAATCGAGCACAGGCCACCTTAACCCCAGCTTTATTCTGGACTGGGGGTAAACTATGGCCTGTTACAGCGGGATCGCACGACACAAATTCAGGCTGATTTTACCCATTTTGAATGTGATCCTACCTATCTATACAGCACGTGACAGGGAACGATTAACGAAAGTCTAGTGTTAATGATTGTCAATGTGTGTGTGTTTCGCTTTAGAGACCAAAGCCTATTTTATTTAATGTATCCACTAAACGTTGCTGTTTGTCAGTGTTTTTACAGAAACTGTATTTAAACGCTCTGGTATCAAACCACTTCTGTAAAAAAACACAACAGAAAAAAAAAAAACATTTTCCACTATTTTTCACGCTGAGCTGGTTTCGCTACAGTCCTGCTCTTTGTCTCCCTCTTTCGCTTATCAGTGGTACTGCAGCCTAACAGCAGGAGTCTGCTCTTCTATCTGTTTCTTCTTCTCGTCTTCATTTCCTCATCTTTAGGATGTTTAAGTAGTGTGGTCAAAGTGGTCTTTACGCCAAAATCTGTTATCCACAGTTGTAATGTTTTTTAAAAAAGGTTAAAGAGGAGAACATCTGCGTTTGTTCTGCAGGGACTTGTGCTGTAAATGAGTGTTTCTTTCTGCACTGACATGGTTTTGCACTGCGCTGAACTCTGACCCCTCTCTCCTGCTCAGCCCATCTGGCAGCCCTACCTCCCTCAGAACGGCGACCACATCGACGTGGCCGTCTCATACTCGCCGGTGCTGTGGCCGTGGGCCGGATATCTGGCGGTGTCCATCTCTGTGGCCAAGAAAGCGGCTTCCTGGGAAGGAATCGCTCAAGGCCATGTGATGGTCACCGTGGCATCGCCTGCAGAGAACGACGTGAGTCACTGCAGCAGCCGCACCTGAGCTCTGTCCTCCTTTTAACACAGTTAAATATTGAATAATTTAACCTTATATCTCGTAGTGTCGTTTTAAGTAATTATTTTTGACAATGTCTCTGTTAGTTTATTATTTTTGGTGTTATATGATATTCATTATGTTTGTCTTACCATTTCAAATGTGTAAGGATGTCTTTAAGATGACTCTTCTACATAAACTATAAACTATTTCAGCCATGAATCTATTACTTTATTTAATTTTAATTTTTATTCTGTGATCAAACAAAAATCAGCATTTTATGAATGTATTTTAGTCGGGCCAAGCTGTTGTTTGTTTGTAATTTGTCTTTGTGTTTTCCACCGTTGATTAATGTTTGCAATATTTCAGAAATAATATAACAATAAAACACTGAGAAGTACATAACAACTTTAATCACATACTACATCAACAGATTTATATCCTTGGAGGATTTGTTGTCAAGCAAACATAAAATCTAAAAAAAAATCCCTGTTTAATCATTACAAGTAATACAAAACCTTGCTTACCTTCAGTTACCAACACCAATGATCTGTCTCTCCTACATCTAGCGTCTGCTCTGCAGTGCAATTATATTCAGTTTTTATGAAACTGATCAAAAAACAAAAATAAATCTCAACCTTTGGATGAAAAAAATCATTAATCAGGTTCCTGAGAACAAAAAAAGCATTATTTGTAATAATTAAAAGATAAATAAATGATAATCCAGCAATGAAATTAGTTAAAAAATGACAAATATCCGTCTAATCTGTCTACACAGGACACACCCTCAACTCACATTCTTCTATTAATCCAACAATCTTGCTAGTCTCCGTGCACTCTCAACGACAACATCTCAACGTGTTGTCGTTGATGTTATGTCATTTAGTCTCATTTAGTAACCTTGACCTTTCACCTCTTCCAGTCTGAGGTGGATGGAGAGCTGACATCTACAGTCAAGCTGCCCATCAAGGTGAAGATCGTGCCGACTCCCCCGCGCAGCAAGAGGGTGCTGTGGGATCAGTACCACAATCTACGCTACCCACCGGGCTACTTTCCCCGAGACAACCTCCGCATGAAAAACGACCCTCTCGACTGGTGAGTGTGTGTCGATGTCTGTGTTCAATGAGCGACTCATGTTTTCACCTAGGGTTGCAAAGGGCTGCTTTCTGTTAATTACAACTTTATCAATGCTTAATTCTTTAATTGATCAGCAAAAATGAAAGGAGCTCCCTGCCCTCCTTCCATGAATAAAACATTTCGTCCTCATCGTATCATCAAAACTTACTTGACTTTTCTTAGTCCTTGGTCTCAAATGTGTGGCTTCAATAGTTCAGGTTTGTAGAAATCATCTGTGATGTCATGTGATGTGTAGGGGGTGTGGCCTATGAGCCAGTGATTGAGAAATAGCATCGATAGTCAACGGTGTATTTGCATCAAATCTGATTGTTTTAGCCTAGGATTATGCTACAATATGTTATATTTTAAGTTCCCTAACCTTGAATTTTGAATATGTCCAGTTAATTCCAGTTAATTGCCATGGAATGTTTCCAGTTTTGAAAATTCCCGGAATTTCGCAACCCTATTTCCACCTAGTTGTGTTTCCTGGATGAAATCTGCTCAAGAATTAGAGATCGATTAATTTGTTGAGTATTTTCTTGATTAATCGAGTAATCGGTTGGTCCATAAAATGTCAGTTTTAATGATTTCTTTGTTTCATGGAGCTAAGAAACCAGAAAATATCCACATTGAAGAAGCTAAAACGATCAGAAATCTTGTTCTAATCCTGAAAAACCCTCAAACCGATAAATCGATTATCAAAATAGTTGACGACTGATATATTAATCGATTAATACTCGATTATTCAAGCATTTTGTTTTTTATGATTTCAGGAATGGGGACCACATCCATACAAACTTCAGGGACATGTACCAGCACCTGAGGAGTATGGGATACTTTGTTGAGGTGCTGGGAGCTCCCATCACCTGCTTTGATGCCAGCCAGTATGGTACGTAGCCACAAAATTGTTGGAGAACTTACGTGTTAGTTAGCATTGAAACTCATGTTTAGTTAGTCCATTGGGGGCTATTGTAAACACATAGTTGTTGCCTACATACTAGTATACTTAAGTACTATCATTTCTGACATCATTTCATTTACATTTTACACACTGGACCTTTAACAAACAACAAAATAAGACGATTTCCACTTTGAAACGACACAACACAACTGCAGGCGGTTAATGAAGCAGTTTGCATCTGCCATATAATAAAGTGAATTAAAGGCTTGTTTTGTTTTCTTTCATGTGCCCGCAGGCACGTTGTTAATGGTGGACAGCGAGGAGGAGTATTTCCCCGAAGAGATCACCAAGCTGAGGAGAGACATCGACAATGGCCTGTCACTCATTGTCTTCAGCGACTGGTACAACACCTCAGTCATGAGGAAAGTCAAGTTCTACGATGAAAACACGAGGTACTTAACTCTCAGGTCTGTTCATTGATTAAGTAGCAACAACGACCCATAGGAGTATCAGCTATTTATCCACATCTTCCTCTTGTGCAGCAAGCAAGCAGCGTCTTGATTCTCTGATTTCTGTGGCAGCGTTACAGCGCCCCACACAGGCCTGGCATATCTACTACAGCTTTTAGAATCGTTTTTTTGTGCGTGTGAAGGATGAAAGGTTTGGGTTCTTGAAAAAGTGAAAAGACTGAAGGAAAAGTTATTTTTCCTTGTGGATACACTCTTCAAAAATGAAGGGATTTCGCTTGCATAGAATTTCCTGTTTTTCACACTAATGAGTTCCTCCGCTTCCTCTGGTTCACTCGGTCCACTTATTTATACTGAGATAAGTGGTCAATATCTTTCAAAAAATATACGCCGCATGACAAAATAGCAATATAATTTCACTCTAGTTCTAATTCCAGTTGCATTTTACAAAAGCATTTCATATCATATCAAATGATAATTTCTACCTAAATAAAGGTAGAAAGGTAGAAATCTACATCTCTAAGGGGGAGAGGAGGAGGCTCGTCACTCTTTAAAGTCCCAACTTAGTTGCCAAAAGACATTTTTACAATAAAAGATCTCAGAAAATGACTCTCATTAAAAAACAGAGAGTTTTTTGAAGTGGACTGAACTCAGGGGTTGTTTGCTCATGTGTTCTATCAAATCTGAGCGAAACACCAACACATATGACAAAATTCAAGTGCTCTGGCGGCGCGTAACCCCCGGCAACAGACAAATTGCTTCGTCTCGATGTTGGAAGAAACTGAGAATGTCGCTGTCACTGCAAAGCAGGTCGTTGTGAAGAGGCTGAAAGCTGTTGTCACACTGATCTTAACAAAACAAGAAGAAAAAAACCCAGAATAGCAGCCACTGCTTTTCCAGACAAATCCACTCGGTAATCCAAAGTGTCTTTGATTGATTGTGTTTTTTATTAAATGGGTTGTAGGAGCTTGACTGCTTTAATGTTGCACCTGGTTCTCTCCAACTGAGGCTTCTGCCTTTTTTTTCCCTTTATTTCTTCAAAGTGATCTATGTGTTCCGTTCCTCGCTGATGGAAAAAAAGTACAGTGATTAAACGGCCATTACCTCCACAGCACCTTTACTCTGAGTTATACCGTGTTGTTATAATAACAGCAAGATTAACTGGGTGTCGGGAATCTAGCAGCCCACCTATTTACAATTTCAGTCACAGACTCGCGTCCGTGCAGAACCGGCCTCCGTGGCCCCGCCCCCCTCGCTAATAGATATCACGACTTTTTCAGATTTACACCGCCTAATCCTGAGCTAACAATTACTCACCAATAACTTGTGTATCCCACTCAAGCTGTCGCACATTATCCGCAGAATTAAAGAGTCTTAAACACACTCCAGTATAGTCTTTGTGGTGTTTATCGTTTTATGATGAACAATTGAGTTCAATTCATTAATGGAGTGGGGACGGTTTATTCGTTTATCTGTTCATTAAATCTGCTTAAACCCAAACAGACATTAGTGAATCAGAGTCTGTCAATAATGTGGAAGTGATGTTTGTGTGCACGCTCTCTTTTCTCACTGAAGTTTGTTAAGTGCTCACTCTCCCACAACCAAAGTCCATGGAGAAAATCAGTGTTTTTAACAATTTATGTCAAAACACATTTGAATTTAATAATGTAGATGTAGAAAATGTAGATGTCACAGTGACACCTCTCTGCCGGATTGTGTTTTAAGCGCCTGCTCCACATTTTCCAAATGTTCAGTATATTTTTGTGGCAGCGTTACAGCGCCACATACAGGCCTGGTATATATATACTACAGCGTTTGGAGTAGCTTTGGTGGTTTTTATGACATTTCATGAAACAATGTCGTGTTTATGGAACAAAAAAAATTGTGTAGGGCTAAATTCAGTTTCAGTGTGGATAAGGACTGAAGCAGGTTTAGAGATAGATCAGGACATTGTCTGTAGCAGAAGATTTCTTTAGTGTTAATCATGTAGATTTACACTGATCGGACTGATCAGTAATTTATTTTGATATTGTGTCTCCTAACTGTCTTTTCTTTTGCTTCATTCTTAACCATCAATAATAAGATAATACATGTTTTCTAGTTTCATTTATTCTCTTTATCTTCATGGCTTCAATTAGTAAATAAATGATCATGGGTTTTAAAGCTGTGGCTTTAATAATCTATTATAATGATAATAATAATACACATTTATTTGTATAGTGCTTTCTATCAAAGTGCTTTACAGTAAATAAATAAAAACATGTGAAAGTGTAGTAAAATACACACGGTGCAGAAATTAAAAACTGATAAGACAAGACTGATATTAATATATATTGTCAAGTTCAAGATTCATTATCTTGGTGTGACTTGCAGGCAATGGTGGATGCCGGACACAGGGGGCGCTAACATACCAGCTCTGAATGATCTGATCTCAGTGTGGGGGATGGCGTTCAGTGACGGGCTCTACGAGGGAGACTTCACCTTGGCTGATCATGACAGTAAGACACACACACACACTTTTACTGAGTATTTATCCCTTTGGTCACATTTGGTTCATTTTGAAAAAACACAACCCCTCTGTCTCTGTCTCTGTCTCTGTCTCTCTCTCTGTCTCTGTCTCTGTCTCTGTCTCTCAGTGTACTACGCCTCAGGCTGCAGCATTGCACGTTTCCCAGAAGACGGAATAGTCATTGCCAAGAACCTAAAGGACCAAGGTACTCTCAGCTCTTGTGTTAAAAGTATTGAACCTGGTTTAGTTTAGTGCAGCATTGGCCTGGAGCCATGCAGGTCTGACACTACACCGTGTGTTGTTCCCACAGGTCTGGAGGTGTTAAAGCAGGAGACGGCCGTGATAGAGGGAGTTCCCATCCTGGGACTGTACCAAACGCCATCAGACGGGGGAGGCCGCATCGTCCTGTACGGAGACTCTAACTGTATTGACGACAGCCACAGACAAAAAGGTAAATATCTATCCTCAGTGTGAGATGAAGGCAGAGCTGGATGAGTGATATTGTGTTTGCTGCTTGTCTTCTCAGATTGTTTCTGGCTGTTGGACGCTCTCCTTCAGTACACGTCGTACAGTATGACTCCTCCCAGCCTCAGCCACTCCCACAGCAGGGTAGTTCCTCCCACTGGCACAGACCGCCCCCTGCCTCAGAGACTGGAAGGTGAGGAGGGAAATGTCTCAATGCGTAACTGCAGTCGTTGGTTTGGAGTCACAGGAGATTAATTTAAGAGATAAATTTGCAGATTTTTTTTTAATTTGCCTCAGGATTTATTAAATATCACATGTAAATAAATAAAATGAGGTTGAGAGATTCATTTATCAAACATGTATCTCTTGGAAATTGCCGTTTTGAAATGGAAATCAAAACTGTCAGAAACATTATGAGGCATTTAGTAAAGCCTTCCCCAAAGCATCTTCTAAAACCCCAGCCCTCAGATTAATTATGTTATTAGTCTATTGATAAGATTTTGAATTTGCATATCCCTCACCGAGCCTTCAGTTATCATAAGTCAAGATATTAAGTTTGTCCATTGTAGGCTGTTGTAAGAGCATAGTGGTCCAATAGAGCCGACCCAGCTCCTGATATAAATATAACTCATGCGATAAGGTGATTGAACGCATATATCCAATTCCTGCCAAATTAAAATATATCAAAATTTTACGTACACGATAATTTAACCTCACAGACACCAGCAAAGTGTTCCTCTGTTTAATTCCATCTTCCCTTCCCTCTTTGTTCCTTTCCTTCCCCGCAGGAAACCACCTTTACCGCTACTCCAAGGTCTTGGAGGCTCACCTGGGAGACCCGAAGCCCCGCCCACTACCTGCATGCCCCCACCTGTCGTGGGCAAAGCCACAGCCACTGAACGAGACGGCACCCAGGTAGCTATTAATGAGAACGACATTTCCCAGAGCTCACTCCAGTAATAAAAGCAAACACATTCTCTCTCTCTTGTGTTCTTAGTAACCTTTGGAAGCACCAGAAACTTCTCTCAGTGGATCTGGACAAGGTGGCTCTACCTAACGTGAGGGCGTACCGACCCCAGGTCCGACCTCTGTCTCCTGGAGAGAGCGGGGCCTGGGACATTCCTGGAGGTAACATCATCTGACTTTAAATATATTATAAGAGCCATAAATCTGTGTTTTTGAGGGATTCTCAGTTTTGAGTAAATATGATGATACCCAAAATCAGCATCAGGCCGAGACGGGCTTAAATTACTGTATCGAATATTGGAGAATAATAAAATTACAAACACTTAATACTTGCTTAATAATGCTTCTTTTTTTGGGGTCAAAACAAATTTGCTGAATTTTCCCAACCCTTTTGTTCAGATGTATGTGTATGTTTATTTTTCCAATTCAAATTGATATTAGGTGTCACAGATATGGCTGCAAATTAGTTTCCGTATCGATGTATAGAGAGATGTCCACCATCACAGGACGTGAGTTAGGCCTGTGAATGTGTGTCGCACATTTTTTTAAATGTATTTAGTGATGGTAAATCCAATGAAATTTTATTTGTATAACGCTAAATCACAACATACAGGACATTATCTCAAGTCTCTGTACAAAGTAATGCAAAAACCTCACAATATTATAGAGAGAGGAGAAACGCATCATTTCACACAATCTCAAACACTAGGTGTCATTGTAGAGAAAAACAACTGAATGATTAAATATGAAAATGAAATGAAATAACAAGAGTTTGTAATAAAAATAAATATGTCAGATAAAAGTGATTACAGCCCCCATGTGACCTCTGCCCCTCTCCCCCTGACAGGGATAATGCCGGGTCACTACAACCAAGAAGTGGGCCAGACCATCCCCGTCTTTGCCTTCCTTGGAGCGATGGTCGTCTTGTCCTTTTTCGTGGTGCAGCTCACCAAGGCCAGGAGCAAACCCAAGCGCAGGAAACCGCGCATCAAGCGGCCCACGTACCTGCAGCAGCAGCTGCAGACGACCACGACAACGACAACCACGGGGAAAAACCCCACAGTTTGACTGTGAGTGCAGCACTGAACTGCTCCTGGGTGGATGCAGTGCCGGGGTTTTACCTCTGACACACTTTGTGAGGGACAACCCGCGTTTCGAAGCAACAGTGGACGTTTGAAATGATCAACTGCTGACGCAGGCGTCTCCAACCGTGTTCAGACTCGATGTGAACAGCCATCCAGATGTGTCGTCAGTTTTGTGCCTCTCGTCTGTTCCCGGGCTGTTCCGTGAGTGTTTGTGGACTAATGAACAAACAGTATTAGACAGTGTTACACACACACACGATGTATAACACATGTCTGTTTTTAAAACAAACAAACAAAACAGCATTCCCCCGCCCCCTTTTTTTTCATGACCAAACCTGTTTCCGTTATGAATGAAATGTGTCTATTTTTTTATTTATTGAATTTGTTTGTTCCCTAAAACACACAAACAGAAACACGTGACACGATTAAAACAGTTGGCGTAAACAATGACACAAACGTGCACACATATGCGGACATGTTTCCAACACGGTGGCCATTGGAGGGAGGATGCACTTGTCTCCTCCTCCTTCTTTCATCGTCCTCTCTTTAAGTTTCCTAAAGTTTTCCTAAGTTTCCTTTAAGTTTTCCTATCTGTTAAAACTCATTGTCTTTACGTGTTTTTTTTGTGTACTTTCTATGACCGGGTAATTGTGTCGAAGACACTCCTTCATGTGCTCATCAAAGTAGCATCGACAGACTCCTTCAACTATATCTCATCAATTAAAAAGCATTATGAAAGTGATTGGATTTGGTATTTTTATTATGTTTCTGCTAACGTGACGATACAGTTAACTTTCTGTTACCAAAGTGCTGCATAAACGGTACAAAATAAGTAAAAAATGGAAATAAAATAATAATGCATGCACTAATGCAATAATCTATGCATGCACGGTAAAAAAACCCCTGCTTTTTATGGTTTTATTAAACATTTCGAGTGTCTTGGCTGCTCTAACAGAAAAATAGGTTAGATATTCCACTTCTAAAAGAGTACTGGAAAATCTCACTTTAGAAGTACTGCACTACTGAGTTTCAGCCACTGTTTAATACTAAAGTTCTGAAGGTAGAAGAGTAAAATAATGTGAGAATGACAGTTAATTCAAAACTAAACAAAACCCATTTTTTCCTTGTTCATTCCTGGTGTTTATATTTTGTGTCGCTGCACGCAATACCGCACACAGGAAGTGATTTATATCCATAGACCGACTGAGAAACTTTTTGTAAAACCCGGTAGTTTTACAGTTTGACTGAATAAATGCTCCTTGTCCCGACTTGCCTGCCCCTGCACTGTCGATATATACACACAAACGCTCCCTCAATCAGGTCTAGATAAAGGACACAGCACACAAATAATTGGGCAGAAAAAAATCACCGAACGGTACACACTGGAGCTTTAAGTCATGCAGTTTATTTTGTGCCAGAAAAAAACCTGACGGAACTATTTGTGTTGGCCGTTTTAATCACCTGGATGCCCTGAATATTTCCATGTTTCTCCCATGAAGAGCTTAAATTATTCATGTAGACGGAATCAAAGTGAATTATTTAATGAGGAATGACTGGAAATTGCTTGGTTAGCAAAAAAAAAAAAAAAAAAGCCAACAGTTTTCCCGTTTTGGATGCTTGTTCGTCAGCAGCACTGCGGCACTTCAGTGTTTAAGAGCGTGAGGTTTAAAACACGACGTGAGCTTTTTCTTTTGCAGATTAGTAAACTCAGCTTACTGCGTTCATCACGTCTCCTTCATGCACTGTGACGAGGTAATGACTGCCGCATTCCTGTGTGTTGAGTAACGATGATTGAACGGACTAATTCCAATCTGGCTCATTGGTTCTGTAGTGGATGTGGGTTTTGAATTCAGTGATGCAGGTTGATTTCATCAGGGGTGATGTGCGTCAGCGTGCTCGGCGTCTGAGCTTTGACTCCTTATCCAGGCCTAATAGGCCTGATCGGCCTGTGAATCTGTCACCCCGTCCTTTCAGTTGGACAACTAATCTCCCTCAGAACCTTGGGAATATGGGAAATAACCCTGGAGCCAACTAGCTGCGCTAACAAGATTTAGGAAAGCTGGTGGACGGTGGAGGTCACATGCCCTATTTACCTTGCTGGTTTCTCAGATGCCAGGACTTCCTGTTGGGCTTCAGTCAGGTTTCTCCCTCACATTCTGGGCAGAGACTTAGTGGTGGCTCCTCAGACTCGGCGGTTCTTCTCTCATCATCTCCCTCCGTCCTCAGAAATGTGTCTCTGGCTTATCGGTGTCACATGATTCACAAGTGATCCCATGATTCTGCAAATGGTAATGAAGGCGACAACTTCGGACATAATCACTTGTGACTTCACGCTGACTTTATAGCCTTTGGACTTAGAACAAGTCTATATCCTGCTGAGGATATAGAACCAAAGATCAGAAAATTATGATATTAAAAAAAAGTGCCCTGGGAATATAAGACATCATCCAAATCATGTGGCACGTACAGTAGGAATCAGTTGGACAGCAGGAAATAATCGAGCAGGAAAAATAAATACAGATTAGCAAAAGACAATGTAAGTAAATTATATATACTATTCAAACTGAACCAAACTATATGGCTTGGTGGAGACGAATGCTGCAACCACTATTCGGTCTGAGTCTTAAATGTGAATATTTTCTGGTTTCTTTGCTCCATATAACAAAGAAATCATTAAAACTGAAAGATGTTGGATTGGGGACAAAACAAGACATTTGAGAACATCATCATTTCCAGGTTTGGTAAACACCAATCAACATTTTCTGATGTTTTATGGAATAAACAAGTACTCGATTATTCGAGAAAATAATCGCCAAAATCGTCAACTACCACTGCGCTTGCTCTCACTCTTACATGTTTGGGGTGCACAAGATGTATGATCTGTGCATGGGGTGGGCCTAAAGCAAATTAATGGGATACAATATATATTATTATTTAATTTAATTTAATTCAATTTAATTTAATTTAACGTTGAACGTAAATGCGATGATTATAACTGAATGTCTTAATATTGTAAAAAATATTGTTAGCAAATATATTTAGTTTTATATATGCTGTAAATTTTACATTAATCATCGCAGGCAGCTGAGCCATGTTTTCATTTTAACGTGATAGTAGTCAGTGGTGGGCCGCATGTAATCGATTAGGGGGCCGCATATGGCCCGCGGCCGTCAGTTTGACACCTCAAACTAAAGTTTCTGAGTCTCTGGCCGTTTCTCAATACTCAAGTAAGCAAGTATGTACTTTCTTACTTGGGAAGTATATACTTGAGAAGTACGCTGGGAGTATATACTTCCCAAGTACGGGAGTACACAAGTATGTGGTTGTTTCTCAATACTCAAGTATGCAAGTATGTATGTATTGTTCTGCTGTTTGAATGGTGGCTGGTGCCAAGTGCTGCAGCCTCATTACCGCCACCTACGGTGTTGATAAATGAACATATGAAATACTTTTAATAAATGCATATATATGTTGTTATTATTTTTACATTTTAAATATTTAACTTCATTTATTAATTTATTTCTATTAAAATATACAATACAAATAATACAATGTGGAAAATAGATATGTTACAGCATTGCCAAACTATAAATACGTCATATCTTCATACACAAACCACATGTTTGAATTCTAAATGACTCGCCTCAAATGATGTTAAAACTTTGTTCCTGGACACAGAAAAATATTTATTTCAGATTTATATTTCTATTATTTGCTGCTATGCTCCGCCGAAATGTATTCTGGGATACATGGCCATCGCAAGTACGCTTAAGTCACCTCCGATGCATACTTGGTAAAAATGGGCGGAGCGAGAACACTTCCGGGTTTGAGAACCGTCCTCGCTGTTCGCTTACTTGAGAATTGGAACAGCACTTGGACTGAGGCTGATGACGTTTTCACAAGTACGGGAGTACGCAAGTACGCACACGTACGCACAAGTATGGATATTGAGAAACGGCCTCTCTGTTCAGTTTCCGGGCAGCACCTGAAGGCAGCAGCAGCTGCACCTGAAGGCAGCATCATTATCATTATCATCACCAGCAGAAGCAGTTCCCCTCCTCTTTCCCCGCCCCGGCTTACCCTCCTTGCCCGGCCCACAAACCACGGCTGTGTTCCCGCAGGGAGTCATTGGTTCGCCGCGTGTCGTGAACCATGGAGGAGTTAGCCAGAGAGAGCATCAGCCTGCTGGCTTCAGCCTCGGCTAAGCCCCCGCTGGACGTGGCCGTGGGTCCACGACTCGGTTCCGTAGGGGCCGTTTTCATCATGCTGAAGTCCGCACTGGGCGCCGGACTCCTCAACTTCCCCTGGGCCTTCGAGAGAGCCGGAGGAATCCGCAGCGCTGTGACCGTGGAGCTGGTGGGTCATTTCAGTTTAAAACCGTCTAAAAACCTACACCTGCTCCGAGTGGGTTTATTTATATGTGTGGTAGTGTTTTAAACTTGACACATAAACTTGTTAAAAGTTTGATTTTCTCACTTTATTTCAACATTAGTTTATTTATATTTCAAGTTTTGGTGTTGATTGTTGGTTGAGATTTATTGTTGTTTTTTTTAAAGCGGCCATTTTGACCAATTTTAGCAGAAAATGGAAAAAAAAGAAAGGCACAGGTGTTGGTGATGACAGTAATGATGGCGCTGTTCCGTTTATCTAAGTCAGGGCTGTGTGACAGTGAACCAGTTTGAGCCCAGAAACTAGCAAGCTAAATGGAATGCAGCCATCGTTCATTTAATTATATCCACCTGTGCTTTTCCACTAACTGTGATCCGTCAAAATGTCTGCTTTGAAAATTCATCTTTACAACAAAACATGATGAATTTAAGGCTTTTTTTGTAAACATACTGGAATATGTTGGCCTTTTATTTTAAATGTTAAACGTAACATATACAATTAGACAATTTAGACAGGGCAATTATTTCCTCTTTTTTTTTTTTTAAACGTACAATAGAAAATTGTAACTCTTCTTTAAGAGAACGAATAAAAAAGGAGATTGGGCCATTTTCCTTTTCTATTTATTCAACTTTAATGGAAAGAAACACATGAAAAACTATCAATTGGGAAGAGGAAGTAGTAAATACAAGAGGAATTTAAACATACTGAAGGATGTTGGCTTGCTGTTAACATTTACATAATAACTGTAAAACTTAAAGTAGATGTACAGGACCTTTTGTGTCTCACTGTCCTCTCTCTCTCCACTCAGGTCTCCCTCGTGTTCCTCATCAGTGGTCTGATCATCCTGGGCTACTCGTCGTCCATCAGCGGTCAGTGCACCTACCAGGCGGTGGTGAAAGAAGTGTGCGGGCCGGCCATCGGTCAGCTGTGTGAGATCTGCTACGTCTTCAACTTGTTCATGATCTCCGTAGCCTTTCTGGTCATAGTGGATGACCAGCTGGAGGAGTGTGAGTCAACTCCACTTTGGTGCCTCTATTTCTCATTGAATTAGAAATGTGGTCCATTATTATCCCTATCCTAATAATATTAGGATTAGGGGCGGGATTCACAGGGGTACCGTATGAGATACATGGTCCACAATAGGGCTGCCACAAACGATTATTTTAATAATCGACTCGTCACCGGTTATTTTTGCGATTAGTCGACTAATCAGATCATATGTAAATTGCAGGTTTATGCACTTTTATAACCATCATTAGCTTCCCATTGAAGTGTTTAAAGTATGTGCTAACTAAAAATAAAGACAATTAAGATTCAGTCAGCTTTTAATGAACTTTGCAGAACTTTGTAGCAGCATTTATGACATTTTTTAATGTGATAAATAAAATAAAATGAAGGCACAACTCTGGCATTAAACATTAGCTGTAAATGTTTAGTGCATTGTAAAATGGAAGCAAAAACTATGCACTTTGAATATATATTATAAAACATTAGCGTTATCACATTTCCTATTCAAACATGACATTGCTGTTGTAACGTTACAGCAAACGCATAACACGTGTGCTAAAGCTAATGAAATGGTCATTGTTAATATTAACAATTCCAGTTATAAGTAAGTAGCTCACTGTAATTTTACCAGCTAACTAGCCAATTAGCTTACTAATTGATGACTGTTCCTCTTAGTCAGACATTTAATCAGCAACAACGTGCTTCCTTTTCAGATGCTTGTGCATCGGGTTAGGGTTAGGTACTGCCATGGGAGGCAACTTCTGCCGGCCAGATTTTGCAATGCACATTTTTCTCTTTTTTTGGTAAAATGCTCCCAAACTTTCGAGCTCAAGTGCAGGATTTCTCAATTTATTCACTACATAGAGAACAAAGTGCATAAAGTCTATGTATTGAATTGGCGAGTGAAACTGGCAGCGACTCTTTACATTAGAGCTCTTTAATTTGTTAATTTAGATATCTATATTTGCCCTGGCATACTGATTATCGTATTGCACAAGGAAGGACGACGGGTCAAATAGGTATTTTGACCCCCTAGTATAGATGTTTGCATCTATATTTTTTTTATTTAGGGACACATGTTAACTGACTGTTCACTGTCCATGTGAGAAATTTCTATTATGTCCAAGTATTGCCCACTATTTGCCAGCTTTGAGATAAAAATAGTAGGTATTTTTTATCTAAAACTAAAACTTTGCCTGCATTGTTCAGTAAAGAGTAATATGTGAATCGGTGGTGGCAGAAAGGAGCTGAAGGAGACCCTCTGGGCTTACTTCCAGTGTTTTGGTCTGATGTGATGGTTCTCCGTTTTGTATTTTGTACCTTTCCTAAATCCTACACACTGTAGCAGGTCACGTCTTCCTGGTTACATCAGTTTCTCATCCTTCTTTTCTTAATTATAAGAATTATCACTTTTGTTGCTCAGCCTGTACGTTCTTGTTTGTGTGTTGTGTTGCAGTGTGCGGCTCCATGTATGAGCTGGTCACTGGTCTGCCAGAGTCAGATCTACCGCACCACTTCTACACAGACCAACGCTTTGCCCTGGTGTTGCTCTGCATAATCCTCATCCTGCCGCTGTCCATCCCCAAAGAGATTGGCTTTCAGAAATACATCAGGTCTGTGAAGTCTGTCTTGTTCTTGTTTGGTAGACAATTTAACACTTTTTCTTGTGTGATTTCTGTCTGAAGAAGATGTTTTTTTTGTTTTTCTGTCCTCCCACAGTGGTCTGGGCACTCTGGCTGCGACCTACCTGGCTATAGCCATCATCATCAAATACCACACCATGCCTTCTGTTATGGTTCATGTCACGCCGCTCTACAGCAGTGGGTATGTACCTGAGTTTTCAGACATGAAATCCAGAAAATGCCAAGAAATTTGGGGTCTTTCTGGGGTTTAGGCAGAATTACCTGCTGTGTTTCCCACTTCACTCACATTTCATAAAACCCCACTCAATGATGCAGGATCCACAAAGTGTCAGCTATGAGATGCATTCAAGGAACCCTGTAAATTCCCTCACTAGTGCAAACACATCTAAACTACTACTGCTGCTGCTGCCACCTGTGGTCAAAGATGCACTCCTACTTTATAGTTTTTCAATGTTGTTTCACTCACATTTTCCAGCAACTTCATAGTAACTGAGAAAATAGTCAGCGGCTTTATAGTGGATCAATATTCTCATCTTATTCTAAGTATAAAAAAAGAGTTTGGTCATATTCTGTTCACCCAAATGTTCTGAAACCTCCTGGAAAAATTCCATCTGACCCATTTTACCTGCGACAAAGAAAGTGGAGTTGCTCATTCTGAATCAATTTCACTGTGACTACATGCTTAGTCACAGTCCATTTACTGCTGCGTGAAGGTGTGTACCTCAGTTGTTTGGTTAGAAATGAGGTAAGAAGGCGTCGTTATACAAAAAAAAGTAGATTTATCTCTCTATCCTAGACAGTGATATCTCAGGAACTTTCGAATTTACACAAACAAAATGATCAAAGGTTGCAATGACTCTGGAGGAAAAATTGTGTCGACTGAAACCGACAATCAGGCATACAAACCATTTTTTTTATCATCTTCCTGGCTGTCTTATTTATGTCATAAATCTTTTTAATCAGTAGAACTAGTCCATGTTATTGGGTTTCTTTGAGGCAGCTTTCATGAGTCTGTGTATCCATAAATCTGCTGTGAAATCAGGCCACCGGCATCGACAAACTAGATCAAACTATTCTGCCGCCTCCTTCAACCCTCGTATTAATGTCGCTGACACTCGGGTCTAGCTCACTGACTTTGCCGCGGTCGCCCTCGTCAGCCCTGCACTTGTGACTGACAAATGGACACTATGGTAAAGTGTCTCTAAATGCCACGGCATTATAAATGGTGCCCTAATAATGGCTTCCCCCCCCCCTCCTCCTCCTCCTTCGTGTTCCTGTGGCATTTGTACACGTCAGAAAAAAATGACTGTTGTGTGTTTGTGTCTTTCATCTCTTCCTGTCTGTGTAGAATCAGCTCCTGGGCGTCAATGTTCAGTGTCATCCCAACCATCTGCTTTGGTTTCCAGGTGAGTGCAACAATTTTGAAGTGTGTGTGTGTGTGTAAACATTTTACAAAGACTATTATAGAATATTCTGTAATGACAGGAATGGTAGAGTACGCCATAGAGATTAGATACTTTATTGTCATAGTAAGAATATACACAACGAAATTCAGTTACGGACTCATAAATAAATAATAAATATATGCATTCACACTTTCCAACATACATTAACCAATTTTCACTTATATAATAAGTGATATATAACAGATATCGTACCCCTTCCTCCCCAGAAGCCAGTGTTGCCTGTTCATGGTTGAGAAAAAGGGCTGTAATATAATATTTATGTGAGTCACAGGAAATGAAATGTCCAATAAAATGTCTGAAGAAAGACCGACCAGGGAAATTATAGCTCTTAAGGGTTTTTCTGGGTACAGATGAATGTGACGGTGACAGGAAGAGTGGCGGATGGAACCTTCTGTTTAGAAATAAATGGCTTTCAGTGAAGTTACAGAGAACAGGATGAGGTTGTCCAAACTAGACTTAGAAAACATCCAGATGGTCTGTGCCAGTGTGGACTTCCAGAGTCACTGAAAGCAAAAGGAGAGCTTTCTTTTTTCCCCCTTAAAATCAGTTTTCAATATTTAAAACAATCATCATCTTGCCATTA
Source organism: Solea solea (assembly GCF_958295425.1). Lineage (NCBI taxonomy): Eukaryota > Metazoa > Chordata > Actinopteri > Pleuronectiformes > Soleidae > Solea > Solea solea. The sequence goes on from NC_081145.1 coordinate 25,867,373, forward strand.
AAGCAGTTTTTGGCATTTCTGTGAATGATTGTGTCCTTCAGGAAAGCAAAACCAGTTCACTTGTGGCAATGAAAATTGCAAATGTCACTAGAACCACTTCCTACTTTTGTACATGCACAGAGCAACAGAGAATCTAATTCTGGAAAAACAGTTGTTAAATATTAAATTTAAATGTACTTAAGGTGCCATCATTTAAAAACTCTTAGAACTGCAGGATTTTAAATTCAGGACCAACGAGGGAACATCTTGTCTCACACAATATCTATTATCTGTTTTACCTAAATGTATCCTCATGGTGCTCAATGAAAAGACTGAAAGATAAACATTTTTGGTGGACGTAATAAAACCAAAAACCATCCACATGGAAACTTCTCGTGCTCTGTTTTGTAATGAGGTCGACATTGGAGTGATGCAGTGTGTGAGTTCTCTCAATCGTATATAGAACCTGATCTTTCTCAGGAAAGTGTGATTAAGTGTAGTGTAAAGGTCATTGGGCCGCTGCAGCCCGGGGCCGCTGTGCTCTACAGGAGCCATGAGAGAGTGGAGCTTTTCATATTTAATAGCAGGGTGCGGTGGGCGGCTCGTTCTGTCAATCCAAAGCAGGACAGACTGATGTGGAACTTTCTCTTAAGTTGCCAAGGCAACCCCTGAAGGATGCTGACGGAATCTAATAAAATACGGGGTTAAGTGCGAAAGGACTGATGCATGTCATCTCATAAACCCACATGCAGACAACACATGCTGCCTCAGAGTGAGTGATTGCTCTGCACAGGGTTGAAAAGCCACTTGATGAGATCCTGAGAGCTGGAGGGGAGGGGAGGGGAGGGGAAGCCCCATTTTAAACCCAAATAATAATTTTTTTTCACACCAAACCGGGATGGTAAGACCTTTTGAATCTTCACTCTCTCCTGCTGCAGCACTAAACGGGTGAGAAACCTCAGTGTTGGTGATTCTCAATCTGTCTTGACAGTTAAAGCTGGGGTTTACAAGTGTGGAAATGCAAGAGACTGCACTCCACAATTAAAGGAGAAGTCAGACATTATTCTTTGGCAGCACATGGATTAACTGACTAATAGAGAATGCACCTGCCATCTTGGGAGTGGCAACGATGGATGACTTACTCTTGTGCTGCTTGAGGTGGGAAGTAGCAGCGTACTTCATATATATATATATATATATATATATATATATATATATATATATATATATATATATATATATATATATATATATATATATATATATATATATATATATATACATATACATACATACATACATACATACATACATACATACACTAAAATGAGAGTCCACGTTGATTGCACGCATTCATCTCTAATCCCACCCTCACCCTAGTGGACATTTTTAAACTCAACCAGAGAGGAAAATTAAGTAGATATTTTATTTGAACTAAACATTTGTGTGTTGCAGTGCCACGAGGCTTCCATTGCCATCTACAGCAGCATGGAGAACCAGCGACTGTCTCACTGGGTCTTCATCTCTGTGGTCTCCATGATCTTCTGTCTCATAATTTACTCCCTCACAGGTAAGAAGTTTTTTTTTTTTATTTTCCTCCTCGAGGAAAAGAGACAATTAGACAATTTGCCCTAACAAGATATAAAACATCAAACAACATTGAAAAACTATAAAGTAGGAGTGCATCTTTGACCACCAGGTGGCAGCAGCAGCAGTAGTAGTTTGGATAGTGGATTGTTTGTATGTTTGCAGTAGTGAGGGAATTTACAGGGTTCCTTGAATGCATCTCATAGCTGACACTTTGTGGATCCTGCATCATTGAGTGGGGTTTTATGAAGTTATTTTACACCTAGGGTTGTCACATTAAATCTAGACGTCCAGGTAGATTAAAATCTCCATTTTTAATATGTGGAGTAATGTGCATGTTTGTTTAAAAAAAAAAAAAGGCTTTCAAATCAAATGAAGTTTGCTGAAATAATATTTTGATTAATGCATGTCACTGAGATGAAAGAAGACATGCAGCAGTACTGAGGCTCAGCTCATGCATCCATTGTTGCCCCAATTCACTAATGTAATTGGTCTGTATTTGTTGGAGCTGTAGTGACGTTAAGATTAGCAAAGCTGTGCCAATTTAAAATATGAATGCTCAGCCAAAAAGTGGCAGTTATCAATGATTTAAATAATGGATCAGGGTCTGGATTGGACACCATCGGTCGGTGTTTGGGCTGAGAAGCAGTTATGGGCAAGAAAACATGCATAAACTTTACTTTTAGTAGCTTAAGGAAAAGCTCGCCTAATAGATTCTATGCCAGCTTAAGTGTTCCCTATATTAGGAATATTGTCATTGCTTTACCTTGTTGTGAAACAGACTCTTCTGTTGGGAAACTTGACGTTTTCTGTCACTTCAAGAACCACTGCAGGAGAATAACAGGGATTCTTACCTCACAGGATACAGGAGTTGTTGATTCAGTTCCCCAAACTCACTGATCTGAAAACAAACATTTTTATTTTTAGCGTTCTGGCTCATTACTGTCAGACAGTGTTTCTGCAGCTGGGTTTTGCCTCTGTTTTTACCATGAATTCATTCGGCTTCTCCCTTTAAGCCTCGACACAGCAGATCATAATGTTGTTTTCAGTGAGCTGCATGTTGAGTTGTTGTATCCAGATTTTACATTGGATGCCCTTCCTGATGCAACCCCCCCCCCCCCCCCCCCCCCCCCGCCCCCATTTATCCGGCTCAGTTAATTCATTCCTGTTTTAATCCCTGAATGATAGTGTTTCACGGCTGTACTGACACCCACCCACAATCCAAACACAAAAACACTCATCACATTTAAATCCACTTCTTCCTGCGTCTTTGCTGAGTCGGCTAAATTCTACACACTCGTGCTCCCTTTGCCAATAAGTTTTATCTGCCTGGATTTCATCAGGATTAACTATATTGATTTTCTTTTTGTCTTTAATTGTATTATCCCGCTCAGTGTCTTGGATTAATATACTGATGGACCTGCTATTGTAATTCATCTTTTCCCTCCCAGAATATTTATTTATATATTCCATCGACCGAGAATGATGGCGGGGTCGAGGAGGGGCGGGGCCGTGGAAATACACACACACAAACATGATTTTAGTTGTTGCCAGGACTTGCTTGACTGCTCCCGTTCTTTTCTGACAGTTTTAAATGTGTTTCATTGAAGTTCAAGCTGAGTGTAACCTTTGATGTCGGTGTACTTTTACTGCCAGTTTTTAAAGGTGTAGACCAGGGCTTTTTAGATGATGATGGACTTTTATAAAAATCTTTCCATTTACCAAATTCAGTGAAATGTATATTCTTTGTTCTCGCCATTAAAATATGTTTAATAAAATGAGATGCATTGGGCTTCTCAGTAAAGGCCTAATGAGTTCTTTTTTGATCAATACTGAAATCATAGTTATTTGTGTTGAGCTTGTGTGTGTGTTGTGGAACTGCTTTGGGTTTTTCCCTGCAGCCTCTGTATAATCCATAATTCTTCAAACCATTTAGTGAGGATTTCTGTATATGTTTTAAAATACATTATGTATCATGCATACAATTAGGTTGCAGTTAATTTACTAAATTCCATTAAGTTTATTTTGATTTGTAATAGCACCAAATCATAACGTATGTTATCTCAAGGAACTGTTCATGGACAACATCTAAATATCTTCTGGAAATGATTCAGTTTCTAATCCAAAAGGATATTAGGTGTCACAGATATGGCTGTACTTTACTTGCTTCATTTGCTTAATTAGTTGATAATCCCACCTAGAGCTGAAACAATTACTCGATGAATTGATTACTAATCAATTACTAAAGTAATCGTCAAATATTTTGATAATCTATTCATCCGTTTGAAGCTTTTTCATTATTAAAACAAGCTTTCTGTTTGTTTTTGCCTCTTAAATGTGAATATTTTCTGGTTTCTTTGCTCCATATAACAACAAAATCATTAAAACTGAATTATTTTAGTTTGGACAAAACAAGACATTCAAGAACATCATCGTTTCCAGGTTTGACGAGCACTGATCAACATTTTTTTAACGTTTTCTGACATTTTATGGACCAAACGATTACTAGATTAATCTTGAAACAGATTTCTATTTCGAAAATAACTGTTAGTTGCAGCTCTAATCCCACCCACTTCAAAGATGGTTTGTGTTCTATCTGTTTTCGTTGACTCTGCTCCTCGACTGACTTTAATACTTGTGACGCGTCCTTCTCTGTTGCAGGGGTTTATGGGTACCTGACATTCGGAAAGGACGTGAGGGCCGACATTCTGATGTCGTACACTGGCGATGATATTCTGATTCTCATCGCCAGGCTGCTGTTTGGAATCTCCATCATCACCATCTACCCCATCATCCTGCTGCTCGGCAGGTCGGTGACACGTGTCGCACGTTCAGTGTGATCCTCTAAGGAAGATTTAATCAAAAGAACAAAGTCTTATCTGAGATAAATCAGTTGATACCAAGTGAACCTGATGTGAAAGGTGAGACGCCTCCATCTCTCTTACCTCAGATCAGTGATCCAGGACCCCCTGCTGAGCTGGCGGCGGAAGCGTCACGGCGTGGTGACGGTGGACTTTGAAAACCGAAGCCGATACGTGCTGACGGTGCTGTGGATCGCAGTGACGCTGCTTATCGCCATCTTTGTGCCAGACATCAGCAAGGTGATCAGTGTCATCGGCGGGATCAGCGCCTTTTTCATCTTCATCTTCCCAGGTAAGCGCTCGGAGCCCCACGATGATTATTATTATTATTATTATTATTATTATTATTATTATCATCACGTGCAATGATTAAAGTGTGTGTTTGTGTTTGTACAGGACTGTGTTTGATCTTTGCCATGCAGTCTGTGCCCGTGTCCTGTAAAACCAGGTGAGAACCATCTACGTCATAATATATCATCAATATACACCGAAGTATAAAAGCAGAATCGATATTTACTAAAGAAATGAAAATTCTGTACATTTAAAGGTACAATGTGTACAGTTTGGCAATGTTTATTGGTGTAGTTGCACGTCCCTCACCTCACGCTCTGTCTCTTCCAAGTGTGTTATCGAACATTTTGTGGGTTATTGTAAAATCATGGTGGTCCAAAGTGATGTTTCTGACTGACAATTACATTAAACTGTCAAATGCTGAGCTTCTACATCATCATCAAACTTTAGTCTTGGATTCAATCTAGAGATGTTCCGATACCATTTTTTCCCTCCCGATACCGATTCCGATACTTGTGCTGTGGGTATCGGCCGATACAGAGTACCGATACCGATACCAGTGTGTTATAAAAAAAAATATATCATACTACGCCTGCATGACTGATATGATTATCATTTGTGGTAAGGTTTGGCTCAGGTTAAACCCTCTGTAAAACATGAACAAATACAGCAAATGGACACCATTTATTTTTACCAGTGATGTGTTATTTCGTTTTTCAGCTTGTACGTTTGTTTTGATTCTGGTCCAAACACGGCAGCACTGGCAGTGCTTCATGTTTCCATGACGACTGACTGGGAAAGGACGCGCATTTTTTTTCATGACTCCAGATAGTTAAAATGAGTCTCTGAAGTAACGCTAAACTTTAAAAACAGAGGCATACATACACAGGACACAGGTACGCTGGTTAGTTGTAGCGCTGCTCTTTTCGTTTAATAAACGAGCCGCTCCGGTTTGACTGTAGGCGCGCTAACGGAGCTAGCGCAGCTAACAACACTAACGGAGCTAACTGGTAAATACTGCCAAACCGCCGACATGATGAGCTAACGTTAGCTCCTTGTCTACAGGTGTCAGGTGATCAGTTCTTCTTCACACCTCTAAAACAGCACAGCGCAACTGTTTCAAGAGCGGCGAAGAAGAACCGTGTCAGAGCTAACGGAGCTCTAATAAATTCCGTGGTATCGGATCGGTGCATGGACTCCAGTACTCGCCGATACTGATGCCCACATTTTCGGCAGTATCGGAGGCATTTCCAATACTGGTATCGGAATCGGAACAACTCTAATTCAATCATGGGGTGTTGTTTTTCATCTCCCTCTACAGAGTCGTCCTCACAGTTTGGGGAGTTGTGACGCTGATCAGTGGAGCCTTCATCTTTGGTCAGAGCACCACCATCGCTGTCATGCAGCTGCTGGGAAAGATCTGACTCCACCTCCCCTCGCAGATCTGTGTTTTCATGGAGAGAACGCTGACCACGTGTGAATCCCCCCCCCCTCTCTCCCTCTCCTGTACAGCTCATGTTGAGTTATGGCCACCATGGACTCTTTAAAAGTGAACTGATCTCCCCCCTCCACACTAAGTTCATTATATGGAACTTTGGCTCGGGTTACCATGACGATGAGCTCCGTCCTCCGATTGAAATCCTCAGGTATTTCGGGCCCTTTGTTGATTTTCTGTTTTGTACATATCAGTATTGAACGTGTCAGTGTTCAGTCTGTGGGTTATGATGAAGATTGACATTTGATGTGAGCGAGCACAAAGTTTGTCACATAAACATAAAACTGTCGGAGTTAACGTCAAAAATAATGCAAGATCCTAACAGGATCTGGAAGGTTCCACTGCCATAAAAGAAAAGACGTTAGTATGTTTAACACGAAAGAGCTGCCTCCTGGTGTGTGGGAGTAAAAACACCAAGTATTGTTTCACGTTTGAAGAGATTTACGGATAAAATTTTGCACAAAATCACTTGGTTAAAAGACTCAAAAAGAGTCTCGGAACAGTTATTTGCAGTAAGAGTGCACTGATGGTAAAAGTCTGGGCCGATTCCTACGTGACAATTCAGCTCACAGTAAATACCGACACTGATGTCTTTTCTGTTTTATTTTTGTTCACTTTGTGACGGATAAGCAAATAAATCTTTATCTTATAACTCAAACCTGAACTTGGCTGTTTTTAAGTCTTTAACCCTTCTCACTCTTTGGATCATTTCAAATTCAGTCTTATAAATATCTTCAGGAATAACCTTCAGCTTTACTTTCAGGGAATTGTTTAGCCTCTTATTCAATTATATGACAAAGGGACTTTATTGGCCATTGGCTAAATGAATTTAAACGTCTTCAAACTTCACAAAGTGATCACAGTCAGTGTTTTCAAATCAAAGTCAAACAAAAAAGGTTTCCAGGTTTCTAGTTTTATTGAACTGCATCACTCTACATCATCTAGAATTTCAACAAGATAATCTTTTAAGACCATATATATATATATATATTCATATATAATACTTGCATCCCTGCAATAAGTCTCTACACGTAAGAAGAGAAAGCTGTTTTACTGAAACGTACATTAAAGAATTAATATTTCATTGCCATAAAAGTGAATGTTCATTCATGTATGCCATTTTTTTTTTTCTAGTCATATATTGTATATTTCATATAATAGATTTTTAGTCTCTGTCTCCTTTTCATAGGAATACTAGAAAATAAAGAAGGTAAGAAAAGCACAAAACCCATTGAAGAGTAGCATGGCCTAATACTACAGCAAAGAAGTTACTGGACATTCAGTTGGCATGCACTCAGTAAAAGGATAGAAAAGAACACACCCATAGAAGGGAAAGAGATGGCCTTGATGTCTTTTTATATCATGTAACAACACTTGTTGAGGTAAACCTGGTGACACGCTGCTCAAACCCACCAGCCTCACTACAGCTACAGGTACATACATATCCATCCGCTGTTTTTTACGTGTTGCCAGAAAAAACATTGAATCAAGGCCAGCTTCACTACATTTCAGTGGCGCAACTCTTTCATGGTATGATGGCGTGGTGGGAGGGTCCGAAAACAACAGGTGGCACAGTCTGAAAAGGGACGTTCAGGAATGTATCATCTGCTTTTTTTCTCAAACAGTTCACTCGCTACGTCTGACCGCACATACGCGACCCAAACCCAAGCTGGGCTCAATGTACAGTACCTGTACAACAGAGAAGCCCTCAGTTAGAGCGCGTGGCTGCATTGAGCTGGACACTGTGTCACTGTGGCTGTCGGTGAACCACCGACATGTAAACATCATAATCCATGCTATATGACTTTAATTCTGTTCAGAATACGGCCGCTCTGTCTGTGAAACACACTGGGATACAATGAAGAGTTGACCTACGGTTAAAGAGATACAGGGCCTTATAATTAAAACAAACCTTTTGATTTTTCTGCATCTTACACCTAAATCATTTCGGTTTGTGGACAAAAGAAGACATTTGAGAACGTCATCATTTCCAGGTTTGGGAGACGCCAATCAACATCAATTATGAAAAACATTATTTGCAGCCCCAAAGAGATGTTAATTATCTAAATGAATGTTGCCTCTTTCATTCCCACACTGCATTATGTCATGTCAGTAAAGATTTTCCTGAGCAGTTTATGATCTCAATCTCTAGTTTGAGGTCTTCTTTCATACAGCATGGTGCCCATTTTGTCAAATACACATGTGGTAGGGTTTCCTGTGCAGTTAGAGGTGGTTCTTCTTCCCTAAGCCTCACTCAGTAGGTGGCGTTGTAACGAAAATGTACCTAAATATCAACTTCATTTCTTTCTTTCTTGCACAAAATTCAAGTATTTCAATGACCCATGTCTATTTTCAAAAACTTTCAAGCACCGATTGAAATCTGACCTGACGTTGTAAACCGTTCCAGTTTAAATTCAAATCCAGATGTCATAAACTCCACTGTGAATCCCAGATTAGTTTCTTAGACAAATCAGCGAAACCTTCGCATGCATTTTCTTAAAGCTTGTGTACTACAAATTACTCTTACAGTTTATGCCATAACATTTTTCACAGACATTCCTTGCCCCCCGCCGCCCCGCCCCGCTCAGTGCAGCCATGCAGTGCTCTAAAAGAAAGCAGCGGTGCCAGATTCCACATTAATATCAGAGTAGCTGTATCCCCCACAGTTCTGGCAGGTGACAGAGTGGCTGTCAATCACAGAGGACAAGAGAGAAAATAAACACAACAGTGAGACGGATGAAGAGATGGCACCTTTGAAAGTAGCTTTACAAAGGAATGACTCGTTGATAAATCTTCAATCTGATAAACAGTAAATACTATATATCTCTAAATACTCTCATCATACTCAACAACCTCTAATATACACTAGCTTTTAGTCACAATATTCACTCATTTTTTACATTGTGCTTTCTGAATGAGAGTCTGATTGTTGTGTGGGTTAGGGTTAAGTGGTGTAAGTAGTGGTGAGGCGTCAGTAGATCTGATCAATTTCCAACAAAGCCAAAAAAAAAACCACTTTACCTCGACTGTTTTTTTTTATAACCAGTAATTCCAGATTGCTTTTTTGGGAGGTCACTTGAGAATAATAACTGCAGAGACCAGACCCAGTGATGCGACCGTGTATGTGACAGACAGCTGAGATTTGCACCAACCAGGCTGCAGATTAAGATGGATTTTGTTGTTTTTTGCACTTATTGGGGACACACATATTTATATGTCAACGACTGGTGCTTCTCAAAGTCAAGGAAGGATCCTCCAACGGCTGAATTTCAAGGATGTTACATCACCGCATCCACCTGAAGGACTGTTCCAGGGTGTAGCATCCTTCAAATTCTACCAAGGATTGAGTCAATCATACGGCTAATTTACAAGCATACATGTTGTACTGTATATCCTCACTGCAGTGGGTGGGTGCATATTTTGTTGTAATAGCCAAGTATATTTTTATATTTGTCAGTAAAACATGTAAATGTCAGTATTTTGACATTAATCATAAAATATATCATGATATTCCATCTTGTATTCACAATAATGAAATTCATGACAATATTTCGCACAGAATTTCTCAAAAGTGTTGGTGATTTGGAACTACATAAAAAAACATTTATGATGCAAATTGAGTCTATTAATATTAAATACACAGCGAAATGACTTAAATATAAAGAGGCGGACCTCATTAAATAAATTTGGGAGCCAGCAAGAGACGGCTAACTGCGGTTAAGCTGCGGTGTCTGTGTTTGTTAGCCGATGTTGCTAGTTAGCATAGTTAGAATGCCGGCTAATATAAAATATAGACAATATTCAAACACAGGATGACTTTTATGTCCACTTATATTTTCTACCTGCTTAATGTTTCATGAACAGCCACTCGTCAGTCACTCAATGTAACAGAAACAAACACTTTTTGAAGAATAATTTACGGGTTTCCAGAATGCTAGCTAGGTGCGTGGTCTCTGCAGAGGCGGACATGCTTAAGGAAAGACCCTTAACTTTGAGAAGACCCTTATGTGTGGTAGAAATGTGCGTGAAGCCTAATTTTCTCTAGTGATGCGTTGATAAAGTGGTGCACTCTGTGAAACTGTCTTTGTGTCAAAACGTTAACTGCAACACTCCACTGTTTGTTGTTGCGTAATCTAAAACCAAGAGGCCTCGACTGAAAGACCACCAGTGGGATTTCCCTGCTTACTGGGAGTTTCACGTCACATCAAAAAGAAAAAAAGAAATAAAAAATGAAGTAGTTGTTTGAAACTCCTTTGAAAAACCTCCTTTAGCATGTGATGATGTTTTAAGGCTTTATATTCAGTGTTGTTCAGATGGATGTCTCTGATTCTGGTGTTCTGATTCAACGCAAACTGTTTTCCGATAAGCTCAACAGCAACTGTAGAGAGCTACTGCCACTTAACGATGACAATAAATACAAATATAATAATCATAATAATAATAATAATATAAGAGAACAACATTGGCAATTATGTACAACTAGACTTCCACAGCTAATAAGCTACCCATCACCAGAGTCGGACCAGGAATATACAAACAGAAGGCAGAGATAAAACGATGTGTAGCTGCATGGAGAACAGTGAGGCGCTGCCTTTTTCACTCTACTAAGTCTCTTCTGTCTCAAGGTAGCAGCAGACTCTTTTCGAAAAGTCAGTAAATGATCCTTTGACAGCAAAACAATCACCTCTAAAACGAGCCTGAGGTCAACAAACTAATAAAAACTCAAATAAAGAAACCAAAAACGCTACATGAAGAAATATCACTCAGTGTTTCTCTACATGTCTGTATCTACATGGGGTTTCAATGCTCGCGACAGTTTTCTGCAGTTTTTCCTCCTGAAACATGCTAAATAATTGTCTTAGACGTTATTCCACAGCAGCCATTGTGAAGATCTCAAGGTTAAGAAATTACAGTTCATCGCCAAACAAGTAAAAACATGACAGAATTCAGTTCATTTTACAAGATAATGTGTTTGTTTTTGTCTTTTTTCTCCCCTGAAACAAACCTTGGAAAAAGGTAATGTAAAGTAATGTAACCCTGGTTTTTGTTTGTAGTGTACTGAGCTACCTCTCTTAAAGGCTAGACCCACAAACTCTTTAGTCAGGAGTAAGGTATATTCAGGTTTTAATGTTTGGATTTAATGATGCTAATGTAGCTACAAGTATTTGCTGCTCATTATTATTGGAGCTCGAGAGCCTTCAAGTTCTTCAAGTTTATGTATGGGATGCTTGGTCCTACGTTCCCCAGTTCTACATACTCTAATGTCCTCTCACAGTCCTGAAAATGATGTTCCTCTGCTCCTCTGCTTACTAACAAATATTGGGAACTTGTCATGTGTTCCACAGCACTGCAGAATAAGTTTCACTATTATATGCCCACATTTAAAGGAACTAATTAGGTTTACTTAGGAACATATGACCTTGGGGGACATAAAAGCTTGGGAATGTAAGAAATTGGGAATAAATTACTCTTAGTTCTTGGGAACTTAAAATCTTTGGGAGGCAAGGAGTTGAGAACATATGACATTGGGAACATATAAATCTAGGGAATGTAAGAACTTGGGAAAAATATGATCCTGAAAACAAAATATTGGGAACCTGAAATATTTGTGAAGTATGGACTTGGGAACGTATGAAATCTGGCGAATGTAAGAATTAGGAACATATGATCCTAGGAAGATAAAATCTTGGGAACATGACAATGGAATCATGACAACTTGGGGAAACCTGTGGACACATGACCCAAGAGACAGCACATTTTAAGAGACTATAGCGTGAAGAGAATACTTTTACTTTATAGAGGATTCAACAGAGCTCTTTACATCAGCAGCAGCCATCTTGGTTGTTTCATCTTTAGGACAAATCTACCTGCACAAGAGTAAATCAGAACTGCCAGAACTCTCTGTCTGGTCTCTTCATCAAGTCCCTTGTTCAGAAACTCACGGTAACCCTCAAGCTAAAGTTTAGTCAAGCATGCAGTGATTTCCTGAGATTACAGATAATATTGGTGTGTTGGAACCTCATTTACCCAACATACTGTATCACTGGAAGTTCAGAATGGCTGATGTGGGAATAATGTCCAAACAATGTGGTCATTTTACAAATCAAAAAAATAATAGTTGTTGGAACAAAATAATGTGGAAAGAGCAGCTACTATGATGTGACAGCTTCGTGTAAATTCTACCTTTAATATAAATTATTAATAATAATAATAATAATAATAATAATAATAATGAGGGGGAAAACAAAACGACACAATGCTCTTCCCAAAAACAGTTACTGCTACATGAAAAACTCAACCGCGGGTCCATGCTACATGACAAACTCCACCTCACCAGTGGCTCAAAAGCTACTTGAATCATGAACATGAAATAATCCAAAATCTCAAACCAGCAAACTACCCAGGGGCGAGATGCAAACGTGTTTAAATAATCTCACGCCGTAAAATGCATTTTTTTCACTGAAGTTGACACCATTGATTTGCACTGTGTAAACATGTACTTACAAAAAGAGTTGAGGGAATGTGAGGATTGAGGGGGCATAGGAGGAGGAGGAGGAGGAGGAGGAGGAGGAAAGGGGAGTGAGAGTGGGTGAAAATGCAAAGGGACAAAAAAGGTTTAAAGAGGACGTGGACAGAGTCCAGGAGTCTTGACGTGTTATCTTCATCATGCTCAGGCCCTCTTCACGCTGCACCAGGCGGCTGCAGAGAAACAGACAAAGAAAGAGCACTTTTCATCAGTAAAGGCACATTCCAACAGAATTACATTTAATAACTCATTATTATAGAGTTTAAAAGAAATTTAAGAAGATTAAAAATGTTCAAAGTTATTAGTAACTCAGTGATTACTACCACATTCTTACCTAAGTGTTAGCAGTAGGTTAAAAACATTCTTCCATTTGCTATTAGCAGCTAATGTCATGAAATCACCAGACTGCTCATTTAAAAGTTCCTTGTTTAACGCTGCATTCCATTAGTGTCGGAAGTCAGAACTGGGAGTGACGTCACCTCTGATTTGATCGCATTCCAGTTGAGAAGTCGGGGAAAAAACATGGATGCAAACTTTTCTCGGGCTAGCCACTGTTAGCCAACGTTAGCAAAACAATGTAATACTCAGTATTCCGAATGGTTGGTAGTTCAAGTCCCTCTTAGGTCAAAGGGTACCATAACCTCATTGTTTCTAACAAACAGGCTCAGGACTTGTTTTTGTGTATTAATGAGGGCATGTGACATCTAATACAAACAATGTTTTTGTAGACAAAAGTTATAGTTATTCGGGTCAAGGTCTCGGGTCTCTCCCTGAGTACCCGATCCCCATTAATTTATCCCCAGCCACAGAATCTCCTCTTGCTGGTGCCAAGCTCAGATAAATGGGAGGGTTGTAAAAAATTCCTGCCAAATAAAATGTGCAGCTCATGTGCTGCAGCGCCCCCTAGAGGCTAGAAAAACTAGAAACTAAATTATGTGATGGACTGGCTTCATATGAATTTAACAGTGTTTTTAGCAGCAGATTTGTGAGGTTGTTCTGTTTTATGAAGTTGAAAATCGCACCAGAAGAGGGCGCTCCAGCTTAAACTTCTGACTAGAGACTTGAAAAATTCCAACTTCTTGACTTTGGAACGCAGCATTGTTCTGCAGCTCTTTGACCACTGACCTGGCACGGCTACAGAGGAGACGGCCTCGGGCTGGCACAGTGTATCCACCTTCACATGCTGAAAGGCTTTGTTGGGGGGAGACTGGAGGTGTCTGCGAACAGAGGAGAACACACACACACAGACAACTTTACACACACCGCCTAAAACCGCTTAGCATGCCCCTCAGCCTTTACTGTAGGAGTTGAAATATTAATGGCAGTGAGACGCTGTGATCAGTGGAGCAGAAACTCTGATCAGCAGGCAGCTACATCAGCAGCCTCTGCTCGTGGTCGTACGCTAAATCATGATCACCTGACTCGCGGTGAGTGCTGAAGACTGTCAACTCACAGTGACAGTAATAGAAGTAATGAAAGCTCTCTTTATTTGGTGATCACCGGTCAATAAAGAACAAGAACGGCAGGCTCAGCCGTGAAAGATTTAAAATAGAGGCAGAGTGCTGACTCAGTCATTTCACCAAACAAAGTGATGACTTTTAATATTTTTAAAGTGGATCAGTATTAGGAATGGGCCCATTTGGCAGCGATCGGCCTCCACACAGCATTTTACGCAAGTTTCATTCTGACTGATGCTCTGGCTTCAATTTTTAGAATTGCAGCTACTTTAAATGCATTAAAAAAACATACACACACACACGCAGGCAGCACTGGGCGGCAGATATATTCGTGAAGAGCCTCAGGTTTTGGATTAAAATGTTCCATTAGAGCCAGACGTGACTGCAAAAACTCACCTCTTCCACTCTTCCTCTCCGTCCCAGAACTCGTAGACGACGAAGGATAAACCGTCTGGCAGACGCACGGCGGTCACACTGGAGACGAGAGGGATGACAGAAGGAGATTATGTGTTTGTTACTTTGTAAATTCTGTACTTTACTTTGCTATTTATATTTCTCGCAGCTTTTACTCTAACTATCTTTGTTACTCGACACTACCAAATAAAATCAGAAGAAGAACAGTTGGTATTATGGTCTGTATTTATAGAGAGCTTTTCTAGTCTTGATGAGCTGCTTTACACTACAGTTTTCACCCATTCACCCATTCACATGCTGCAACATGGGGTTAAGTGTCTTTTCTCAAAGACACATATAGATTAGCAGAGCCAGGAATTGAACCCACAACCTTCCAGTTGAAAGACAACGTGCCCTACCACTGAACGACCATGACTCAATCCTTAACTCCTCACTTTTTTCATACTTTTACTTTTGAAACTTAAGTACATTTTATAACAGAAAATGACTTTTGATACTTAAGTACAGTAAATGTCATTTATGTTTACTTTAGTAATATTATAAAACAAAAGTGACTTCAACTTCTACCAAAAACATTTTCTGGTAAAGATACTTGTACTTTTACTGAAGTCAAACTTTATACTGAACTTTATACTGTCTCCAGCATTTGGCTTCTCCTTCTATAAAAGTTTTTATAGTTCTCTCGAATTTCTATCATTCGAGAGATTTACTCCTGGTGAGAAATATGGACTTTCAAAAAAAATGAAATAAAAAAAATACTCTTGGCAGGCATGGATGATTAATAGAAGAATTATACTTCAAATATTTGTTATGATTTGAAATGCTTCTTGAACTCTGGATATTATGTTGGAGCTGTTTTGTTTTTGCTTTGTATCTTAGTGAATTTGTATGTGTTCTTTTTTGTTTTTGTTTTTTTTTAAATATATTCAGTTTTGTTGTCTGTTTCTGTATATAATGCACTCAGTTTACATGTGTGATTTGTGTATATGAATGAAATAAACACAATTAATAAATGGTTTGCGTTAATACGTCAAGTAAGCAACTGTTAGCTCCGTTTCCGGTTTAGATTTATTTTGAAAGTCTGTATCTTTGTGTTTCAATGCAACGTAACATCAGAAAAAATATGAAGAAAACGGAAAAATGGTGACAAAGTTCAGAGGAAGATGCACATTACAAAGACTGAGTAGATAACGCATTTAACAGAAAGCAGTTGAATAATTATTGTTTTGTGTCTTTTATTTAATGGCTAATGTATCTGCTAGCTTACTCAGTGGTGGAGATCCATCTGCTATCAATGCTCATGCTAATGCTAATGTTGTGTTTTTCTGTAGCTCTTACATTTTCTTTTAACATCAATTAAACTTTTTGACCATCAGTAATGGCTCTCCCTTTCTTTGACTGGATGCTACAGTATTTATTTAGTTTTAATAACCACTTAAAGCTGCTTTACTTTACAATTTTGCCATTCACCCAGCACATTTCCTATCACAAATCTTTCATAGCCAATCACAAGCCGCCAACACGTGGAGTCAAGTATTGTAGACGATTAGAGCCGGGAATCAAACTCACTCCCTTCCAGTAGAAAGACAACTCGCTCTACCACTGAGCTACTGTCGCCCGAAGAAAACAAAAGAAACAGACACAATGATAGTTTCAGGGAAAACAGAATGTGTGCACACGTCGTGTGATTTATTTTCTATATTTATACATCGAGCACTTGAGGGAATGAAAATGAAAATCACATCTATAAAAATCTATATAAAAATTTGCTGTAAAAGAGTGGATCGAGGGCAGAGAAGAGGAATTTTTTGTCTCATGTTGGACAACATACTAAACTATGACATTTTTGTCTCATGTTGGACGACATACTAATCTATGACATTTTGTCTCATTTTGGACGACATACTAATCTAGGACATTTTTGTCTCATGTTGGACAACATACTAAACTATGACATTTTTGTCTCATGTTGGACGACATACTAATCTATGACATTTTGTCTCATTTTGGACGACATACTAATCTATGACATTTTTGTCTGATTTTGGACGACATACTAAACTATGACATTTTTGTCTGATTTTTGGACGACATACTAATCTATGACATTTTTGTCTCATGTTGGACGACATACTAATCTATGACATTTTTGTCACATTTTGGACGACATACTAATCTATGACATTTTTGTCACATTTTGGACGACATACTAATCTATGACATTTTTGTCACATTTTGGACGACATACTAATCTATGACATTTTTGTCACATTTTCGACGACATACTATACTATGACTTTTTTGTCACATTTTGGACGACATACTATACTATGATTTTTTTGTCACATTTTGGAAGACATACTATACTATGACTTTTTTGACCGATTTTGGACAACATACTATACTATGATTTTTTTGTCACATTTTGGAAGACATACTATACTATGACTTTTTTGAGCGATTTTGGACGACATACTATACTATGATTTTTTTGTCACATTTTGGAAGTCATACTATACTATGACTTTTTTGACCGATTTTGGACAACAAACTATACTATGGCTTTTTTGTCTGATTTTGGACGACATACTATACTATGACTTTTTTGTCACATTTTGGACGACATACTATACTATGATTTTTTTTAGCGATTTTGGACGACATACAATACTATGACTTTTTTGAGTGATTTTGGACGAGATACTATACTATCACATTTTTGTCACATTTTGGACGACATACTAAACTATGACATTTTTGTCTGATTTTTGGACGACATACTAATCTATGACATTTTTGTCACATTTTGGACGACATACTAAACTGTGACATTTTTGTCTGATTTTTGGACGACATACTGATCTATGACATTTTTGTCTCATGTTGGACGACATACTTAACTATGACATTTTGGTGACTTTTGGACGACATACTAATCTATGACATTTTTGTCACATTTTGGACGACATACTAATCTATGACATTTTTGTCACATTTTGGACGACATACTAATCTATGACATTTTTGTCACATTTTGGACAACATACTATACTATGACTTTTTTGTCACATTTTGGACGACATACTATACTATGATTTTTTTGTCACATTTTGGAAGACATACTATACTATGACTTTTTTGACCGATTTTGGACAACATACTATACTATGATTTTTTTGTCACATTTTGGAAGACATACTATACTATGACTTTTTTGAGCGATTTTGGACGACATACTATACTATGATTTTTTTGTCACATTTTGGAAGTCATACTATACTATGACTTTTTTGACCGATTTTGGACAACAAACTATACTATGGCTTTTTTGTCTGATTTTGGACGACATACTATACTATGACTTTTTTGTCACATTTTGGACGACATACTATACTATGATTTTTTTTAGCGATTTTGGACGACATACAATACTATGACTTTTTTGAGTGATTTTGGACGAGATACTATACTATCACATTTTTGTCACATTTTGGACGACATACTAAACTATGACATTTTTGTCTGATTTTTGGACGACATACTAATCTATGACATTTTTGTCACATTTTGGACGACATACTAAACTGTGACATTTTTGTCTGATTTTTGGACGACATACTAATCTATGACATTTTTGTCTCATGTTGGACGACATACTTAACTATGACATTTTGGTGACTTTTGGACGACATACTAATCTATGACATTTTTGTCACATTTTGGACGACATACTAAACTATGACATTTTTGTCTGATTTTGGACGACATACTATACTATGACTTTTTTGTCACATTTTGGACGACATACTATACTATGATTTTTTTGAGCGATTTTGGACGACATACAATACTATGACTTTTTTGAGCGATTTTGGACGACATACTATACTATGATTTTTTTGTCACATTTTGGAAGACATACTATACGATGACTTTTTTGACCGATTTTGGACAACATACTATACTATGATTTTTTTTGTCACATTTTGGAAGACATACTATACTATGACTTTTTTGACCGATTTTGGACGACATACTATACTATGACTTTTTTGAGCGATTTTGGACGACATACTATACTATGATTTTTTTGTCACATTTTGGACGACATACTATACTATGACTTTTTTGACCGATTTTGGAAGACATACTATACTATGACTTTTTTGACCGATTTTGGACAACATACTATACTATGATTTTTTTGTCACATTTTGGAAGACATACTATACTATGTCTTTTTTGAGCGATTTTGGACGACATACTATACTATGATTTTTTTGTCACATTTTGGACGACATACTATACTATGACTTTTTTGACCAATTTTGGACGACATACTATACTATGACTTTTTTGTCTGATTTTGGACGACATACTATACTATGATTTTTTTGAGCGATTTTGGACGACATACAATACTATGACTTTTTTGAGCGATTTTGGACGACATACTATACTATGATTTTTTTGTCACATTTTGGAAGACATACTATACTATGACTTTTTTGACCGATTTTGGACGACATACTATACTATGACATTTTTGAGCAATTTTGGACGACATACTAATCTATGACATTTTTGTCACATTTTGTACGACATACTAAACTATGACATTTTTGTCTCATGTTGGACGACATACTAATCTATGACATTTTTGTCTGATTTTTGGACGACATACTAATCTATGACATTTTTGTCTCATGTTGGACGACATACTAAACTATGACATTTTTGTCTGATTTTTGGACGACATACTAAACTATGACATTTTTGTCTGATTTTTGGACGACATACTAATCTATGACATTTTTGTCACATTTTGGACGACATACTAATCTATGACATTTTTGTCTGATTTTTGGACGACATACTAATCTATGACATTTTTGTCTCATGTTGGACGACATACTAAACTATGACATTTTGGTGACTTTTGGACGACATACTAATCTATGACATTTTTGTCACATTTTGGACGACATACTAAACTATGACATTTTTGTCTGATTTTGGACGACATACTATACTATGACTTTTTTGTCACATTTTGGACGACATACTATACTACGATTTTTTTGAGCGATTTTGGACGACATACAATACTATGACTTTTTTGTCACATTTTGGACGACATACTATACTATGATTTTTTTGTCACATTTTGGAAGACATACTATACTATGACTTTTTTGAGCGATTTTGGACAACATACTATACTATGATTTCTTCGTCACATTTTGGAAGACATACTATACTATGACTTTTTTGACCGATTTTGGACAACATACTATACTATGATTTTTTTGTCACATTTTGGAAGTCATACTATACTATGACTTTTTTGAGCCATTTTGGACGACATACTATACTATGATTTTTTTGTCACATTTTGGAAGTCATACTATACTATGATTTTTTTTGACCGATTTTGGACGACATACTATACTATGACTTTTTTGTCTGATTTTGGACGACATACTATACTATGACTTTTTTGTCACATTTTGGAAGACATACTATACTATGAATTTTTTGAGCGATTTTGGACGACATACAATACTATGACTTTTTTGAGCTATTTTGGACGACATACTATACTATGATTTTTTTGTCACATTTTGGAAGACATACTATAGTATGACTTTTTTGACCGATTTTGGACAACATACTATACTATGACTTTTTTGAGCCATTTTGGACGACATACTATACTATGATTTTTTTGTCACATTTTGGAAGACAAACTATACTTTGACTTTTTTGAGCGATTTTGGACTACATACTATATGATGATGATTTGATGAAAACCACAATAGTGAGTTTGGTGTAGTGGTTAGCACTCAAGCCTTTGATCTAGAAGACCCAGGTTCAATCCCTGTTTGGAACAAAGAAACTCTGCAATCACGAGACGTGCAGTATGACATTTTTGTCAAATTTTGGACGACATACTAAACTAGGACATTTTTGTCTCATTTTGGACGACATACTAAAGTATGACATTTTTGTCAAATTTTGGACGACATACGATGTACTAAACCATGACATTTTTGTCACATTTTGGACGACATACTAAACTATGACAATTTGGACGACATACTAAACTATGACAATTTGGACGACATACTAAACTATGACATTTTTGTCAATTTGGACGACATACTAAACTATGACATTTTTGTCAAATTTTGGACGACATACGATGTACTAAACCATGACATTTTTGTCACATTTTGGACGACATACTAAACTATGACAATTTGGACGACATACTAAACTATGACAATTTGGACGACATACTAAACAATGACATTTTGGACGACATACTAAACTATGACATTTTTGTCTCATTTTGGACGACATAATAAACTATGACATTTTTGTCAAATTTTGGACGACATACTAAACTATGACATTTTGGATGACATACTAAACTATGACATTTTTGTAAAATTTTGGACGACATACTCATAAACAAGACATTTTGGAAGACATACTAAAGTATGACATTTTTTTTCAAATTTTGGACGACATACTAAACTATGACATTTTGGACGACATACTAAATTATGACATTTTTGTCTCATTTTGGACCACATACTAAACTATGACAATTTGGATGACATACTAAACTATGACATTTTGGACGACATACTTAATTATGACATTTTGGACGACATACTAAACTATGACATTTTTGTCTCATTTTGGACGACATACTAAACTATGACAATTTGGACGACATACTAAACTATGACATTTTGGACGACATACTTAATTATGACATTTTGGACGACATACTAAACTATGACATTTTTGTCTCATTTTGGACGACATACTAAAGTATGACATTTTTGTCTCATTTTGGATGACATACTAAACTATGACATTTTTGTCTCATTTTGTACGACATAATAAACCATGACATTTTTGTCAAATTTTTGACGACATACTAAACTATGACATTTTTGTCAAATTTTGGACGACATACTAAACTATGACATTTTTGTCAAATTTTGGACGACATACTAAACAAGACATTTTGGAAGACATACTAAAGTATGACATTTTTTTTCAAATTTTTGACGACATACTAAACTATGACATTTTGGACGACATACTAAAGTATGACATTTTTTTTCAAATTTTTGACGACATACTAAACTATGACATTTTGGACGACATACTAAATTATGACATTTTGGACGACATACTAAAGTACGACATTTTTGTCTCATTTTGGACGACATACTAAACTACGACATTTTTGTCTCATTTTGGACGACATACTAAAGTATGACATTTTTGTCTCATTTTGGACGACATACTATGACATTTTTGTGAAATTTTGGACAACATAATAAACTATGACATTTTTGTCTCATTTTGGATGACATACTAATCTATGACATTTGTGTCAAATTTTGGACGACATACTAAAGTATGACATTTTTGTCTGATTTTGGACGATATACTAAACTATGATATTTTTGTCAAATTTTGGATGACATACTAATCTATGACATTTGTGTCAAATTTTGGACGACATACTAAAGTATGACATTTTTGTCACATTTTGGACGACATACGTATACTATGACTTTTTTGAGCGATTTTGGACGACATACTATACTATGACTTTTTTGTCTGATTTTGGACGACATACTATACTATGACTTTTTTGTCACATTTTGGAAGACATACTTTACTATGATTTTTTGTCACATTTTGGAAGACATACTATACTATGACTTTTTTGACCGATTTTGGACGACATACTATACTATGATTTTTTTGTCACATTTTGGAAGACAAACTATACTTTGACTTTTTTGAGAGATTTTGGACTACATACTATATGATGATGATTTGATGAAAACCACAACAGTGAGTTTGGTGTAGTGCTTAGCACTCAAGCCTTTGATCTAGAAGACCCAGGTTCAATCCCTGTTTGGAACAAAGAAACTCTGCAATCATATTTTGGACGACATACTAAACTATGACATTTTTGTCTCATTTTGGACGACATAATAAACTATGACATTTTTGTCAAATTTTGGACGACATACTAAACTATGACATGTTTGTCAAATTTTGGACGACATACTAAACTATGACATTTTTGTCAAATTTTGGACGACATACTAAACTATGACATTTTGGATGACATACTAAATTATGACATTTTTTTTCAAATTTTGGACGACATACTAAACTATGACATTTTTGTCAAATTTTAGACGACATACTAAACTATGACATTTTTGTCACATTTTGGACGACATACGATGTACTAAACCATGACATTTTTGTCACATTTTGGACGACATACTAAACTATGACAATTTGGACGACATACTAAACTATGACATTTTGGACGACATACTAAACAATGACATTTTGGACGACATACTAAACTATGACATTATGTCGTCTCATTTTGGACGACATAATAAACTATGACATTTTTGTCAAATTTTGGACGACATACTAAACTATGACATGTTTGTCAAATTTTGGACGACATACTAAACTATGACATTTTTGTCAAATTTTGGACGACATACTAAACTATGACATTTTTGTCAAATTTTGGACGACATACTAATAAACAAGACCACAATAGTGAGTTTGGTGTAGTGGTTAGCACTCAAGCCTTTGATCTAGAAGACCCAGGTTCAATCCCTGTTTGGAACAAAGAAACTCTGCAATCACGAGACGTGCAGTATGACAATTTTGTCAAATTTTGGACGACATACTAAACTATGACATTTTTGTCAAATTTTGGACGACATACTAAACTATGACATTTTTGTCTCATTTTGGACGACATACTAAACCATGACATTTTTGTCAAATTTTAGAAGACATACTAAACTATGACATTTTTGTCAAATTTTGGACGACATACTAAACTATGACATTTTTGTCAAATTTTGGACGACATACGATGTACTAAACCATGACATTTTTGTCACATTTTGGACGACATACTAAACAATGACATTTTGGACGACATACTAAACTATGACATTTTTGTCTCATTTTGGACGACATAATAAACTATGACATTTTTGTCAAATTTTGGACGACATACTAAACTATGACATTTTTGTCAAATTTTGGACGACATACTAAACTATGACATTTTTGTCAAATTTTGGACGACATACTAATAAACAAGACATTTTGGAAGACATACTAAAGTATGACTTTTTTTTCAAATTTTGGACGACATACTAAACTATGACATTTTGGACGACATACTAAATTATGACATTTTTGTCTCATTTTGGACCACATACTAAACTATGACAATTTGGATGACATACTAAACTATGACATTTTTGTCAAATTTTGGACGACATACTCATAAACAAGACATTTTGGAAGACATACTAAAGTATGACATTTTTTTTCAAATTTTGGACGACATACTAAACTATGACATTTTGGACGACATACTAAATTATGACATTTTTGTCTCATTTTGGACCACATACTAAACTATGACAATTTGGATGACATACTAAACTATGACATTTTGGACGACATACTTAATTATGACATTTTGGACGACATACTAAACTATGCCTTTTTTGTCTCATTTTGGACGACATACTAAAGTATGACATTTTGGACGACATACTAAATTATGACATTTTTGTCTCATTTTGGATGACATACTAAACTATGACAATTTGGACGACATACTAAACTATGACATTTTTGTCAAATTTTGGACGACATACTAAACTATGACATTTTGGACGACATACTAAATTATGACATTTTTGTCTCATTTTGGACCACATACTAAACTATGACAATTGGATGACATACTAAACTATGACATTTTGGACGACATACTTAATTATGACATTTTGGACGACATACTAAACTATGCCTTTTTTGTCTCATTTTGGACGACATACTAAAGTATGACATTTTGGACGACATACTAAATTATGACATTTTTGTCTCATTTTGGATGACATACTAAACTATGACAATTTGGACGACATACTAAACTATGACATTTTGGACGACATACTTAATTATGACATTTTGGACGACATACTAAACTATGACATTTTTGTCTCATTTTGGACGACATACTAAAGTATGACATTTTTGTCTCATTTTGGATGACATACTAAACTATGACATTTTTGTCTCATTTTGTACGACATAATAAACCATGACATTTTTGTCAAATTTTTGACGACATACTAAACAAGACATTTTGGAAGACATACTAAAGTATGACATTTTTTTTCAAATTTTGGACTACATACTAAACTATGACATACTAAACTACGACATTTTTGTCTCATTTTGGACGACATACTAAAGTATGACATTTTTGTCTCATTTTGGACGACATACTAAAGTACGACATTTTTGTCTCATTTTGGACGACATACTAAAGTATGACATTTTTGTCTCATTTTGGATGACATACTAAACTATGACATTTTTGTCTCATTTTGTACGACATAATAAACCATGACATTTTTGTCAAATTTTTGACGACATACTAAACTATGACATTTTTGTCAAATTTTGGACGACATACTAAACTATGACATTTGTGTCAAATTTTGGACGACATACTTTACTATGACATTTTTGTCAAATATTGGAAAACATACTAAACTATGACATTTTTTGCACGATTTTGGACGACATACTTAAGTATGACTTTTTTTTCAAATTTTGGAAGACATACTAAACTATGACATTTGTGTCAAATTTTGGACGACATACTAAAGTATGACATTTTTGTCTGATTTTGGACGACATACTTTACTATGACATTTTTGTCAAATATTGGAAGACATACTAAACTATGACATTTTTTGCGCGATTTTGGACGACATACTTAAGTATGACTTTTTTTTCAAATTTTGGACGACATACTAAACTATGACATTTTGGACGACATACTAAATTATGACATTTTTGTCTCATTTTGGACCACATACTAAACTATGACAATTTGGATGACATACTAAACTATGACATTTTTGTCAAATTTTGGACGACATACTAAACTATGACATTTTTGTCAAATTTTGGACGACATACTAATAAACAAGACGTTTTGGAAGACATACTAAAGTATGACATTTTTTTTCAAATTTTGGACGACATACTAAACTATGACACTTTGGACGACATACCAAATTATGACATTTTTGTCTCATTTTGGACCAGATACTAAACTATGACAATTTGGATGACATACTAAACTATGACATTTTTGTCAAATTTTGGACGACATACTCATAAACAAGACATTTTGGAAGACATACTAAAGTATGACATTTTTTTTCAAATTTTGGACGACATACTAAACTATGACATTTTGGACGACATACTAAATTATGACATTTTTGTCTCATTTTGGACCACATACTAAACTATGACAATTTGGATGACATACTAAACTATGACATTTTGGACGACATACTTAATTATGACATTTTGGACGACATACTAAACTATGACATTTTTGTCTCATTTTGGACGACATACTCAAGTATGACATTTTGGACGACATACTAAATTATGACATTTTTGTCTCATTTTGGACGACATACTAAACTATGACAATTTGGACGACATACTAAACTATGACATTTTGGACGACATACTTAATTATGACATTTTGGACGACATACTAAACTATGACATTTTTGTCTCATTTTGGACGACATACTAAAGTATGACATTTTTGTCTCATTTTGGATGACATACTAAACTATGACATTTTTGTCTCATTTTGTACGACATAATAAACCATGACATTTTTGTCAAATTTTTGACGACATACTAAACAAGACATTTTGGAAGACATACTAAAGTATGACATTTTTTTTCAAATTTTGGACGACATACTAAACTATGACATACTAAACTACGACATTTTTGTCTCATTTTGGACGACATACTAAAGTATGACATTTTTGTCTCATTTTGGACGACATACTAAAGTACGACATTTTTGTCTCATTTTGGACGATATACTAAAGTATGACATTTTTGTCTCATTTTGGATGACATACTAAACTATGACATTTTTGTCTCATTTTGTACGACATAATAAACCATGACATTTTTGTCAAATTTTTGACGACATACTAAACTATGACATTTTTGTCAAATTTTGGACGACATACTAAACTATGACATTTGTGTCAAATTTTGGACGACATACTTTACTATGACATTTTTGTCAAATATTGGAAAACATACTAAACTATGACATTTTTTGCACGATTTTGGACGACATACTTAAGTATGACTTTTTTTTCAAATTTTGGAAGACATACTTAACTATGACATTTGTGTCAAATTTTGGACGACATACTAAAGTATGACATTTTTGTCTGATTTTGGACGACATACTTTACTATGACATTTTTGTCAAATATTGGAAGACATACTAAACTATGACATTTTTTGCGCGATTTTGGACGACATACTTAAGTATGACTTTTTTTTCAAATTTTGGACGACATACTAAACTATGACATTTTGGACGACATACTAAATTATGACATTTTTGTCTCATTTTGGACCACATACTAAACTATGACAATTTGGATGACATACTAAACTATGACATTTTTGTCAAATTTTGGACGACATACTAAACTATGACATTTTTGTCAAATTTTGGACGACATACTAATAAACAAGACGTTTTGGAAGACATACTAAAGTATGACATTTTTGTCAAATTTTGGACGACATACTAAACTATGACATTTTTGTCAAATTTTGGACGACATACTAATAAACAAGACGTTTTGGAAGACATACTAAAGTATGACATTTTTTTTCAAATTTTGGACGACATACTAAACTATGACACTTTGGACGACATACCAAATTATGACATTTTTGTCTCATTTTGGACCAGATACTAAACTATGACAATTTGGATGACATACTAAACTATGACATTTTTGTCAAATTTTGGACGACATACTCATAAACAAGACATTTTGGAAGACATACTAAAGTATGACTTTTTTTTCAAATTTTGGACGACATACTAAACTATGACATTTTGGACGACATACTAAATTATGACATTTTTGTCTCATTTTGGACCACATACTAAACTATGACAATTTGGATGACATACTAAACTATGACATTTTGGACGACATACTTAATTATGACATTTTGGACGACATACTAAACTATGACATTTTTGTCTCATTTTGGACGACATACTCAAGTATGACATTTTGGACGACATACTAAATTATGACATTTTTGTCTCATTTTGGACGACATACTAAACTATGACAATTTGGACGACATACTAAACTATGACATTTTGGACGACATACTTAATTATGACATTTTGGACGACATACTAAACTATGACA
Source organism: Solea solea (assembly GCF_958295425.1). Classification (NCBI taxonomy): domain Eukaryota; kingdom Metazoa; phylum Chordata; class Actinopteri; order Pleuronectiformes; family Soleidae; genus Solea; species Solea solea. The sequence goes on from NC_081145.1 coordinate 25,895,395, forward strand.
TTTTGGACGACATACTTAATTATGACATTTTGGACGACATACTAAACTATGACATTTTTGTCTCATTTTGGACGACATACTAAAGTATGACATTTTTGTCTCATTTTGGATGACATACTAAACTATGACATTTTTGTCTCATTTTGTACGACATAATAAACCATGACATTTTTGTCAAATTTTTGACGACATACTAAACTATGACATTTTTGTCAAATTTTGGACGACATACTAAACTATGATATTTTTGTCAAATTTTGGACGACATACTAAAGAAGACATTTTGGAAGACATACTAAAGTATGACATTTTTTTTCAAGTTTTGGACGACATACTAAACTATGACATTTTGGACGACATACTAAATTATGACATTTTGGACGACATACTAAAGTACGACATTTTTGTCTCATTTTGGACGACATACTAAACTACGACATTTTTGTCTCATTTTGGACGACATACTAAAGTATGACATTTTTGTCTCATTTTGGACGACATACTAAAGTATGACATTTTTGTCTCATTTTGGATGACATACTAAACTATGACATTTTTGTCTCATTTTGTACGACATAATAAACCATGACATTTTTGTCAAATTTTTGACGACATACTAAACTATGACATTTTTGTCAAATTTTGGACGACATACTAAAGTATGACATTTTTGTCTGATTTTGGACGACATACTATACTATGACATTTTTGTCAAATTTTGGACGACATACTAAAGTATGACATTTTTGTCTGATTTTGGACGACATACTATACTATGACATTTTTGTCAAATATTGGAAGACATACTAAACTATGACATTTTTTGCGCGATTTTGGACGACATACAATGCTATGACTTTTTGTCACATTTTGGACGACATACTATACTATGACTTTTTTGAGCAATTTTGGACGACATACTATATGACTTTTTTGCGCGATTTTGGACGACATACTATACTATGACATTTTTGTCAAATATTGGAAGACATACTAAACTATGAAATTTTTTACAAATTTTGGACGACATACTAAAATATGACATTTTTGTCTCATTTTGGACGACATACTAAACTATGACATTTTTGTCACATTTTGGACAACATACTAAACTATGACATTTTTGTCTTATTTTGGACCGCATCCTATGACATTTTTGTGAAATTTTGGACGACATACTAAACTATGACATTTTTGTCAAATTTTGGACGACATACTAATAAACAAGACGTTTTGGAAGACATACTAAAGTATGACATTTTTGTCAAATTTTGGACGACATACTAAACTATGACATTTTTGTCAAATTTTGGACGACATACTAATAAACAAGACGTTTTGGAAGACATACTAAAGTATGACATTTTTTTTCAAATTTTGGACGACATACTAAACTATGACACTTTGGACGACATACCAAATTATGACATTTTTGTCTCATTTTGGACCAGATACTAAACTATGACAATTTGGATGACATACTAAACTATGACATTTTTGTCAAATTTTGGACGACATACTCATAAACAAGACATTTTGGAAGACATACTAAAGTATGACTTTTTTTTCAAATTTTGGACGACATACTAAACTATGACATTTTGGACGACATACTAAATTATGACATTTTTGTCTCATTTTGGACCACATACTAAACTATGACAATTTGGATGACATACTAAACTATGACATTTTGGACGACATACTTAATTATGACATTTTGGACGACATACTAAACTATGACATTTTTGTCTCATTTTGGACGACATACTCAAGTATGACATTTTGGACGACATACTAAATTATGACATTTTTGTCTCATTTTGGACGACATACTAAACTATGACAATTTGGACGACATACTAAACTATGACATTTTGGACGACATACTTAATTATGACATTTTGGACGACATACTAAACTATGACATTTTGGACGACATACTTAATTATGACATTTTGGACGACATACTAAACTATGACATTTTTGTCTCATTTTGGACGACATACTAAAGTATGACATTTTTGTCTCATTTTGGATGACATACTAAACTATGACATTTTTGTCTCATTTTGTACGACATAATAAACCATGACATTTTTGTCAAATTTTTGACGACATACTAAACTATGACATTTTTGTCAAATTTTGGACGACATACTAAACTATGATATTTTTGTCAAATTTTGGACGACATACTAAAGAAGACATTTTGGAAGACATACTAAAGTATGACATTTTTTTTCAAGTTTTGGACGACATACTAAACTATGACATTTTGGACGACATACTAAATTATGACATTTTGGACGACATACTAAAGTACGACATTTTTGTCTCATTTTGGACGACATACTAAACTACGACATTTTTGTCTCATTTTGGACGACATACTAAAGTATGACATTTTTGTCTCATTTTGGATGACATACTAAACTATGACATTTTTGTCTCATTTTGTACGACATAATAAACCATGACATTTTTGTCAAATTTTTGACGACATACTAAACTATGACATTTTTGTCAAATTTTGGACGACATACTAAAGTATGACATTTTTGTCTGATTTTGGACGACATACTATACTATGACATTTTTGTCAAATTTTGGACGACATACTAAAGTATGACATTTTTGTCTGATTTTGGACGACATACTATACTATGACATTTTTGTCAAATATTGGAAGACATACTAAACTATGACATTTTTTGCGCGATTTTGGACGACATACAATGCTATGACTTTTTGTCACATTTTGGACGACATACTATACTATGACTTTTTTGAGCAATTTTGGACGACATACTATATGACTTTTTTGCGCGATTTTGGACGACATACTATACTATGACATTTTTGTCAAATATTGGAAGACATACTAAACTATGAAATTTTTTACAAATTTTGGACGACATACTAAAATATGACATTTTTGTCTCATTTTGGACGACATACTAAACTATGACATTTTTGTCACATTTTGGACAACATACTAAACTATGACATTTTTGTCTTATTTTGGACCGCATCCTATGACATTTTTGTGAAATTTTGGACGACATACTAAACTATGACATTTTAGTTGTAGACCTAAGAGGTATGATGGTGTCGTGGTTAGTAGGTCTTAACTATGTTACTATTGCAAGAATGTGCTGGGTTCAATCCCAGGTCTGGCAAATTTCTATGCAGTAAAAAAGAGTGGAAAATTCTAAGTGGTGAGGGGCTTACGAAAATGAAAAAAAACATTTTCATCAGGTGATTTTTTGTAAATGTTTCATGTACATGAACAAATGTTGGTACACATGTTCATAATGTCAGGACGGTCCAAAAAGTCAATGGCGACTGTGCTGTAAGCTCTACAAAAAGGCCGCCATCTTGGGTTGAATGTCCATTTTTTTTTACTGTTTTTACAAAAAACCCCAGAAACAATTATAAATCACATTATTATTTCTTGATTAAGATGTCAAATTATAGTTATTTACTTCCAAAATATTTATGTTTTCTTGTTTTTATGACAGGTGGTCTGATACATTTGTGAAACACTGTTTGTTCCATAAATTAGCTGCAATATCATTTAATGCATGTGGTATTCATAATAATTTACAATTTAGTTTTAGTAAGTAAGTTTTTTGGACGTACTGTACTTCACTACGTTTTAAACCCTGGAAACTTTGGCAGTGAGCAATGAGGACAGGTGAGTTAGCGCTAATTAAGGTCCCTGAGTGAGTGACATTTGTGACCCTTGACCCATATTGACTGATACATTATGTCTTTAATTTGTAAAGTTTTGCCTTTAATTAACATCAATTCATGTGATATTTGTGTTCCCTTGTCCGACAAAAGCAAGAACCCCAACCTTGGTAAAAAAGTAACTAACTTAGTACATTTTAAACAAGCTACTTTTTTACTTTAACTTGAGTACAATTTTATCAAAATAGTGGTACTTTTACTTTTTGCTTAAAAACCTGTGCACTCTGTTATATTTAAATTAAATTTTTTTTACTGAATTTATGATTAAAAGTATTTAAAGAGGCAACAAAAGACGACGTTTGTGTTGCTAAGAGTTGCTGCTGCAGAAACAACAACGAGAACACAGATACTTTTCCTCAGAGCTGCTGTTTTGTTTGTGTTGTAATAAGCGGCCATACGTGAAAAAACACTTTTCTCTGCAGAGCTTTTCAAACAAACAGGCGTTTCTTATTGCAAAAACTCACAATCCTGCAGACAAAGGGGAATTAAAAGATGTAAAACGAAGCAGTGTAAACGCGCAGTGACGCTTTTTCTATCACAATTACACAGTGTAGTAAGTTTCGCCGCCATAATGACAAGTTTAAGACAAAGACTTTTTCTATTCCAGCTTCAAATTCCAGCTATCAGACACTTTAGAAGTAGTGTAAAAACAACAGCAATGGTCTGTATTTATGTAGCACTTTTCAGTTTTTGCCGTTCACCCATTCACACACATTCACTCATAAATTCTTACAGCTCAATTATATGCAGCACATTTTCTATCACACATCTTTCACGCTGATTCACACGCTGCCAGTCGTGGATAAAGTATCTAAAAGGTGATACTTAAAAGTAAAAGTACAAATATCTTTACCAGAAAATGACTTTGGTAGAAGTCACTTTGTTGTACAATATAACTTAAGTATAAGTCTTAAAGTGTACGACATTTACTGCGCCTTCAAAAAAGTTACATTAACACACCTAGTGCACCAAAATGAAGCCATAAAAATTGTATAAATGATTATCTTTTATTTTTTTATCATTGTTTTAAACAACCATCAGTCATTTCTATAAATATCAAATATTAATGCATTTTTTTTAACCCTTAAATTGCAAAGTTTTTTCATGATGTATCTTTATTTTGTGGTCTAAAAAACACAATAAATAAATTATTTTCAATATACTTCATGCAAACTAGATTATTTTTGTTTAGGTTTCTGGCATAAGTGAAAGATTAGTGGAAGCATTTCTTTATATTATTTTTTTTAATTTTTTAAACCAACATCAGTCCTCATCATACAGATCATATCATATTGCATCATAAGTTTTTGTCATGATGCATCAAAAAAATTGTGTTTGAATGGGTTTAAAACGATCACGTTTTTGTGCGTAGGTTTGTTAATGTGAATATTTCAGTTAACGTTGTTTACAATAGACATTTTTAACAATGTGCATGAAAAAAGGATACAATATGATAGAAATTAAAAGCTTTGTTAAAAGGTTTGTTGAAGGGTTAAGTGTCAAAAGTCATTTTCTGACATAAAATGTACTTTAGAAGTAAAAGTATTTAAAAAGTGAGGAATTAGGACGGAACCGTGGTGCCTCAGCAGTAGGGCACGTTGTCTTTCACCTCAAAGGTTGTGGGTTCAATTCCTGGCTCTGTGTCCTTGAGCAAAGACACTTAACCCCATGTTGTAGTGTCACATGACGTCTTTGTTGTTGCCTAATTTTTGTGTGTTTTGCTTCAGAAAAGCCTAAAGGGTAACACATAATTAAGGATTGTACAGGTTAGGGCTATTTCATTCATTCATTCATTCATTCATTGTAACACAAGCAATGTTTTTTAAGTGTAAAAGGTAAAGTTCTATAATCTCTTAAACAGCTCAAACAATAAACATGTGGGAAATAACAAGGTGGTTTTCTCAGGACAATGTTCGTATGAATCATTCATGGGTTTTGAGTGGATTATTTGTAGTTCCTCCCTAACCCTGTAGAGGGCAGTGGGGGGACAGGGAGGCTGCTGCTGCTGCTGATGCTGCTGCTGCTGCTGACAAACACTGGCACGGGCATTAAAATGAAATAAGAAGACGCTGCCGTGAGCTCTGTGAGCTCCAGGATGTAATAAAGTGTTTGTGCATGTAATCACACATTCAACCTAAAAATAATTAGCAGGGAAGCGGAGCCACTGAACTGAATGAACTTTAGATCTTACAGCAAAATGACATGAAGCGATGAGGAGAGGATGAACCGGGAGAGAGTGAAAGGGTGATGAGCAGCAGTCGTCCTCCATCTCCTCCCTCATACATTATTTACCTCAGCTGCTTATAGATGCATTATGCTGCCCTGAATGTTACTGATGATGATGATGATGATGAAGGTCACAATATGGTGCCCACATTCTGAAAAGTTGACAAACTAAGGAGTAAGAGCATCATCAGAACCACTGTGATGCTGCTCCTGAAGGCTAACTGCACACTATGATGCACATGTTATATTCAGACTCAGAGACAGTTGTTCATGTGTCTTAATGAACCTTTAAAATAGCATCTTTTGATGGGTTTTTAGCGACACAATACTTACTATGACCTTTTTGAATCTCGCAGCTGGCAAATACTCCAAATTACAAAAGAAACTAATGAAAACTAAACAGGAACTACTGTCAGCATTTATAAAAAGTAAAAACAGATAAAAACTAAACAAAAAGGTCAAAACTAAATTAAAACTAATGAAACATCCACAACTATTATAACATTGGTGCTAAACAAAAAGTGTTTAGAACCAACCAAGCAGTTGACTACAAGGACAAAGCCACACTAAAAATGACTGAAAATGAATAAAAACAAAACAAAACCAATGAAATGCATGAAAAAATACCCTGAATAACAATGGTGTATAATAAATATGTGCAAATTAAATATTGGGATACCCTAACCTTAACTATCACAACTAAGTGCCTTAATCTAACCTAACCTAAACCAAATTCTAACCCTGGGCCTTAACCCCTGACAAAATGTCCTCACAAAGACAGGTTTAGTGGCAGCTAACTGCAGCCAGTTATAAGTAAACTAATGTTGCATAAAGACAGTAAACATGTGGAAAACCGGTGATAAAACACCAGAGAAATGATGAATGGACCTGATGAGTCTTCACTGCCTCCATTCTTCCTCAGCTGATGTTGACAGTGAGGCCTTGATTACGACAGAAAAGGTCAGTGAACGTGGACTGCAGGGTCACTCGATGAACGGATGCTGATTGTTCCTCCCGTCTTTCACAGTGATGACAAAAGCATGAGTGGGTATTTTTTTTATCCAACATGAATGAGGCCTGAGTATGTGACTGACTCAGGTAAAGGTCACGTACGTAGAAAATCCCTTAAGGGTTTTCAGGGACAAAAAGTGCTTTAAAAAACAAGAAAAGTAAAGTCTCTGGTTTAACTTTGATTTATTCTTAAAAAAATATTCTTTCATTTGAAAGCATAGACTTATGAGCTCAAATGTATTATCTGAACTGCTCATCTTTCAAAGATCATTAAGGGAATGGGAGCCAGATTTAGATTTAGATTTGGCAACGTACACAATGACCTTTCTTTGTCCTCTTCTTTGTCTTTGTCTTCTTCTTCATCATCCTCTTTGTCTTCTTCATCGCCTTTGTCTTCTTCTTCCTCGTCATCTTTGTCTTCTACTTCTTCGTCGTCTTTATCCTCTTTGTCGTCATCTTCTTCATCATCTTTGTCTTCTTCTTCATCGCCATGTCTGTCTTCTTCATCTTTGTTTTTAGACATGTTTGTCTTCGCCATCATCATTTCCGTCTTCTTCTACTTCCTCTTCTTCTTTGTTGTCTTCTTCCTTCATCTTCCTTCTTCGTCTAGTTCATGTTCTTCGTCTTCATTGTCTTTTGCGTTGAAGAAGAGCTGAAACAAGCGATGATTGAGATTTTCCAAATTTAATATGCTTGAATATCATTTTCCTAACCTCACAACCTCAAAGCAGACAAAGTTCTGGAAGAGTGTGAATTGTCTTTGTGTTGGAGCTTTTTTCAGCATGAGTCGTCATCATCATCAGCAGCAGCAGCAGCAGCAGCAGCAGCAGCAGCAGCAGCAGCAGCAGCAGCAGCAGAAGCAGCAGCAGAAGCAGCAGCAGAAGCAGCAGCAGAGGTTTCAAACGCTCGAGCGTTGCTCCTCCACACACAGCAGGGCTGTGACTTACTGACACCGGCTTTTACCAGAGTCACTGCAGCTCCTTCCAACACAAAGACATAAACAGCAACCTGCTCTGACTTCCAGTCACACCATTTTAGAGCGTCATTACAGGCACCATTTTATCAAAGGATCCACTGTCACTTTTCCGTTGTCAGGTCACAAACGTGGTGAAACACTTCTGCGCCGAGCAACGATGAGAAAATATTCTCTTTACCGGTTTCACCGCTGAATGTTTTCAGTGTTTAACTCGTCAGAAAACGGCTGCGTGTACTGATCTCCACACGGAACAGTTTATACCATCATCAGCAGCAGTTGCAGCCTTGTGTTTATGTGTGTGTTACGCTGTAGTTGTCCCCTCTCTTCTTTGGAATCCTGTTTTTCCTGCTTCCTGCTGCCAGGACACACGCTGAGGTTTTGACAGTTGTCTTGTAAAAGGTTTATTGGCAGAAAATTGAAGCTCGATCAGTAGAGCATTGCATCATCGAGTCCAACGGTCAACTATTTAGTGACATCTAACAACCAAGTGGGAGGACATTGAGCTTGTATCCAGAGGGCTGCTGGTTCAAAACCTAGACTTGTGGGTTAGTGTTTATCACTGGTGTGTAATAGGAACCGGACAAAATTCACTAACACCAACTTTTTCTTGTGCTTTCTTGTGTGGCTGGCATGTGCATATATAGCAGGGGTCCCACGCCTTGGTTGACATCAAATTCAAGGACTTTCCAGGACTGATTCTGTCAAATTCAAGGACTGAATGTGCTGAAACAGCTTAAGATGGGACGTCAACTTGTAAGAGCCGCTACGCCCCATGATGGCGTCCACTTTTGGACCAGTGATTGTCCTTGGGATCTTGGTCAAAGTCAGTCTTCATTTGTCTTTGGTGAGACAGAGACATTTCCCAGACCCTCTCTTGCTTAACTTTACTCGCTCATTGTTCTGCACGGAATCTCACGTCAACGGCGGAGAGAGAGAGAGACAGTGGACAGTGGACAGTGTCCTCAACACTGCTGGTAATTATGACTCGACATTTGTCCCGTGTCAAGCAATGCAAGGCAAAAACAGCAGGTGGCGTCATAACAAACGAGGGAAACATTTACCCAAAATATCAACTTCACTTCTTTCTTGCAAAAAATTCAAGCACTTTCAATTACCCATGTCTATTTAGGGCAATTTTCAAAAACGTTTTAAGGATCTTGAAATTTTTCACAAAGATTTCAAGGACCCATGTAACTACTTCAATAACTTATTCCATCTATTACTAAAATGTTTGAAATAATAAATAAATAAAAGTGAATAAACATGTCCAGAGTGAGACTGAAGTGATTTAAGAAGGATTTAACTACAGTTTGTGCCTGTAGATTTTGGCTCCGCGTCTGGTGTGCCTTGAGTAAACAATGTTTAACAAAAAAAACACTCATCTATCTAATTAATCTAGAAATAAATAAATAAAGTTAATTATTATTTCTCCAAAATCACATGCAAATGTATATATATGTATATATATATATATCTCCATTTAACTGGACTGCAGTGAGCAGTGGAGGAAAAAGTAGTTAACACAGTATAAGTGTAGTGAAGCAGAGACAGAAACTTGGAAGTGTAACCAAGGGCAAACGCACAGTATGAGTCAGGCATATGCACACGGTATATTGAGTCTGGGCTCTGGACAAATCTCTGAGGATATTAAACTTTCACAGCACCCTAAAGCTCTGAGTGAGAGGTTTATAATAGATGCAGCGTGTCTATATCAGACTATACTTCAGGGACAATGCATGATACACTCTCTCACTCGTACACTTTCTAATTCAGGTTAAAGAAATGTGCGTTTGTTTACTCACACGCTTCCTCAATCTAAGACCAGAGGGGGATATTTTAGGCGTTATTTAATAAAAAAGAGAAAAGCAAGTGAGGTCCCGACACTGAAAATGGAGCACATCAAATATTTAAAATGATTTGGTTCATGGTGCCGCCGCAGCAGCAGCAGCAGCAGCAGCAGCAGCAGCAGCAGATATGGAGCAGATGTGGGACTTACTGAAAGCAGTCTCTCTGAGCGGAGACGTTCTTCAGGTACTGCTTCAGAGCCTCGCAGAACTCGCCGAGCTTCTTCTGGGAAACCACCATCTCCTGACGAATCAGCAGCAAGGACTGCACACACAGAGAGAGACAGAGAGAGAGACAGAGAGAGACACAGAAAGAGTCAACTTTGATTTAAATGCAAACACACATATTTTAAAACACATTTGTCACTGACAAATCACTTCTCAAAGCAAAACTAAATGGGATCTTTGTTTACAGTCTCCAGGAAAAGGTAATAACTGCTTGGATCTTGTGTTGAGAGAGACCACCGTATTGTTTAAAGCTGCAGTTTATAACCTCTTTGTGATGCTGATGTTATTATTCTTGCCATGAACAGGCATGAACAGAAACAATGTTGTTATCTGTGAGGCATGTCTCGACAAAGCGAGGCGTCGTCTGTGGCAGAAAACACAGAGAAGCCGAGATGAATAACGTCACAAGTGGATTCTACTCCTAAAAAAATAAAAATAAACCTGGATGTTCAGAAGACTTCACAATTTTGGCTTCTTACAAACATAATTGTCTGATTTTGAATATGAGTGTTGCTGCTGTTCACTGCACCACGCAGCTCCAAGTTTGTTTTGGATGAATAAAGCTGAGTTCCAGAAGCACCGTCCAAAGAAAGAGTTGTGTCTGTGATTGTGTGTTGGGGAGATACACACTAAGTTTTTCTAACACTCTGTCCCTCTGGTTGTAAAAAGTACGTGTTAATCACTCTGTCTTCTCCTCTCTAACCTTATTTACCACCCTGCTAACTTGCTCCAAGCTCTTCAAATCTTTACTCCAACTTTACCTGATTGTGCCCCTGATACTGAGTCTCCTCTGTCACAGAGATGAAGACATTAAATCCTGAGCATCCTTAAAGACAGGGACCTAAGCACAATTTGATTTTGGGGATCTTTATCAACGCTAATAATAAAGCGTTGATAAACCACATGATGTTGTTGCTGGATGGCAGATTCTTACCATTCCTGTGTATTAGCTTTAATCTTGAATGGAAGCAATCTCAGAAAGATTTTCGTTGAGTTTACTATGAGGTGCATTTGGTGTCAGTCTACTAAAAAATGGCGCCAATACATTTGATGTAAAAATGACTTTACTATTTTTTTAATTAATGCAATAACAATAAATGTAGAGCAAGAAAAGGATAATAAAGAAATGATATTACACTATCATTAAATATTAAAGTAAACTTGGAAATAACACAGAGGTCATGCATGTTAACCCCCTCAAACGCGACTGCAAAGCCACAGATATAACAATAATCTGAAGGATTATCAAAGGTTCCTCGGCCTCTGCCACTCAAGAAAACACTGCTGTTCCCTGCGGCTCACGCAGTTCGTTCTCTAAATATTTCCACTCTTTTCCTCTGTAATGACACATAATCCCAGTTGTGTTTGAGATTTCATAAGTGACTGCAGAAGGAGCACAGTCTCTTACATGAGGATTATCACATCACGCAGCTGTCAGAGGAAAAAACGAGGACATAAGAGCGCTCCCGTACACCGAAGAGATATTTGCAGCTCGTACATGAGCGGCGTCTAAGTCTCAGACATTATCTTCCAGTCGCATGCTCGCTCCGTGTTCTTCGGCCGCTTTGATTGTACGTTTTTACTGCCGCGTGTTTATCTCCCAACATCACTGTTTATCTGCAGCCATTACCTCAAATCGCTGTTATGCGGCAAAAAGCACTGCTGCACCATTAAGCTGCATGAATGAGTGAACGCGCCCAGATGTTTTTCCAGTAAAGATATGTGTGTGTGTGTGTGTGTGTGTGTGATTTAGGAGGCTCGGGCTGTGAGTGCAGCATCTTTAACAATGAACAAACCTGAACAAGTACCTGGAGTACACACACACACACACACACACACAATCACACACACATTGTACCAACTCAATTAGAAACACGCCATTGCCCAGCAACCTCAGTTAATCGAATCACTACCACTCCATTAACCGTCCGGCCTCCCTGACCAAATCACTGCGATTACATCTGCTCCCCACTGACACTGTGGCCCTGCAGAGGCGATAAATCACAAGCCGTTTTCACTGTCCTGCGAAACCTCTGCGTTAACGGTCAGCTTCAAAGTGTACGGACCTTTAGTCATTCATTCATTCATTCATTCATTCATTTTATACAGTCCACATTGAGCATGCACAAGGAGTGAGAGACAGTGTGAAAGCCAAGCTCCGCGAAAGTGGCTAAAATAGAAATGAATTGAACATACAGTCAATGAAAGTTCTAGCTAACAAAATAAAGGACTGCCTGGTGAGAATGAGTGTGGACAGCGACAGAACAAACATACAGCGTGTGGAAACCCACCTGAGCAGGTAATACTACCTATAGACCATATGACAGGAATCGACAAGCAAGGACAGTCGGAGTTCATCCGCTCGATTATGAAGGAAGAACTTGCAGTAGCTCGAACCACAATTCAACCACAACTGAACTCTCTCAAAGCACAAATGGAGGAATGTGGTCGGAAATTAGATGGTGTTGAAAATGGACTGAATGATATGGAAGAGTGTGCTGCTGCACTTGAGGAGATGGATTTAAAACATCTCCATAAAGAGAACGCTGAACTCTGTGATAAATCGGAAAGACTGGAAGTGCACAGTCGGAAATTCAATTTAAGAGTGCACGGCCTACGGATAGGCGCAGAAAAGGGGAATCCTACAGCCTACGTGAACAATGTTATTAAAGGCAAGATCAGGACTGAGCCAGTGGTTGAAATTACCCAGCGAGTAGGCTCCGGGAATAAGACCATGATTATGAGGATGCAACGTCATACGGCAAAGGAGGAGAAATTGGTGTTGTCCAAAACAGAACGCACACTCAGACATGGGGAGATGGAGCTCCTGTTCTTCCCTGACCTAACGTCGGACATGGTCAAGCTCAGGACTGCAGGTGTAAAACATGGAATTATTCACGTTACGCATGGAAATGAGGAGGATTACCAGGATGCAGAGGCTTACTGGAACTGTGGATAAATCAATAAAATGAAATTCAAAGAATGAATGAAATTAGTGAAAATAAGTGGGTATATAAAGATGTTACTTATAGACCAATAAGAAAACAGCATTGCTTTTAATGAATACAATTGGTAAATTATTTCCTGAAATGAAAACACAGACATCTGTGAACATAGATTTGGTCTGAACGTCATATTTATTACAGGATTTATGAAATGCACTCTCAGGCACTTTATTTATTTTTTTAAAAGGCAAAATAGAAGAGTGGCAACATAATTAAACCTCTTGCAGACTATTTTATTTTAAGCCACTGCACCTGTGCCATTAATGTCATTTTTATGTCACCTGTAATAATAATTATAATAATAATTTCACTGCTTGGTGGAAATTGAACACTTCATTCTGGCAACAGAATGTGGGGAAAAACAGGAAATGTGCTATTTTTAAATACACGAGAGAAACAAGACTTTTTGTTTTAACTGTGTTTGGTGTTTTTTTTTTAACAAATAATGTCAGAAATATTTATTTATTTATTTGTATCGTGTTCTTTTTCTTCAACAAATCCATTTGTGACAATCAAGGTAACAGCCAGTGGTTCTCAAACTGTGGTACATGTTACACTGGTGGTACTTGGAGGAAAATTCAGAAATACTCTTCTATTCCATGTAGATGTGGACAAAACAGTCAGCGACAGACTTACAGACTAACGGGAGAACATTCTACTGGATCCCTAAAGATCTACAGAGACGATGGAGGTGAATCACTGCTAGGAAACGTGCTCACAGCGAGCGGAAGAAGACTGAACGACGGGAACAAACACAAGCAAAAGATTTCGTGGTTAACTCTCGTTAAATAATGGACGAACGTTAACGCAGCAGTAATTTACATTACACTGGCCTTTATTAATAATGTCTAAGTTATCCTAACGTGACCCACAGTGGAATGTTTAATGACACAGATCCAGATTGCGTCCATTTGTTTCCCCTCCAGCTCTCTTGTCAACTCTCAGTGACTCAGGAAGTTAATCAGGACGTTGATGCATGGAATGAAATAGGTGAGTTAAAGTTTGGGGAGAGTTGAATCACTAATCATGTCATAAAAGAGCCATGAACAATTCAAACGTATGATGCTTCCATGATAAACAATGACATGTAAGGTGGGATGTTCAGTGAAAACAGTCATCACTACCAATCGCATAATATATGATATAGTGAATGATCTGCCAGAGTCTGTGTGTGTGTGTGTGTGTGTTGTGTCAGCATCTACTGTGCAACCAAGCTTATTATTTCACCCATAAAAACCTGCAAAATTAGTGTTGTGTGTATGATTCTGTGTTTATAGGACACGGGTGACTCAACGAGTCGGGTGTGATTGGACGAGTGGTTGACTTATAACCATAAAGTCATGTGCAGCTTTGTTCAGAGGGCTTGTATAAATGTATTGATTTACTTTCTTTTTCCTGCTTCCTGTTAGCACTCAGCGCTGCTGCTGCTGCTTTCATCTTCTAAAGAGAACGGGGAAGAACAAAGGTTGTGGCTGGTTCTTTTGCTGCCACATAGAGACACGAGTGTTGAAATGTTCATGTCGTTGTCTTTGGTCCAAAGATTCTGAAATCCTAATGCACTCATAAGGACCAGGTTTTTGTCCCAGTGACGAGGTCAGAGACAGAGACAAGGTCCTTAAGAGGTAAGAAATACAAGAACTCACACACACATTCACACACACAGTCTGGAGACTTAACCTTAACCTTAACCATAACTACTATTGACCTAACTTTAACTTTAACCTTAACCTAACCCTCACTTGATTTTTGTCCCCATAATGAAGACAAGTCAACATAATATATGTTTCATATGTGAGTGAGGACACATCTTAGACATGCTGCATTCCCTAAACCCCTTACCCTTACCTTAACCATCACAACTAAGTATCTAACCCTAAGCCTTTACGGTGAAAAAGCCTTTTAAAGGTCAAAATGTCCCCAAAAAGATAGGATTGCATGTCTTTTTTAGACAATATATATTCAAGTGCACACACACACATTGATATGCACACCCCCTCCCCCCCCAGTGAGCTTTGCACTAACAAAATTATAAAATATGCAGAGATCATTACCCTCCATCAAGGACACACACACGCACACACACATCACCAAAAAGCCCTTACAGGACATGAGGACAAGCCAAATGTGCTCACTTTCCAAAAATGTGTTCACTCCCTATGTTTTTTTTGGTCATCACAAAGATTATAGTAGTATAGAACTATAGTGCCAAACCCTATCCCTTAACCTAAACCTAATAATAACCCTAAAACCAGGTCTTAACCCTGGGAAAGCACTTTAAATGTCCCCACAAAGACATAAATACAAGCACATACACACAGGACATTCTGGTTTCACAGATTTAAAGGTCATGCTTAGAGTTGGGGTCAGATGTAGAGGTCATGTGATGTCAGAGCGTGTCCTCACAGGCGTAGAAAGACAAACGCGTGTGTTTGATATGCTGCAGCCTACTGGGTTTGAACATGGGGGGAAGTGAAAGCATGTGTGTGTGTGTGTTATATAGAGATGGGGGGAACCAGTCTGGCGTTACCATGGGAACTGGGAAATACCAGTTTGTCAGTTGCAGGTCTTCATGTCACACCTCTCGTCGTTCTTGACTCTTTGGTCTCTGGTCTTCTCCCTCAGGTCTTTTCCTCTCTCTACTTCTCTTCATCGCCCCAGTTCCTGCCTTACGTCTGTCAAACCTCCACTTCTGCTCACTTCTTTGTTTTCACCCCCCTTTTTTCTTTTTCTTTTTCTTTTTTATTTATCTCTCTTACTCATCCTTCCTTTTACTTCATCATCACTATCCCTCCTCCTCCTCGTGCTCTGAGCTCAAGGAATCCTTCATTTATTCAAAGAGCACAAAAAAAAAAAAAAAAGAACGGTGTCATTAGCTCGGGCATCATTTGCATATCTCCTCTCTGTAGATGGATGACTCCAGTGCAGCTCGCAGTGTCCTGAGCTGCGGCTGCTGCAGTGGGAATAGAATAGTAATAAGATAAGAGAAATAAAAAGAAGCACAGTCAGGTCTGCCTTTTTTTGGCCTTTAGGATCCTGTTCTTCCTTGTTTTCTGGCTATTTGCTATAATACTTAAAGCTGTAGTGTGTAACTTTGAATTATAAACAAAATAACAGCAGTTTAAAGGCATTTAAAGCTGCAGTAATTGTTTTTTTGTTGTTGCTGTTGCTGCTGTAGCCCATGTCTTTGGCCACTTGGTGGCAGAGGTTTAAAACTATCTGTATCAGCAAAAACTTCTCTTTTGCTTTTACCAACGACTGAGAATGTGTCTTTTGTGTCTTCAAATGAGACGAGTGGACGAGGAGTTGTGAGAACACTCCGTGAAGACTCAACGTGAACGCTAAAGCCACAAGGTGAATGTATTTGGTGATGTTTTTTTTCTGCTTTTGCATTTTCCGGGCCACCGTACTATTGTTAGCAACGGCAACTAGCATGCAGGTTTCCTTTAATGCATGGAATCACGTCAAAGAGCCGGTGTGATGTCCTGATGTCTTTTTAAGGGAAAAACAGAGGACAAATAGGCAAATGGGAAACTTTATAAGACTTTTAAGACAAAAACGAATGAGACAAATTAAACAATTATGAACTTCATTCATCTTCTACGGCTTTATCCTCCACATGATGGCCTGCTGGTTCCAATCCTAGCTGACACAACCATACCCTCACACCTACGGTCAATACGGAGTGTCCAATTAACCTCTGTGTGTTTTTGGATTGTGGCAGGAACCCGGAGAACCCGGAGAACCCGGAGAACCCGGAGAAAACCCACAAAGACACGGGGAGAACATGCAAACTCCATGCAGAAAGGTCTTTGTTCTGACAGACTCACAAATCTGGGTCTTGTGTTTATGCTGCAAAGACAACAGCAGTAACCACGTGTGGCCCACTTATGAGCTTCATACAACTAAAATGACAAGACAATGAGTTAGTACGGCACAAATGGGACGTTCACATCTATAGTATAGTATATAAATAAATCCTCCTCAAGAAAAACACCTCATAATTCAACACAAGCTGAAATAAATCCAGCTTTTTTTATGGCCACCACCTTCACTCACTCAGTTGTTTTATCTGACAAACACAGAGATTCTCTCTGAGGCCGTGTGTCTTCTTTTTATCCCTGTGATTCTCTCACACACACACACACACACACACACATCAGATCTCTGTGAAATCCTCTGATGCAACCTCGCCTGCGTATGGATTCATCAGGGGGTATCACCGCTCTGTGAGGATCTATCTTCCATCTCAGTGTTGCTGCAGTGATTCACGTTAGCGTATCTCCACTCACAGAGGACGTCCAGCAGCTAAGAAGAAGACAACAATGATCCGTGCCTGATTCCACACAAACACGTTTTTAAGGTTTCAGTTTCCAGCTGCCGTTCACTCTTCTGGAAATGTAGACATTTATAGCCTGACTGTTTTCTTCTACCTCAGTTGTGACTCCACAGTTTAACCGTTTAACACCATGAGATGTTCCAAAGTGACAAAGACTAACAGTCCTAACACTACACAACTTGATTCTACTGTTTTTTTTGATTGATTTGATCCAAGTGAGCTGTAATGTGACGTCAACAAGACTGCTGGCCACTGATTGGTCAGAGAGTATCGTCACTTCCTCTCTCTGATCAGACTTCCCTCTCCACGACCACCTCTTCCTGCTCTTTCAGGGGAATCCCGAGGTGTTCCCAGGCCAGCTGAGAGGCATAGTGTCTCCAGCGAGTCCTGGGTCTTCCCCGCCCGGGACGTCCTCTCCATGGGACGTTGCCTCAGAACACCTCACCAGGGAGGTGCCATTTTTCAAAAAACGGCAAGAGCGTTAACCAGTGAGGAGAAATTATCCATCCATCCATCTACTGCACGTAGCTACATAGTGAATATTTTGGTCCATTTACTGTATGTGAGAATCGTTATGTACTGATGTTTTTTTTTAGCACCAGCTCCGTTTCTGAGCAAAGAAAACGAACTGCCTTGACTTTCATTTTCTGTGTTCTGCGACTTCCTCTGCAGTCGCTGTGGCGAGCGCTCCGCCTCCGTCTCTGTGGATCTATAGATCTGTGCCTGGCTGCTTTAACTACCTGCCGCTTTGACTCTTTGTCCACTGCACCTTCATCATATTGACACGGTAGCAATATTGACATTATGCTTCACGTCCACTGAGCCTCTCTGTATCAGAGTGAAATAATGCTGCACTTACACTGTTTGTGTGTAACTCTGTGCTTCAGCTTTGATAGTTTTCACCTTTTATATTCTCTTGTACTTTTATTTGCCTTTGTTCCTCCTGACCTTCGCTTTCCTTTCACAAAATGTGCAATAATATATAATAATAATATATCCGGTCTTTTGTGTTGTTAAGTGGTTTCACTGTGTTTCGATGATGAATGAATAACGAAAGTAACAACTTTCCCCTGGTGATTCCAAGTGTTTGTGACTGTGACTGAGTCGCTGGATGTGGGTAAATGACGCGTGACTGCTCGACTTCTCTGAGCGCTCGTTCAGTGGCTTTAATCACTCGCCTCAGGGAAAAAAACATGTGTTATTATGCTTTAAAAAAAGAGATTAAATGTATGATTTACACTTTAAAACAATGAATTCTAGACAGTTAAAAAAATAACAAATACTAATAACTAAATTAACGTTTTGGTACGGGGGATAAATTGTGTTATTGAGCTTAAAAAGTTGCATTTAAAGTGAAAAAAATGAATGCTAAAAAGAAAGAAAATAATGGGTTTTTTTCAGTTATGTTTCATGTCACTTAATAAAAAAATAAAAAGTACAGTGTTAAATGTACCTTTTTGGGGGTAAAATCATGTAGTTGCACTTCAAGGTGGCATTTAAAGAGTTAAAATGATGACAAATTATTGGTTTTCAGTTAAAAAATCAATCCAAAAAGTAAAAGAAATAAATAAATACAGTGTTAAATATAATGGTTTTGCACTTCTTTGTTCCTCTCTCAGTGGGATTCTTTGTTGTTTTTTTGTTAAATTGGTTCTTCCTCTGTCTGTCATTTCTATCACTGGTGATAAATAAGACAATTTTTTATATCTTATTTTGGTCACAGAATCTGCAACTTATTCCCTTTATGCCATAAATAATCATTATTTCTGTCAGGAAACTTCATTTAAACCCTTTGGCTCACCTAATAAAGTCTGGTATACACAGTGGAACAGTATTGATTTATTGATGATTGAGTATTGATGATTGAGTATTGATGATTTTTCCTCCAAGTACCACCAGAGGAAGCACGTGTGCCACACTTTGAGAACCGTGCGTTTAATTTGTAGATTAAAAAAATGTTCCTCTTAGTGAACAGTTGGACAAAATCCTGCATCAAAAGAGTCAATGGAATCATTTAAAGTGAGAAAGACAATGAAGACAAAGCTCAAGGAAAGAGCTATCTTCTAGTCCCCATAATGTGACTGTGTAAACAGGTTTAGGTCCCCACAACATTAGTAATACCTGAACACACATCACACACAGACACACACACACACACACACACAGAGGAACAGTTACAGTGAACACTGTCAGCTTTGCTGGTTGCGTCGACTAATTTGTGTCACAGCAGAAAAGGAGGAAGGAAGGAGGAAGGAAGAGGAGGAGGAGAGAGGAGGGAGGAGGGGACGACGACAAACAGACATAGGGAGCTGCAGAGTGTGGGACGGTGGCTGATTATTGCACTTCACTGTGGTTATTGAATTTACAGAGTGACAAAAAACACCGAGAGCCTCAAGCCTCCTCTGTGTGCTGTGATGTAAAAAATGCAGATTTTCTCTAAAGGAAAAAGCAGCAAATGTAGCTGTTTTTTAAGTGAGTGTGGGCTCAGGCAGGTGTAGTGCGTGAGTGTTTGGGTCACAGGCGGGTTCATGGGAGAGACACGCTCAGCAAAAGCAGAGGTGATTATGTGTCAATTCTTTCATTTTTATATTAAAGTAAAGTACGGAAGAATATTAGAAAATAGATAAAACAGCACAATTCTGAGAAAGAAAGTCAAAATTCTTCTTTCATGTCTTCAAAGCTATTTTAAAACTACTGAAACTTCTCTTATATCAACTGGAATATATACAATGAAGGCCATTGTTTCTAAAGATAATACATTCAGTTAGTTACACAATAAGGTGAGATTCAAAATAAAAATAAAAGTAGCACATTGAGCTGAGGCTCATTTCACACGCTTGGGTTTCTGTTAAATTGATTTTTTCCACGTAAAACACACAAAGGAGAACGATGGATTATTCCCTGAGGGAAATGTGAGCATCTGTGAGGTCAGATGTCAAACTCTGCTCGAGCACCTGGAGCTGGCAGGAATTTTCCTCGATGACACTTCAGTGGGAGGTGGTGGGGGTGGGGGCAAGTATCCTGCAGGCACCTCTGGGCATGTTTCACCACTCTGCTGCCCTCCTGCCTCCATGAACCATGAAACATAAATACTGTCCGATTCCTGCTCTCATCCATGATTCAAGAAGAGAACCACTCCACCAGGGGCTGACCTCTCTCCCTCTCTCCCTCTCTCCCTCTCTCCCTCTCTCTCAGTATGTTTCCCCTCTCAATAATTCACTTACTTGGTCATAAATACAGATAAATAAATGAATAAAGCTTCACCGTCTGCAATATTCACCGTGTTCTTTCATAGAGAAACATCAGACTGAGACGTCATTTCTCACTTTTTTTGAACATCTTTCATTCTAACACCTTCACTTGTCGGTGTTTTATGTTTTTATGTCTTTTCATTTAAGTAGTTTTTTTTTGTCTATTCTGTGTTTATTCATAATTTGCTTTAAAGTTCCAATCGCATTATCATTATGATTTATTATGATTTCATGGAGTAACACGTTTTAAAAGTCTAGTTTTAGTCAAACTAACACAATAATTCTGCTTTCTCTAATGTCATCTCATGTAAACTCCACTGGAGCTCATCTGCAGGCTTCACACGGACACATGTGACCTTTCAACGCTGCACAAACTGCAATAAAGATTAGTGTAACATCCCAATATGTGAGAATCACATATAAAAAGGACCAAAACAGACCACCTCTGATTAAATATTTAATGTTTAAAGGTCTCAAAAAGACACAACACACACACACACAGACTTAGTGAATTTAAAGGTGCCTGTGCACTGAATATCTGCCTTAATTAAGGATAAAGACATGTTCCTAGTACATCCACACATAAACCATCTACAACTGTAGAAATGACAACTATTTAGTCTTTTTTGTTAACGTTAGGTTGATTTTTAAAGCTTTCAGCAGAGCTCATTACACTCTGACATGGCTGACATTTAAAGTCCTTTTTATTTCGGCTGGAGGAGCTCCCCCAAACTGAGGAGACCCCAATGTAGAGGCAGAACTCTCTAGAGGGGGATTATTATAGATTCCCATCTGGACTGGGAACATTTCAGGATCCCACAGGACAGGAGGAAGTGGTGGAAAGTGAGGGAAACTAACGCCTGGGACACCACCATGTTTAGCCTGCTGCCACTGTGACCCCCAACCTCAGATAAGGCCAAATCCATAGTTTCCATGGCTGATCGGTCTGCTTCACCATGTCTAAGCCGGTATGCGTGGACTCCAGGGTTGTACATTTCATGACTTTTGCTTCACTCTCAGTTGAAAAAAGAAAGTCAGTTATAGGCACATCTTTTCCTTTGTACATTAGCGGTAAGAAAGAACAAGGCTCTTTGTGGCCTCGTCAGGCTTCACAGAAACTCTCTGAAGACACAGATGAACCTGTTTTTAATGCATCTGTGAAGGTTCTCGCTCATCCAGGTCATAAATATGTTCAGGAGTGATGCTAAGCTAACTTCTCCTGAGAAGAACCTTTTTCCTGTCATCTGCTCAAGCTCTAAGTCCCAGCAAAGGTTCAGCTTAGCAACCCACTTTACTTAGAGACAGTCTGACTGCACCCACTCAGGATAACACACGCCTTTAGAAATACACAATCCACTGGGAAAACTACAGGCCTGTTTATAAAGACAAAGACGAGACGGACGGAGCCTTTTGTCAGTGTGTTGCGCTTAATTTCGTCTGCCGTTGTGCACGTCACAGAAGAGCTTACGATAATGGGCTGAAATGGAGCAATTCCACAAGGATATTGTGGGGGCAGTAAAGAGTAAATAGCCCAATGAGTGAGGAAAACAACCAAGGAGAGTCTTCACCAGGGATCAGAAAGTAAAGGTGGTTGAGAGACTATTTTTTTGTAAGCAACTGAATATTTGTGCCAAAACATCGTAAAGTGCCTTCAAACGTCAAAAACCAAAACCCACGTTTGCTGCTTTAAGCTAACAATAGTGTGGACGTTGCAAAACATTTAGTTTAAGTTAAATTCTAGCAACAGAATCTATTTTAATCAGTTCATATTTTTTCAAAATAAAAGCTCTGAACACGATAGGAAATTTGAATGTTTTTGTGAAGACAAGAAAATAATTTGTTAAATCATCTGCCCGGGCCATGATACTGATGCCGATGGGCCAGTCCACGGCAGGCCACCAATTGTTGACCACTTGTTTAAACAGACATTTAGACATTTAGATGCTGCCAGAGTTTGGTGGTTTATCCCTGCAGCCAGAAAACAGAAGAGCGCGACTGCTTCCAGGCGCTCGGCTTCGCTCACTGGCACTGGTTTAATTCAAGAGGCTATTCCTTGAAGCATATTGTCAAAAGTTGCGGCGGACATATGGAAATATTGAAAATGCCACTTGTCTCTCATTGGCAACACCAATGAGTAATATTACTTACACTCAGTGGTCTTATATTCCACGTTTCCGCCTATTTCAGCTCAATTCTGAGGGATGTGGTGCCGTAAGTGACATACTGAGGGCCGGCTAAACATGAAAAGCCGAAAAAGAGCAGGGGTTTAGGGTTAGGGCCAAGATGACCCGGTAAGGCCATATAACAAGTAAAAAAATGTCACGGTAAAGGCTATATTATTATTATAAGTCCTTGGTCACTTCCGGCAGCACAGCCCTCCGAAAAATCTGAAAAATAGTTCTGACGCTGTGGGAAAAACTGTGCAGCCTTGGCAGAGGGTTCTCTAGTTTGCAGAGAGGATGGAAGTGTCTAAACATGCAGAGAAGTGGAAACAACTCGTCTGACACTGTCCAAAGAAAATAAAAATCCACCTACCAGTTTCACTAATTAGCACATTGTCTTGTTAATTTGTTGGTTGATGAGTTTGGAGGTGTTAGCTTTGCTTTTTGTTTTTCTGGCTCCTGTCTTCACTGAATAGTTTGTGAGCTGCCAGCGAGGACTTAGGATTTTTTTTTTAGGCTCCCACACAGATCTGACAGCAGTCCTCATTATTCATTTAAAGGCACAGTGTGTCAAATTTGGCAACAATTATCAGTAATAGAGTTACATTTCTATGAAAACCTACAGAATGTAACCTTCAGGTAGCGTCAAAGCTCAAAGGATAATTAGTTTGTCCATTGTGGGCTACCATGGAAACATAATGGTGGCCTCTGTAGCTGATATAAATATAAAAGCCTCATTCTGGGGGAATGAAAAACAACATCAAGTAACAAGTATCATTATTTTATCTTAAATTTAAGCCAGATGAAAATAACAAGTCTCATTACATTTTTACTTAGGGAGTTTTAATTGTTTTATTTCTGTGTTTTATTAATTAATTTAGTTGTTCAGTTGTTACAATTACGACCCAATATTGTTCAAGTGACACACACACATTTTGGTATTTTGAGAGTTACAGTGCAAAGAGCAGGGGAGCTGCACAAAGAGTGTGTGACCCATTCATATGCTAATATCTTAATATTTATAACCACTTTGCTCATTTGTCACAAATGTCCTCTCTCCTCTCACCTCCTGACAATCTGTTCCATTTATCAACACATAATTACAGCATTACTTCTTACACTTAAGGTTTTTAACTCTCTTTTCTTGTGTCTCATCCTTCACACTTATTTTTAAATGCCCACTTGTCACCTGCGTTGTTTGCCCACATTTTTCCTTTTATTAATCTGTTATAGTTTCGTGTTTTTAAAACGTGTTTGTTCTGCCAGCAAACGCAAACAGTACAGTAGTGAGGGAATCTCATTTAGTTTTTGGCAAAGTTATATTGAATCGTTACGAAAATGTGTGACAGAATATTTGGCTAAAAAATGCGAGAAATGCTACAGATTGTGTTCCTAACTTTTTTGTATACCGTGTAATCCTCTTGGTGGAGAGAACAGTTCCAAATGATCTATGGAGAGACACATTTCTACTTGTTTCTCCTGTTAAAAATTCTCAATTATGTATTTTATTGACATATTTTATTGCATTTTATTATGTTAAATTACTTTGTATTTTCACTGGATCTGCAGCTCCTGGTTGTCTTAGGCACCGTCCACACAGAGACGGCATTTTAGGGGAAACGGTATATTTTGAAAACGCTTCCCAGAGTGGGAAAACCGTGTAGACAGAGAATGCGATACACGAGGAAAACGATGAGGTCTTATTCACAACTCACTCTCTTGCGCTGTCATTCATTGTCTTGTGTTTTGGAGATTGTTTGACAGTTTTACCAACTGCTGTCAATGAAAAGCAACTAAAGTCAGTGTGAGAAGACACTAGATACTGTATCACGAGAACACGTCCCGTCTCTGCTGCTCTGCGCTCACACAGCCCTTCTGTGTGTGCGTGTGTGTGTGTGTGTGGGTAAATGGATGGATCTCACTTGTGCGGCAGAATTGTGCATTTGTGTAAAGTATTTAGGTTTATGACAGAAAGTTGCTAGACACTGCTTTTTAAAAAAATTAAAAAAGTCACAGAGAGTCTGTAAAGTCACTAAGTCTGCACACGTCAACGGCACAAAACGTAAATGTAAACAAACAGACACTATTTATCTTTCCTTCCCCTGGCTCAGGGTTCATTCTGTCTCCATTTCAGTTATTATATTTAATGTTTACAACGTCGTCTTCTCTATTTTTTGGTGTAATGTTACAGTGCAACTACAGTGTGATCCAGAGAGATATTTCATGAAACAATGATGTCTTTACAGGATTGTTTCTGTGTAGATGTGGCCTTAAACTGCTTAAACTTTAATAATATTATATATTTATTCATATCATTATATTCGTATGACTCATTGACTTATTTAAGACAAACAGTGAGTCAGAGGCGTCCACTTCACATGAGGGGAAATGGCTGGCGTAGGTTTGCGCTCTGTGCTGAGAGCTTTCTGCTTAATTATGTTTTATCTAGATGACGGCAGCTGCACAGAGCTGCTGTATTTGATGATGAAAAGATCTATTTGTAATGCTGATGTTTACAATACACTGACAATTACAATTTATTCCTGAAAGTCACTTTGGCCGCGTGTTTATTTACTTCTGTTGTCTTTCACACCGTTACATGTGCTTCTTCTTCATGTGCTCTCAGCGTCGTCTGTTTTAATTGCGTCTCTTTTCCCTTGTGCCCTCTCAGAGATTCATATCCTGACAATATATACAGTGCGTGTGATTGGTTTTCTCTCTTCAAATGACAGGAATGACTGTGAGCCCGCGGCTCAACGCTCACTTGTGTCCACTACAAGTAAAATACATATGCTAATTCAGCGCCGACAACTGCGGCTACAAAGTATCTCCATATCTTGTGTACAGTATATGATCTTATTATAATCCACTGTGCGGAGACACAACTCACTGGAGTGTCTTTGTGCGGAGAGGAGGGATGATTGCTGTTACTGAAAGGGACACCAGATGAAGGGTAATCATGTTTGGATCTGTCTCCTGGTGCAGAATAAAAGGTCAGGGGGGAGGAATGGACTGAGCCTGAGCTGTTAAGAGTGAAGAGGAGCGCGACCTTGTTCAGAGAAATCTGCGTGTGTTTGTGAGAGGGAGGGGTGCTGAGGTACAATGGGGTCAAAGGGTGATGTTCATCAGCTGCAGCATAAGAGGAGGAGCGAAGAGATGAAGAGGTGAAACATGGATGGTAAAATATTGAAGGGGGGAAATTTCACAAGGCTACAGCCACAGGAAGAAGTGGGAAGAGAAGAAGAAGGAGAAGACATCCAATCAGAACTGATCTCTGTGCGAGGTACGGAGGTTAGGTTGATCTGCCCGGATGTCAACACACAGCGGCAGAAATGATGGCGTTAGGAAGAAAGAGAAGAGACGACATGTGCTTGAATTTCACGTACAATGTTACTGCAGACAAAACTCTTTGTAAACAAACTCGAAACACAACAATCCTGAATCCACATTTGGAGGCGAGTCATCCAGACGCTGTTTTATCAGCTCAGCTGTTACAGTGCAGTTCAAACTTAAAAAAACCACCAATGCGACAAAGATTGGATTTTAGATAAAAAATACCCACTGATGTGCTGAAGATAATAAGTGCTAATGTTTCACTGTCTGCAAACTGAAACAAACATGTGACAAAAACAAGAATTGTATTTGATTTGATTATTAAGACTAATAAAAAGTGTTTAATATTAACATTAATAGATAGGATAATACAAGCAAACCTACTACACTCAACTAAATCTACTATAGATGTGTTCAACTAAAAACATCTCAGATGACTAAAATATGACTACAACTAAATGGTATTTTAGTCACAAGACTATAACTAAAACTAAATCAAAATTTGCTGTCATAATTAACACTTTAGTTAGTTAGTCACCTCCCACTTTCAAAAGGCATGACCAACTAATGTAGATGAAAATGTCTCTGTACGTTATTCTTACAACAAATCAGACCAATCGTCATTGACCAATAGATGTAGAGTGACAGAAGACGTGTTGCTTATTTAGTTTTCTAGTAGCCATGTCTATCTAGTAATGATGTTTTCTTGGGGGAGCTCTGTGGAGCAAGTCGCTTAAAACGATTGTGTTTATCACGCCATAATAGTCCTCCAACTCATACAACCCAATTGGTCATTTGCAGTGGATTGCAGCAGATTACGGCCCAAATAGCTGCAAATTAGGCGACAATATCATGTGATTGGCTAATTTGATCAAACGCCGTACTCAAGGTAAGTCTGTTATTGTCATTGTAAGTCTTTTTAAACCTTAACCATAATCTCACTAACACTCACTGACACTAACAGTGTCATATCGCTGGTATCTGGTGTTTGGTGGTTAACTTGGGGGTTGGGCGGCATATTGCTCCATAAACGCTATTCTCTCCATAATAATATAGACTCCATAACCATCTGATCACCTCTTTCCTCCACACGGCTGCTTATAAAAACAAATCTGCTGTACCATTCTTCCATTAGAGGCGTCCATTCCGTGTGCAGCCACGTGCCAAACGTGCTGCAGCGAGTATAAACCACTTTTAACAGCCACATGATACCTAATAAAGAGTGAGTCCATCTTCTTCAAGGTTCCTCATGTGTTCACGTGTTCACCGCTCAGAGACAGTGTTTAGCACAGCTTGGTTTTGAATGAGTGGCTGCCATTTATCCTCTGACCTCGGGCGTCAACAATGTTTTGTTTTTTTTTGCCCAGTGAACTGCTGATCGCTGGATATTTACTCCTGTTCAGATCATCCTCTGGGAACCCTGGAGATAAAAAATAATCCCAGTAGATCAGCACTTACTGGAATACTCAATCTGGATCTGTTCAGCCGCTGCCATGTGATTGGCTGATTAGAGATCTGCGGTAACAAGCAGTTAAACGGGTGTACCTAATAAAGTGACTGGTGAGTGCATGAGCAGGAGAGTGGCTCGCGACGGTTGCAGAGTTCATTTCATTGATTGTTGCCTTTGAAACAGACTGAGGTATTACTGGCACCAGTATAAAGTTACACCAGAAAGTGATGAATGGATCCTGAAAAAAAACTATTCCATGTGCTTTCATTACACATTATCTATCTATCTATCTATCTATCTATCTATCTATCTATCTATCTATCTATCTATCTATCTATCTATCTAGCTATCTGTCTGTCTCTCTGTCTGTCTGTCTGTGACTTGACGTTGATCATGTGCATGTTTTTGTGTTAAACGTTGACCTTGGATTTGTGCCCACGAGGACTTAATCCGCCAGGTCGTCTTCTCCTGTCTGTCGGAGACCAGGGTAACAATCACCTCCTGCACTTATACACACAGCAGTCGAGCCACTTATGACTTCCCGTTAGCTGCAGGCGAGTGGTGAGAGCCCCTGATTAAATTGTCCAGTTGTCATGGCCACAGACACAGAAAGGTTATTACACGAGAACACTCGCAGAGGCAGAAGTTTCAAATTACCAAAGACAAAGACAGAGCCGTAAAACAAGATTGAAAAAAGTAAAAATAAAACATTTTAGAAACCACGCTAATCTGCTTAGTCTTCAAGAGAGAAATGGAAAGGTTGAACAATTGAAGGAAAACCTTCAGTCATGAGGTGAGTTTGTATGCACACTTTAAAAACAAACAAATGTCTCCTACATTCATTTGACGTATTTTACAGCACAACGTACAAGGAGAGGCGGAAAGAAGCACACAACGCGAGCAAGGCAAGAAGTGACTTCTACTCCTGGACATTCATGTCAGACTTTAATCACAATTAAGCGAATTCGATTGTCTGATATTTACCGATATTTAACTATATTTGGTCCAACACTGCGTTACTTTGTGTTACTTTGTGTTACTTTGTGTTACCGCAAGATCTTGGCAATACGTGGATTCCACCCAGCCAATCAGCAGAGATCAAGCTACGTCCTTGTGAAATTTGACCAATCAGTGGAGGGCTCGTGATGCTCGAAATGTCAGTGCAGTTCAGGAAGACAAAAAGTAAAAGTACGGTAACAGCTCAAAGACTAATGATGTAAAATTGATGAAATCAATCAACTTCTATATCATGCAGGACAGGTGTCCCGGAGAACACTCTTCAAAACTGTTGTATAATGTTCTAAAAATAATGTTCTTCACTTTACTTTTTGAGTTTTTCTTTTTGAGCTTTTTGAGTTTTTCTACACAAAAATAAAACATTTTGAAAAATGTATTTCTAAGTATTTCTATGAGTGTCCTGAGGGTTTAGGAAGCGTCCTCTGTCAACAGAATGCAAAGCAAATCAAACACACAAACACATCACTGCTGCTGCTGCTGCTGCTGTTCACTGCACTACGCAGCTCCAAGTTTCCTGGATGCACATAAACAA
Organism: Solea solea; assembly: GCF_958295425.1. NCBI lineage: Eukaryota > Metazoa > Chordata > Actinopteri > Pleuronectiformes > Soleidae > Solea > Solea solea. The sequence goes on from NC_081145.1 coordinate 25,924,522, forward strand.
CACACTGTGCTGGGTTTACAACATATGACTTACACACAAAGCACCAGCAGAGGGTAGGAGCTGTATCTGCATGTGTGTGTGTTAGAAATAGCAATAATAACCAAATCACCTCAAAGTACGGCTGTAATTTAAACTGTCGCCCTTTTGCAAAGCAGCAGTGAGTGATGCTGCACACCGTGGTTGTGTGTTGCATACAACGGTTATTCACTTAACGTCTACTTACTGCGCTGGTGGTGCCATCTGTGTCTGTTAGCCTCTGGTGCAGATCAAACCAGACCGTCTGTGAGGGAAAAACACAACAACAACAGCAGCGGCAGCGTGTCAATCAACAAGAACAACGACGACGACGACAACAACAACAACAACAACAACAGCTTGAAGCAGACATTAGTTGCTTACTGTGAGACGTGATAATGGACACAGTGAGACTCAGACACAGACATGAAGGCAGGAGATGATGTGTTTTTAAGTTGCGTGAGGATCAGTGAGGAGAGTTTGGAGCTGCTGGAGGTGGAAACACGACAATGACAGGAGCACAAAGAAAAAAGAACGAGGGGTCTGGGTCTGGGTCTGAAGAGGAGACAGACGGAGGCTTTTGGTTCGTACTTTGTGCTGATTTCTTCTGTCATTGTGCACGTCGCAGGAGAGCTTACAATGACGAACGGAATGGAGCAATACTATCGGAAATTGTGAGGGCAGTATAGAGCAAATGAATGAAGAAGAGTTTATTGCAGGCATTTAAAACTGGCTGCCAGAAAACAGAGAGTGATTGTCAGGCACTCTGGGACGCAGCAGGTTTATTTCGGCACTGCCCTCTAGAGGAAGTATTGTGTAACGTCCATACTGATGTGGTATGTAAGTTTGGGACGGACAGACGGACGTGAAAGGCAAGAAAATATATATAAATAAATGAATTACGGTAAATTAAGGATATACTTTTCTAGTATCACAGCTAGTCGGCCTTTAAACTCTTTCTAAGAGGAACAACAAAGTACAGTACATGGAGTGTGTGTGAGAAGGTGATGAGACATTGATTTTCTGGTTCACGCCTCCTCCGCTCTCAGCGCTTGTGAGTCTGAGTTATATAAACCTGTTCCAATAAATCACAGGAACAACTGCGAGTCGCTTGTCACAAAGGAGAGCGATGAGCGGCGCTAACTGCAGAGTAACTGAGACTTTGACCAAACGCAGCAGGAAAAAAGTCAAGGAAAATGTGGTCAGGCTCAGTGGGCAGGCAACACACACACACACACACACACACACACACACTGGAACAAGCTTTAGGATAAAGGATTTGAACACTTGACACTCTGGTCACAGTTGAGCTGAAATAAAAGGTGACGTGTGTCGTTGATGGTTCAGCTTATGAAATATTTCAGGTGTGAAAACTCAACTACACAAACCACACTGTGATACTCAGTGTGTGTGTGTGTGTGTGTGAAGTGAAGTTAAAGACCTTTCCTTGAGTGGACAGTTACGGTGATAAAGGGCTGAGTGTTATGGACAAAAAGGTTATCGTCATACGAATCAGTCAATTCCATATTGATAATAACTGTGATTAATCTGAGATGATTAAAGATTTATTTTTTGCTCCTGAAAAGGTTAAAGAGACTCGTTAATTGAGTGTCTCCATTCTCTGGAGATTCTTCTGCCAGATCCTAATCCTAATCTGCAGATAATGTCCGAGTGATACACTATATAGACAAAAGTATTGGGACACTTGACTATTACACCATCAGGGACTGTAACGACATGCTCAAATACACATACAGTACTTAAATATGGAGTTTTTCCACTCTTCTTGGAAGACTTGCCTCAAGATTTTGAAGTGTTTCTACGGTGAATTTGTGTCAATTATGAGGTCAGAGACACTGATGTTGGACGACAGATTTCTGAGAGGCTCTCAATCTCTGTTCCAGTTCATCCCAAAGGTGTTCAATCATGGGGTTAAAGGTCAGGGCTCTTTGTGGGCCAGTCACAGAGTCTTCCAAACCAAACTCAAAGTCAAACTATGTCTTTATAGTCCTTGCTTTGTGCACTGGAACAAGGACTTCCTTTAAACTGTTGGAAGTATAGCGTTGTCCATTGCGTTGTCTTGGTATGCTGAAGCGTTAAAATTGTCCTTCATTGGAGATACGGAGCCTAGAGCCCAAATCCTCATTGAAACGGCTGAATTCAGTACCTAACAGGTGTGACTCTCACATTCACACCTCTGGTCAATTTAGAGTGTCCAGTTTGCCTCAATGCCCAAATCTACATGAGGGGAGGAGTCCAGGGAACCCAGAGAAAAGCCACACACACACACACACACACACACACACACACACAGGGAGAACAGAAAAACCTTGTTGTGACCCGGGTCGCGAACCAGAGTTCACGTCTGTGAACGACATAGTAATTCAATCTGAAGCAAAAGACTCAAAGCAGATCAAAAGTGTGTTTGTGCGACACAATAATTAACTTTACTGTCTACAAGAGCTTTAATTCATGGTCATAGATTATATTAACAGTGTAGCAGCTCTGAGTTGTGTATCCAAATATACGAGTTTATATTCATATATTTACAAACTGTATCCAAATCTTTATAAAGTAAATTGTGTCCGATGTCTGTTTCTATTAAATCATCTCAGACCGCCTTTGTAGTTCACGGCTGAACATAATCAAGTCTGAGCTCTGCCATTACACGACAGCGCTGTCGTGGAGTCATCAAAGTGAACACAATTGCCTCCTCCAGCAGAAAACTGAGAAGAAAGCTGCACTTTTTCATTTATTTGTGGTTGCTTGTCAGTGTTCTGCCTCAGTATCACTGACACCACATGTGCTGTTCTGAATCAAGGCCTCTCATCCTGACACGGACTTTTCCAGAGCACAGGAACAGTTTGGTTATTTTTGCCCTGCAGCATATCGAGTGCTGAAATGATATATTGTGTATTCAAAAGAACACTCAAACCTGCTGAGGGTGAATGTGAAAGAAAGAGAGAGCAGGTAAAATGAATTTGCTTTTTTTTGGATTGGGAGGTGGAGGTTTGCAGGTAACCGGATTTCCAGAGCAATGGAAATCATATTTTCGTGCACAGCATCACTCAGCGTGGAGATGGTTTTATTACTCATTCAGTAAACAATTCATGATTCTCTCTGACTGATGCGGTGTGACAAGATCATTTCCTCGTCCAAGACTCCTGCGCGGTCTTAATACCGAGACCCATGAAGGTAATCCCGCAACAAACAGAGCGGCGACGACGACAAAGCCACATTCAATAAACCTCCACAAAGCCATCTTTTTTGCTTTGATATGATTACGGCCGCCTGCTCTTATTGAAAATGGAATCCGGGGGAAAGTGTCTATTCATCTGCTTTCTCTGTCACTCTCATTATCGTGACAACACACTCTGCGACATGAAAGTTTGGCGACCTGTGTTTTCTGCTTCTGTCTGCTGCTGTTGCAGTTTTTAAAGGTAGTTCCTTTTGATTTAAAACAAAGCTTTTATGTAAGCTAAAAAAAAATACTATTCAGGTTTGGAAAGTGAAGTAGTTTATATAAAAAGTCACACCTGAAAACTGAGACTGTTTTATTTTGCTCTTTCACATTGAAATTGGCTCACATAGCCGGGGATTTTTGAATGTGGGATTTGCATGGTTGCCAAAAAATTAAGAAATCGATGTGTGTCTTACGTTCCCGCCAATGTAGAGCGCAGTCCAAGCAAATTAAAACCCGGGTATATACCCTGCTATATACAGAAGAACACATATTTCTGATTGCCCTCCAAGTACCACCAGAGGACGCTCGTGTACCACTGGTGGTACATGTACCACAGTTTGAGAACCATGGCTGTAGTATACAGTATATGCCAGGCCTGTGGTGCTGTAACAAGGACGTCAGAAGAAGAAGACGACAGTGATGTGGACGTTGTTTTCCCAAAAGTTCCCAAACACAAGATTGGCCTCTCCAAAAATAGCATTTAAACACTCCTAAAATGCTGGTGGATTTTCTTTAAAAAGACGATGTGATAGAAAACTTTTTTGCAGATTCATTCTCGGGTTAGTAGTCTGTGAGTTTAGAAAACTTTGAGATAAAAGTGTGATGAAAAGTACAAAGGAAAGAGACGACTGACACCTCTGTGTGGAGCTGTGAATTTACAAGAATGTTTTTTAATTCCTCATCACCACATTTTCTCCACTCTTCTTCCCTTACATAATTAATTGGCAGATAATAACGAGCAGCTATTGATCTAATATTGAGTGAATCCTGATAGACAGGAAACACGCACAGCAGTTTCTTTTATTTGTCACGTTCCTTGAAGTTCTCTCCACATTTGCACTAAGTTTGAATGGAAAACCACACATACACAGACTCAAATATGTAAATCTGTTTGATGATCGGCCGGCACTTTTGAGACGGTCCCTAACTTCAGCTCCACTGTCAAGCTGTGCACAGCGCCGTGGCTTTACTGAGTCATGAATAAAAAATCAGGTTCTACTAAAAATGTGATGTCTTTTTTTGTGTGTGTTCAGAGAACATTAACCAAGGCATATTTGAATAATCTATGTACATATTAACACATGTGACTTTTTTCTTCTTTATTCCTTTACTTCTGCAGAACATGGAGGAATTTTGAAGTGAGTGTGAATAATTCTCTGTATCATTATCACAACCTTTTATTTAGCCATTATTCATTTTCACTTACTTGTTACAGAACTAAATTTGCCCACTGGCTACGTCCATTTCTAAATGTTTGGGTATCTGACGTTAGAGATTCACCAATTTCTCAGCTGTGTCGTTGTTGATATTTCATCTTGCAATTTTTGTCTGCGCTGAAAAATGTCTTCTGATTGAAAAAGTGGTTGGATCAGAACCACAGAGGCTTTAAAAGTGTGTTTTTTGTACAGAAGGCAAGATTATTTCATCACTAATTCCATAATAATGAAAGCAGAAACACGCCTGCATTTACAGCCTCTCAAATAAAGGTTCCGTTTACATCCAGCATCTTTTGAACAAATTTTTTTTATCTTAGAAGAAGACGTGAGCACAAATAAGAGTGACACAGTTCTGAAGAAATATCAACTTTTTTTTAAAAATGCGACAAGCACTTTCTGAGCGTCTTTTGATTCTCAAGCCAGAGAAGTTTGGGTAAAATTGCTCTTAATCCACTCTTAAATCAGTTCCTATCGCCCAGATTAAGTCTGGTGAAGGACAGGATGGACCCATCAGGCAACACAAAATCTGTAGCTTCACAAGAGGTTTTGACCAAATCACACGGCAGTTCAGGGAGATACTGGACTCCCCACAAAATCTACTCTTCATACAGTTTCTCTCAATGGAATCATCTTTACCTAGACACCGACAACAACTTCCTCCCCTATGCTAATAAAGCCTAAAAAAAAAGGAAAAAAGTCCAAAATAGAGTTGGACAATAAATGCAAGTTCAGACATGGAAAGCTTGGCCGGGGGTCATCCCAAAAATAACATTTTAATAATAATAACTCATTCTTTGCACTCCCTCACTCGTTCTGTGTGCTCCCTCACTCGCTCTTTGCACTCACTCACTCACTCGTTCTTTGCGCTCCCTCACTCGCTCTTTGCACTCACTCACTCACTCGTTCTTTGCGCTCCCTCACTCGCTCTTTGCACTCACTCACTCACTCGTTCTTTGAGCTCCCTCACTCGCTCTTTGCACTCGCTCACTCGTTCTTTGCACTCCCTCACTCGTTCTTTGCGCTCCCTCACTCGCTCTTTGCACTCACTCACTCACTCGTTCTTTGCGCTCCCTCACTCGCTCTTTGCACTCACTCACTCACTCGTTCTTTGCGCTCCCTCACTCGCTCTTTGCACTCACTCACTCACTCGTTCTTTGCGCTCCCTCACTCGCTCTTTGCACTCGCTCACTCGTTCTTTGCGCTCCCTCACTCGTTCTTTGCACTCACTCACTCACTCGTTCTTTGCGCTCCCTCACTGGCTCTTTGCACTCGCTCACTCGTTCTTTGCGCTCCCTCACTCGCTCTTTGCGTTCTTAGCGCTCCCTCACTCGCTCTTTGCACTTGCTCACTCGTTCTTTGCGCTCCCTCACTCGCTCTTTGCGTTCTTAGCGCTCCCTCACTCGTTCTTTGCGCTCCCTCCCTGATTTGTTCTTTGCACCGTGGTTTTTTGTTTTCGTTTCTGATCATTGCTTCGTGAAAAATGTTTCAAAATATTGACAAAAATCTAATTCCATACATGTGTAATCTGTACTATTAAAAAAAAATACGAAGATGAAAAATAAAATGATGCACAATAGTAATGAAGACTTGTCGCACAAAAGAACAACAAAAGTAAAACAAATACAACATCATTTTGGCCACGACTCGCGTGTCATTACACGAGCGCATTATCGCCGTCATCTCCACTTTTCCTCGGCGAGTCTCAACCTTCAATTATTCACCACCTCCGTTCACACAGTACAAAAAAAATAAATGACCCTCGAGAGGAGTCTTTACTCTTGTCTAAACATGTAAACATCAGAGCTGATTGTGTTCACTCAACCATGGGATGATGTCCTTTGTGTTGCAGTCACCGGGGGGTAATGGGTCTCTCTGCAGAGATTCTGGGTCACACATGATTATCGAACAATCGTTTAGTCACAGGCCTTTCAATCATTTCTGCAGAAACGCAGCTCCGCGGACCGAGTGAAACGATTCCACTTAGACCGGGGCAATTTCTTAGGGTGCGTATTAAATTATCAACAGGGTTCAAAGGTTAAAGGGGGCGGTTCGTGCCGAGATGTGTGAGTGTGAGGTGGAACAGGAGCGATCGCTCAAGGGAACTGATATAAAAACACTGGAGAGTCGTCTAATCTTCTTTTAATTTCACACAAATACACCATGTGCCTGAAGCAAGTCTGAGATTAACCACAGTATTTCACTGTGTCAAATTCTCCATTCACAAACTTCAGATAACGATCAAAGAAGCAATACACAAGCACGGCGATGTGGACTGGAAGTCACACACAGAGGAAAACAGGAGAATGTTCGGGCTGAAGTGAGACACAGAGACACCAGCGAAACGTCTACAAGACGGCGGCGGTTTGAACAGTTTGGAAAGAAAGTAAATCTGGGGACACACAACAAAATATTCTGCTCCAGTCAGCACTATAGTTGGGGACAGTCGGCATGGGAGGACGTAGCGTCAGAAGACGACAGGAAGCAGCAGGAAAATCTAAACAACGATGCCAACGTCAAGTCCTTCACGAGTTCACCCGTGCCCGTGTTTTCTTCTTTGATTTCTCAGAGCACATCAAAAATCATCATAAAGTGCGTTCTTATCCGAGTCTTTTCAAAATCAGTGAAAAAAGACTGTGAAAGTTGAGTCGAGTGTCCCCAGCTTACGAGAGTCAAGGTTGAGACGGTTGGGTGGAGGTGATGGAGGAGGTGATCGTGATTATACTGGATAAAGGATGTTGAAGACGGAGCTGCTGCGCAGGAGGAAAAGAGATGGAGAGGACAGTCGGTGTAACAGAAGAGGACACGGGGGAGGACACAAGATGGATGCAAATGAATCGCTGTGGCGGCCGTTAAGGAAGGTGGAAACTGACCAGAGTGGGGGGGTTCTGTGGAAGCTCTCATTGTTACACTCACATGATCTGTTTCATACCAAGGATGACTCAAAATCAGTGCATTCATAATTGGATGTTAGATGATGGATGATGATCTCACGTCGCCGGGCAGGATTTCATGCACTGCACACAGGATGTTGTTCATTTTACACCAGGAGTCGACAGCAATATTACGCTAGTAAAGCGAGGCGACTACAAACAGACAAACACTCAAAAAACAGCTCACAGCCATTCAGGATTCCCCCCCACCCGTCCCTGCTCTGCTGCTGTATACATACAAACGCTCCCACAGTCACGTCTGATAGTATTGCGTGACATGAGTCAGAATCAATGTTTCTGCTAATCATTGACCTATCCCAGGGCCTAATAATAATAATTATAAAGGGTTAAAATTTCAAAATTATTATTAAAATGTGATATGTACATTTCAGGCTGAAGTAGCTTTTATAATATTGACTCATCCAAAGTGGGAAAAAATATCAATATACAGTAGTTTTCTTAGAATGTTTGTGTATGAAATGGCCACATAGTAAATCTATGTTACTAGTTTTATATATAATAGACTGTATTTAACCAGTATTGGTATCAGCAGACACTCTACTGTGAAAAGATTATAAACGTACAGATATTCCCTCAAACCTGGTTAAACATTCAGCCTCATTTTATTCTTCTTCAGCTCATTATCCGTTCATCTTCATGTGAAACGTGTTCTTTCTTTCTTTCCTCCCTCTGCTCTGACACCATACGTTGTGTTTCCTTATCCTCAGCTCTTTCTTCTGCTGTTGCGGCAAAGACGGCCGACATGTGAAGCACTGGACAAGACGAAGGGACGAAAGGACGCAAAGGGAGGAGGAGGATGAAGGAAGGAAGGAAAGGAAACAAGGTGCAGTGAAAGATGTAAAGGTGCCGGAAAAGGAGGAAGAAAGATGGGAGGACACGGGAGAAGTGAGCTGTAAAAATACACTCGTTCGGACACAGGAAGTTTTTCTTTAATTGCGTCCTCTGTCTCTCTCTTCATCCACCCCCCCCCAATTCATCCCTTCCTCTCCATCACTTACTGTTAATTAACTCCTCATGTCGCCTCCTTCCTCCATCTCCTCAATTAACCCCCTGCTTCTTTCATTTTCTTCTCCTGCACACAGATCTTCATTTTGCTGCTTTGTTCGAGCGATGTGACAATGTTCAACTTGCGACTATTTTTTACGCAAAAACTAGGCAGTACGTAGAAAAAAAGGTGACTGACTCCCTCAACAACGCAAATTTACTGTAAACGGTAAATATTCCCATTTTTCGCTTCAGTCTCTCTTTCAAACTCAAGAGTAACGGTGGTTGGACGCTACATATGCATCATAATGTCACACAGGACATCTGCGGCGATGGGCCGACAAAAATAAAGTCGTAAAGTATCACGTTTACATAACTGCAAATTGGATTTTTAACGAAAACTGTGACAAGACCAAATCAAGACTGAGTGCTTTTATACACCGGGTCTGCCCAAAGTGGGGCGCAGGGGCCAAAGGTGGCCCGCTGAAGAGTTGAATTTGGCCCGCCAGACTTGTATGTGAAAAGATGAAAGACAAAAAATAATAAAACCAATTATGTAAACATACAAAACAAACTAATGTATGCTGTTTTCTCTTTTGAATGCAATAAAATGACTAATATTATCATTCTTTAGGTCTGTACATACTCCTGGGAATTATGACCAAAACTTTGTTCATTCTCTTGCCACCTCGAGAACGAGTTCCACGTGTCTCACTCACAAAATAAATAAGTGAAAAATTTGCCTTCTGACTCACTCTGGTGCATTTACAGAAATGTTAATTAATGAATTAATGAACACTGTCCCTAATTTAACTAAATCAGTGACGTCTGCTTCAGGTGTTGATTGTTCAAAAGCTCAATTAGCAGCACTTTCAAGGCTGTAAATGTAATGTAAAGGAGGCACCTGAAAAACACAAAGCGACAGGGACATAACATAGATATATGTAAGATTGTTAATTATTTTTACATTCTTCTCTCTGCGGAGTACAGAGTACAGTGTGCTCAGTGCAGTGAAAACACAAAGGGCTGTAGGATTTGACCCGGTGTGGCTGCGTATCCGGAGTCAGAATTAGCAGCAGTAAAAGTAACTGCGTCCGGTCGGCTTTAACTCCACGTCACAACAGCAGCAGCAGCAGCAGCAGCAGCAGCAGCAGCAGCAGCAGCAGCAGCAGCAGCAGCAGCAGCAGCAGCAGCAGCAGCAGCAGCAGCAGCAGCCTAGTTTAGAGACTATACATAGAAGTGGGATTGTGTTCATCGATCTCCAGGCTCTGCTGTCACATCTCCAGCTCTCTCTCTCTCTCTCTCTCTTTCTCCCAGGTGAAGGAGCAGCAAGTACAAAGGTGTTGTGGTGTTTTTCCCCTATGTGTTTTCCACTGTCTGTAATTATGCAAATAAAGTCTTTGTGGTGTAGAAAAGCAAACATTTTGGCAAAATCTTTGCTCCCAGACAAACTTTAGTCCGTCTGAGTGGGGGAGGGGCAGCAGCTGTTATAAGTGACAAAACATTTGAACCAGTCTTGTATAAAGTACCTTACAGGGATGTATTTGAGATATATCTTAAAGTATCTTTACTAGAAAATGACTTTGGTAGAAGTTGAAGTCACTTTTTTTTATAATATTACTGACGTAAAAAAGTAATTAAAGTGTATGACATTTACTGTACTTAAGTATCAAAAGTCATTTTCTGATATAACATTTTTATAAAAGTTATGAGTTAAGGATTGAGCCATGGTAGCTCAGTGGTAGGGTGAGTTGTCTTTCACCTGGAAGGCTATGGGTTCAGTTCCTGGCTCTGCTAAGTCTATATTGGCGCATTTCCACCGGCTCTACTCGCCTCGCCACGGCACGGTTTAAGTAGCGTTTCCACTAGCATAGTACCTGGTACCAGTAGACCCTGTGGCTGGGTGTTCTTCTTCTTCTGATTTTATTTGGGAGTAACAAAGAGAGTTAGAGGAAATGCAGTGGAGTAAAAGTGAGAGTTGCTAGAAATATAAATAACAAAGTATAGTACAGATACATGAATTTTCTACTTAAGTAAAGTAACAAAGTATTTGTACTTTGTAACAACACTGACTTTAACTACTACTTAACTTACCGGCTGCATTTGAAGACAGAAGCTTTTAATCCAATCACAAGGAGGATCTCAAGTTTTTACTATGACTGAGTAAAAATGAGTGCAAGACCTTCAAAAAGTCAATAAATCTCATACACAACATTAATCTATTCAAAATTCCAGTGGAAACTAACACAAAAAATGTGTTTGTCTCCTAAAAGATAAAAAGTAGAAACCACAACTGTAAAAACAGTAAGAGTCCTGGAGTTTGTGTTAATCCTATGTAAATTTGGGCCCTGATGAATGTGAGTGCTCTGTGAGGTCACACTGACTCTTATTATTGTAAGGACAAACATCCCATTTAAGGGAAAAAAACATTTGTTTTTCATTACGAACACACAAAAAATAATGAGATCTTCATACTTTCTGAAGAGCGTGTCTCTGCTGAGGGCGTAAAGAGATAAATCCAATGGATTTCAAGATGATTAAAAGTGAGGAAAATAAAGAATCAGACCTTCGTCTTTGTTTTGTTTTCTTTTAAAACATTGAAGGCAGGTTTTTCTCTTCAGACAATGAAAAACATTCACATTAAACAATCTGAGGAGGTTCAAACCCCTTATCTTGTGTTAAGTGTTCTCAGGTTTCAGGATTCTGACTTAAATCTTAGTTCATATTTATATAAGTAAAAACTGGCTTCTTGTTGTTTTCAGCAAATTCTACTGAGGCTAAAACGAACTGTGCATTTGTTGGTTTTTAATTTATCTGTGAATTAATTCAAGGTTGAGCAGCAGCAGCAGAAGAAAATAGCTCCAAAATAAATAATAACAAAAATACATGTTCGTGCTAATGTTATTCATTACAATGTGAAAACATGTCGTCGTCCCCCCATCCCCCCCCCCCAGTGAAGCAGCGTGTCTGACTGATGTCATTTTAATGGGTTTTGGATAATACTGTTTGTATGTGGCACAGTATCGAGATGTGAGGATCAACTTAGCTGCTGTTATTAACCCTTAGTGCATCTGTGCCGCAGGTGCACCCATGGTAATTTGCCGTGGGAATAATACACAACTCCTTATTTAGACATCCTGGGGGTGTGTGTTTATAGGTCACATATTTAGGCTTTGAAAAATGTGTTTTTTTCGTCTGCTTATGTGTTGCTTAAAAAAAGTATATCAGACACTATATACAGTATATACTGTATACTTTATATAATGTACGTTTAAACATAGTAATGGAAAAAAGCAGCTGAAATGCTCTGTGTCCTAAGAGTTAATGACAAAAGATGAATACGTCAAGCTTATTATATGAAACCCAGGCTTTGATTAAAGCTAGAGTATGTAATTATGTCATTTGTTTCTAAAAACACTTTCTCATGTCCTGAAAGATATCAACAAATCGAGGGAAATGGTCAGTATCACTCACTGGTGTAATAAACACACTGTGTGACCAGGGCCTTCACAACATCCAAAAGTGACACAGAGACAACGTACAGAAGTTAACAAACAAAGAGAGGGAAAACATGAGGTCAAAGTTCACAATGATGGGTGGATCTTTGACAAAGAGGCGGGATGAATCAGTTGCTTTTGGTTTTAAAAAGTGTAGCTTTCACACATGAACCAACCAGGATGGGAAATCACATTTTTCTAACATGTTTTGGGGAGAATTTTGGAAATTTTATAAAATGTTGGGAAATTCTTTGTTTCTTCTATCAGGTTACTGCCAGGGTTCTCTCTTACATATTTAATACCACATTGAATGAAATTTAAACTGGCACTGCCATGCCAGTTTAAAGGATATCAGTATCAGTGTGGTCTGCACTGCTTTACACTACAGTTTCACCATTCATTCATTCACACATTCATACAGCACATGTAGCGCTTTATCTATCACCATCATCAGTCACATGCCGCCGGCACAGCTGTCAGGAGGCAATGAGGGGTAACATTGGCATATGTGTGTCACATGAACATTAACAGAAATGTCATTTACCATGTGTTGTTACAGGACATAGCAATATATGAAAAACACATTATCGTCTGCATATTATTTGACTGTGATCAGCGAAATAAATTGGCACTTTTAGTGTTATTTTTACACTGCAATATTTACTGTTTAGAACAGTGGTCCCCAACCACCGGGCCACGGCCACGGTCGGTGATCTGGTACCAGGCCACACAGAAAAAATAAAAAATATATATTTTATTTCCATTTTATTGACTATTGGACTCTGAAAGATGTTTTATTTTGAAAATACTAGATTGGTCTGAAAAAAATTAAGCCCAAAAGCTAGCTAAAATAAGAAACTAAAATCTTTGGAGGGCTGTTTTGCGAAGGAGAAAAGACTCAATAATGACACAAAAGAGCGAGTATCGCGCATGTCCGTGCTCAAAGAGGATCAACTGCTGGAGATTGCAAATGAAGGTGGCCTTAAAAGTATATTTAAATCACCTTTAAATCCGCCAATGTTTTGGATTAAAGTCAAGGCAGAATATCCAGAGCGCTCCACAAAAGCACTGACACTAACACTGCCACCATTTCCAACGTACTAGCTTTGTGATGGCGTGGCTTTCTGCAGTGACGGCAACAAAAACCGAACACATGAGGAACACAAATATGACCCACAACCTGCTATGACCGGTCCATGAAAAGAAGGTCTTCAAAGAAACTGATCCGCGGTTCAAAAAATGGTTTGGGACCGCCTGGTTTAGAAGACGACCACGACAAATGTCAGTTCTGCTTCAGCATGGAAGTCGTGCCCATAATTCACTCAAGGTGTCATCACGGACTGTTGGGATCATATGTGACAATTATCTACTCACATACTAATCATACTAACACTTTTAAATTTTACAGGGGCAATAAAAGCAATTGAAGACAATTTCAAGCTCATTTTGCCCCCCCCAGCGTCCCAAGCTTTATTATTGATGTTAGCATGTGGTGGTTATGGTTATGATGATGATGATGATGATGAACGAGCGTGTACGTGCGTGTACGTCTCTTGTCTTTCTTACCTTATTCTCCAGTCGACCGATGAGTTCAGCCAGGCGGTTGATCTGCGACTCCAGACCTTCTTTCCTCACCTCCACTGCCCCTGCAACACACACACACACACACACACACACACACAGTCTTGTGTTATATTTATTTAAATTTAAATCATATTGAAAACAAATCTCTAAACCCCAAACTGATGAAATATTAAAGCAGGAGAGAGCAAAAACAGCTCATCCATGAATACACTGCCAGTCCATTTCTGATGACCACCAGGTCGATTATTTCTATCTCTGCTGTTTCAGAAACAGTGTCTTCGGCTCCGTGCATCGCAAAAGAGGCAAAGCAACACCGAGGAGGTTGTGCAGGTGTAACACATCGCTCCTAAAATCTCCTTCGTTTTTTTTTTGTTTCATCATGAATATTTCATGAAAAGCGGGGACCTCCGAGGAGGCTGATAAAAAAGGCAATTATATCTGTTTATCGGAAGGAACTCGCCGTTTCAAAGACAGTGGAGGAACAAACAGAGCATCTTTGAGGTGCTCTGTTTAATTGGCTCTTATTGTGGAGTGATTTTCTTTTTTTTTTTACATAGCTGCCACACATGGTTTTGCTGCACTGTTCAGAAGAGCTGAAAGCAAGAAAAGTTTGTTTAGTAATGAATGTAAGAAAAGCAGAGCTGACCCAAGCCTTCATGAGGCCCTGAGCTGAATTGATGAGTAGCCAGTGCTTGACTATTATTATTACTCATGTAACACTTTAAATTGCATTAATTATAGTTGTGTTATTTACACCAAACCAGTGTGTATTTCTAAACTTAGAGGGCAGTAAAATCACAAATGTGGCCTCATTAATTGGCACTTTCATATTCACAGTGAAGCAGTAAGTGTGTTCATACTGAACTTGAATTAAACAGGAAAACCAGTTTAATGACTTTGGTTTTTAAAACTTTGAATAGATGTGCAAATGTGCACCAAATGAGCAAAAACTACAAAATAAAACCAAATCAGCGGCTTATGGCACTTTTTCATTATACAGTTCTAGCACTACTTTTTTTTTTCCATCAGTGATAGGACCTGGCACTTTCTTTAGTACCTGCTCTGACGAGGTTCCAAGCGAGCTGAGTCGATACTAACACGTGACGTCGACAGACTGACAGACTGATACCAAACCGAGTAGAGTTGAGCCGAGTAGTGCAAGAACTGTATCATGAAATAATGCTATGAGTTCACTTGTGTCTTTGGCCGGCTCTGAAGAAAAGAGAAAACTAAGAAAATTCCTTTGTCAAGAAGTCACAGAGTGTGCACAAGAAAAACTCTCTCTGTTATCAGTGAGTTCATTAAGTGCTCCACATACAGTAGAATCTCTAACTATATGTCCAGTGTCCAGAAGAGAAGGAGGACTTCTCTTCCTCCTCTTCACCATCTTTGCTGATGATGTTTTGGTGTAAATGACTAAAAGAATTGCTAGAGAAAAGTGAGAAAATGTGCCGTTTCCCTCTCATTCTTGCCAATTTCAAGTACAGTACTGCAACCACTGTTTCTCTCCTCCTCACCTCCCTCGCTCCCTCTCCCTTGTGCCCCCCATCCTTGATCTCTCTCACCCTCCACTTTTCTCCAAAGCCACTGCAGTCCTCCTTTCATCCTCTGATCTGCCCCTCACAGCTAATTGGAGAACTGGCTGCACACTCTTCATTAAAAGCTTAAACAGCCAGTCAATTAAGGAACTAGCTCCCTCCACCCCCAACATTCACCCACACACACACACACACACACACACACACGCACGCACATGCACTCATCAAATAAACCATAATCTGTAACCATGGAGACCGTTGGAGACAAAAGCCCAGTGGTCATTTTGATGGTCTTAGAGAAACCAAGTGCCCAGGTCAATTATAGAAGTGTGTGTAGAATTACGGCTGTCAAATTTAGCAGCAGCATGAAGGGGATTAAGGGGGAGCTAAAGTGACTTCCTTTGCAATTAAACCCTGATTTGAGTTATTCCAAATTCACTTAATTTAACTTTCCTGTCAGTGTCAGCCGCCATCTAAAATGTGTTGACATGAATCGAGTAAAATAAAAAAGTCCCGCCGTCACTGAACTCTCCTCAAATAACTGTCGGAAAAGGTCAAATGTTTGAGTTTGATGATACATTATTTTCCCACGTTTATCATCAAAGGAGGGTTTTATGGTGGCTGACAGGGGCAAAGGCACTGTAACGACCCAAAACACATGCAGGAGGAGAAACGAGCTACATTTTCACAAATGCTGCGGGTTCCCAAAACACCGGCAAGTCCCAAACCGCCAGCAGGTCCTAAAACACTGGTAAGTCCCATAACGCCAGCAGGTCCCAAAAAGCCAGCAAGTCCTATAACACCGGTAAGTCCCAAAACGCCAGCAAGTCCTATAACACTGGTAAGTCCCAAAACGCCAGCAAGTCCTAAAATGCCAGCAAGTCCTAAAACGCCAGCAAGTCTCAAAACATTTACGTTTGCCCCTCTCGGCCAAACGACGGAAGCGGACTCAAAATGGAAGTGCTGGGTCTGTGGGAGCTCTCGTTTTTGTGCAGCTACGCTGGAACCCCCAACGCTGGAACTCACTCCAACTGGCTGGTTGCCAGGCACCAACTCTGGAGTCATTTAAATCAGTGTTGAAGCAACACTTGTTCCTGCAAGTCTTTGCCACCTGAATGTTGGTTTGTTTGGGTTTTTTGTTCTGATTTGTCTTTTCTTCTACTTGTACAGCGAATATAGTTAAAATAAGGCAAAGGCCTGGCTTTATGGAGTCTACCATCTTACGCTGCCATGTTTCTTCAGGCATTTCATTATTTGAAGCAGATGAAAGTGGAACTCCAAACTGGATATATATTCTTTTTCAAGTGGACAAACAACAAAACAGAAGCTGAATAGCTAAGATTTGTCACCGAATTGGCCTCACAGAGGATGAAGAAGTGAGAGGAATTATTTAAATCGCTTAACTCTGCCCCCCTGAAAGGAGCCACTGTGTCACAAATATGTGAAGAAGACACGGCAGGAAGGACGAAAAAGACGCTGCTGCAGCAAACATGGTAAATGCATTTAAATGAACAAATGCATGCACTTTAGCTTTTGGTCTTTGTCTCCGGAGTGCCACTACACTACGAGAAAAAAAATAAAACAAAAGGGTACTTTAGTTATTTATGAGCACAAGTCAAGTGACAGCACTTAAAAGGAGAAACTTAATGGTTGCACACAGCTGCTTCAAGCTCAAGTGCGTGACCTCTATCGCCCCCGGTGGATTCAGAGTAATTACCAGAAAAGCTGGAGTCTCTACATGGTTTTTTTACCAAGTCTTGCTCCTTCCCTGTCCAGTCACACATGCAGAGAAAGAGGGAGGAAGAGGGTGAGAGAATTAACCTTTTTAATTCAGTACTTTGGTAAGTTGTCCAGGAAACTGCGACATGCAGATAAAAAATATCGTCAAATACATACTCTGTTGTATTAACATTAGAATGTGTCACTAGTTTGTTCAAAATCGGCTGTTTATCACGGACGATGGAGCGTCTTACGTGTTTTTCGTATTCCCGTAGCAGCCAGAATAGTTTTTTTTCACTGCGGAGAAGCTCGCTCGCTCGCTGATTTGGACAAATAACGTCAAAACATCCATTCCATGGAAGCTCAGCTTCTCTGGGAGTCAGTGGAGCAGTGGGCGGACGCTGACACTGGGCTTCTGCATGATGATTGGAGGAAGTGTCTGAAAGGCGGAGCTAGTTATGCCTCAGTCCTGTGTGGATTTAACGAGAGAAGTGTGTAGACAAATAGCTTGTTGTTGTGTGTTATTTGCTTGGTGATACATAGCCCATTTTCAGGATATATACTGTATGTAAATAAAAACACTATTATAGCTTCCTTATTATATGTTATATGTTACATTACATTACATGTCATTTAGCAGACGATTTTATCCAACACGACTTACAATGGAATTGAGTACAATCAGCCAGGGGTGGAACTTGCGACCATTGCGACCATGATGTCTTTCGCACACAGGGTACCGGTCTTAACCACTGAGCCACTCCACCCCATATGTATGTACTGTATATATAATATGTACTATTATATGTTTCAAAGACCAGCAACTACAGCTGGTATTCAGGCAGTTACTTGGAGGAGGCTGCATGAGGAGGCTGCACAATTCCGTTCGGTAAAAGCTAATATTGTGATCTTGATGAAAACAAAATTGTCCGACTTCATGTCCAAGTTTATTTTTAGCAGTAGAATTAACTTCTTTCATGGGAGCCTCTTTGTGTTTTTGGCCATAGTGCTGTTGTATGAAGCTGTTTCTCATTACTCGAGACAGCTCCTATCTTCTGCCTGTCTTTCATGAGTCATGTCTTGTAAATTAATCTTTGAACATAAGTGTTGTTTGTCCAGACTGCATCCAGGAAACTTGGAGCTGCGTGGTGCAGTGAACAGCAGCATCAACAGCATTGTGTGTCAATATTGGACATTCATAGTCACGAAAAGCCAGCATCGTGGATTGTGACAGGTGAATGTCCAGGTTTATTTACAAAAGTAGAATTTACATACAACTGCCCAAAGTTTGGTAGCGCTGCGTGGTTCTTCCACCTTGCCTGGTCGGTTGTGACATACAGGGTTCCCACACCTTGGCTGGCATCAAATTCAAGGACTTTCCAGGACAAATTACCTCAAAGTCAAGGACCTGCTGAAACAGCTTTAGATGGGAGGGCAACTTGTAAGAGCTGCTTCGTCCCATGATGACATCCACTTTTATTGATTTGCAGCACAATCCGCATCTGGACAAGTTATTGTCCTTGGGCTCTTAGCCAAAGTCAGTCTTTGTCAAATGTCTTTGGTGAGAATTTTAATTTCCCAGGCATCACGTTGTCATTTTCTCTCTCTTGCTTAACTTTACTTGCTCATTGTCCTGCATGGAATCTCATGTCAACGGTCGGAGAGAGACAGTGGACTGTGTCCACAACCCTGCTAGTAATTACGACCTCACGTTTGTCCTGTGTAGGCCTAGTCTACATATATCTGGCAATGCAGGGACTGAAACAGCAGGTGGCGTCATTACAAAGAAGGGAAAAATTTTACCTAAATATCAACTCAACTTTCAAATTCACACACTTTCAAGGATTTCAAGGACCCGTGGGAACCCAGGCCATAAAATGCTTCACTCTGAGAGCGTTTAAAAAGTTACACACAACGGTTTTCAGTGAAAGGTAGTGGTGGATATTTATAGCTCTCATCATTTCCCCATTCATTCTTCCTCTTTACGTCATTTTCCCACTCATCTCCCACTCACTGCTTTGTCTTCTCTGCTCTTTTGTCTGTCCCTCCAAGCCCTCTCTCTCTCTCTGTTCCTCTGTGGAGAGACTGTGATCTTCCCACCAGAAAAAACACACACACATCTTCACACACTCTTCTCCATCTGCTATTAGGAATGAAAAGGGAAGATATCAAAACTTCAAGGTGATGTCACGCGTGTGACAGAGCCAAAGAGCCAAAGGTGGAGGAGAACGACGACGGAAGAAGAGAATGAAGAAATGACTCAGTGGTGTGGGACTATTCATTCGTTTTGGGGGTGGTTGAGCAGCAGGATGGGGAGAAGGGGGGGAGGGAGAAGAGGTAGATTCGGGGAGTCATTCATCAATCGACTTATCCTGACTCAAGACAAAGCACAGCTAACATGAAGGTCCTTGGCTGTCAGAGCTACTTTACAGCCTACAGTATCAAACACAAGGAGGAAGAGGAGGAGGAGGAGGAGGAAACTGAGACAATAAAAAGGACGATTGTGAGTTTGACAAATTTACGTCTTTGCTTTAGTTTGGAATCAGGGTGAATCTAAATTTAAGTGACATGAAATATCTTGTACCTAAGATTGTTTCTCTTGATGATCCATCCATCCATCCATCCATCCATCCATCTATCATCTACCACTTTATCCTCCACATGAGGGCTGCTGGTGCGAAACCCAGCTGACATCAGGTCACATCTGCTGTTAAACCATGGACAGGTCACCAGTCCATCGCAGAGTCAACACACAACCATTCACTCAGGGGCAAAAAAATAAAAGCCCAATTCATTGTTGCGGAGGACAATTAACAGTATTTCAGAGAGTAATTCTTGTTAGGGGGGACATAAAAATGCAGTATACAGTATGTTTATAATTAGCACAGCTGGTATTATGCCTTCAATTAACTATTTAAAATTATTCATTTGTCTTCATAATGTTGTTTTGGACATGTCAAGAGACAAACAACCATTCACTCTCACTCTCATATTTAGTGTCCAATTTTTTTTTTTTCCGGGTATGTTTTATGAGATTTTTTTTTTTCCGGTCTGATTTTACAAGATTTTTTTCTAAGGTTTTTTTTCACGATTTAAAAAAAAAAAAAAAAAAAAAAACTTCTGCAAGATTTTTCCGGGTCTGTTTTTACAAGATTTTTTTTTTCACATTTTTTTTTTCAAAAAAATAAATTCTACAAGATTTTTTTTCAGGTCTGTTTTTGCAAGATTTGTTTTTCAGGTCAGTTTTTGCAAGATTTATTTTTCAGGTCTGTTTTTATGAGGTTTTTTTTTCAAGGGCGCTGGTGCCAATACCAGCCGACCCAGAGAAAACCCACAGGTACACACGGGGGAACATGCAAACAGCACCGGGACCTGGACACGAAGCAGCAGCCTTCTTTCTGTGAGGCAACAGTGCTAACCACATGCTCCCCAGTGCGGGGGCTGTATTAAGTAAATTTAGTAGTGTTTTTGATATTGATATCCACATTTACATTGACATTTCACTTTTTATATTCAAAATATACATGCTGTGTATAAAATATCTTTTTTAATAGAATGAAAACGTAACCGTTAAGTGTTTTAATGTGTATGACAACAATTATAACTTATCATATTTAAAATCCTTTTTTATTTCATCTTCTTTGCCTTGAAGCTCCATGTTTAGCAGATTATGTTATTAGTTTGTTATGAATGAAATTCTGCAGTGGTTCAGTTAATGCTCGGGTTCAGAGTACAAAGTCATTAGCAGCAGTTTTTCTCTGAGGGCCATGTTGTTATTATAGAGCCACACTTTTATTGGAGCAGTGTGTCACTGTCACCGGACTCCTGATATCATATCGTCTCTATCGAGACATCTGTGTCAGGGTCAAGAGCCGCAAACCCTGGAAAGTATCATTTAAAAGCCATTTAGCTCCACTAAACAGAAAATAGGTTTTATTCTGTTCTCGCCACAGGAAATCAATCATTTCAACAAGCTCCACTTCTGCTGCTTTCATTGTGTTCATTTAATGTACTGTAATACTTGCATATTACATTCACCAAAAACAATTTTTTAAGGCTCTGTTTTAGAGAAAAAAATGTTCAGGTCTGTTTTTAGGGCAAACATTTTTAAGAAAAAAAGAATTTCAGGTGTTTTTACAAATATTTTTCCGGGTGTTTTTACATAAAATATGTGGGTTTGTTTTCACAGAAAAAACATTTCAGGTTACGGAAAAGAAAAATCGCGTAAAACATCCTTTTAGAAAGTTAGGTGAATGCAATGCTTCCGTTTCTGTTATGGGATTTATTTTGCATCATTAATATGTTTATAATGTGACGTACACATCGTTCCATAGCAAAACAAGCCCTTTTTCTGTGAAATATCATCATGATGGTTTATTGTGTTATAATTTTAAGCTCATATTGTCCACTCACTACTGAACAGTGTGCATATGTCTCGAGACCGCCCCCCTCGTGACCAGACTAGATGTTCATAAGCGTTTGATGTGCCAGGCATATTATAATGTTCATCTAATCTGGCTCTGCCACAGGATTAAGTGAGTTTTAACAGACCCTTCAATTTATTTCATTTTCTTTTGACATCACTGTGTTATGTTATGTACTAAAATGAATAAGTTTGTGGACAAATTTTTGAGGTTCGGGAAACAATGATCAACCTTTTTTTAAATCATTTTGTGGACCAAACAACTAATCGATGAATCAAGAAAATAATTGTCAGATTACACGATTGTGAAAATAATCAGTGGTTGCAGCACTGAAAGTCAGTGTTGTCTTTTACCCTTTTCACGTGTGTCTATTTATTCCTCTTTTAGCTCCGTGTAAAAGATCAGTCTTCTCCTTTCACAACATTTATGGACACACTCTTACAGGACGAAAAGTGAAGCGTTCTGTGGCAGCCTGCTGTCAGAAACACAAAGCTGAGTGAGAATTAAATGTCATCACTCTCCTCCCATCTGACTGTAATGTCAGCGGCTTTGCATTTACGTGCCGCTAAAACGCAGCGATGGATGGAAACCATGTCAACACTTAGCAACAGTCGCCTCACTACGACAATGACTGTAAATCACAAAATCCTGAGTGTTTTATGTTCATGTCTGTGCTAAAATGAGTCAAGTGGCCACACACACATCTGGCCTTGGTATTTATTTATGAATATGTGTTGTAATACACACTTTCACTGTGTTTTTGTTTTTGTTAGACAAAAGATACACTGTAAAAAATGTTTGTAATATTGAGAATGCAAAATGGCAACAGTACATATATCACAAAACATTGTATAGTTGTACTATTCTTATTATTGAGTGACTGTAATTAGGTCTACAGGTTTAGATCATATGAAAGATTAGTAGTGACACAAACCCAAACAAACCTCAGAATCTCCGAATTCTGACTTTTTTCTCAGAATGTTGACTTTAATCTCAGAAGTGACTTTTTCTTTAATCTCAGATTTGACTTTAATCTTAAAAATTCACTTTTTCCTTAAATCTCAAGAGTTCATCTTTTTCTTTAATCTCAGAATTCTGACTTTAATCTCAGACTTCTGGCTTTTTCTTTAATCTCAAAGTTGTGTTTCAGTCTGATCTGACCTTTTAGGCGTCAGGGTCAAAGAAACATTTTTTTCAGAGTGACTGACTCAAGCGTCGCTCTCTGCTCTTTCACACTTTCATGACTTGAGAGGACATAATCATTTTTCAGATTTATTTCTAACCATTACCGTCACAATATAGCCTTAAAGCATGCGTCTGCGTCTTAAGAACATTATGATTATTTATATGTTATTTAGACTTAATGGCTTTTTGTCCCCAATGAGGAAAACAAACCCACAAATTTACCCACGCACAACATGAGTTATACCACACACTGTACACACACATAAAACAGAAGTTCATGGCACAGAATTTAGAGATGCGTATATTTACCAGCTGTCTGCCTTTGCCATCTGCTTACAGAGTCATAACCACAATTCAACACCCACCCCCCCCCCCAGTTGTGATCCTCATTGATGTTTTTTTTTCCAACCCATTTATCTGAGCTCTCCTCTCCTGGCCACCACAGAAAAGTTGCACCGGGCCTGTGCAGGTGGCTGATTGAGGTGCTTTACACCGGGGGAATAAATTGCGTGCGTGTGTGTTTGTGTGTGTGTGTGTGATGTGTAGTGGATATACAAACTGCTGAGTGGTAGTCAAACTTTGATTTCTGCTCACCCAGGATGATCTACACCCACAAAAGGCAGAGAATAGGATGCTAATCATACAAGTATGTGACGGACGACCTCCAACCATAAAATCAAGACTGTGTGTGTGTGTGATTGTGTGTGTGTTTGTCACCTGAAGCAGTGTTGATGGTCCTGACAGCTTCCCTGGCACTGACTCTGTTGTTGGGAGGATAGTCGGGGACAGTGTTTTCGTAGCGCCTCTCGGGCACTCGTGGACTCACCTTGGCGGGTGGATGACTGGAATGAGAGACGGATAATTAGATAGAGAAAGTGCAGCTTTTTGAGGACTGTGCCAATTTCAGCTGACATAGGCCAAAAACCGGTGTCACACCGTGGCCAGTCCGAAGTTTTTGAATTTTCTAGATATCGCCAACAGTCTACGAGTTACGGTAAGGAGAAGTACACATGCCAAATCCGACAGCATGGTCACAGAAGGCATAAAACGAAGGTTGTGGGCCGTGTTTTCATTGTAACTTGATATTAAGTTGTGGGCTGCATTTTATCAATTGGGGGTCCACATGTGGCCCGTGGGAGGCCCAATTGTTGGTCCTCACAAAGCAACAAAAACAAGAACACAAGCGCACACGGCACACACACACGATCATGTGTGTGTGTAAATATTGTAAATATTAAGATTAAATTACATGGATGAGCTTTTTTGTTGTTTTGTCATGATTATTTGCATATTTTTTTGATATTAATAGGTTTATTTTGCATCATAATTGTGTTATTATTGTGAAGTAAACATCGATCCATGTCAAAACCAACACTTTTATATCTGGAATTCTGTGAAATTTCGACACTCATTGGCCCACAGGTCGTTTGAGTTTGACATCCCTGGTTAACCATGGGGCGAGTGAGGACATTTTGGGGATTAAGACCTGGTTTTAGGGTTAGAATTGGCTTCAGGTTAGGGTTAGGCATTTAGTTGTGATGGTTAATGCTAGGGTAAGGGACAAGGGAATGCATTATCTCTCAGGGTCCTCACTTCAAATGCAGCACACACTGGTGTGTGTGTGTGTGTGTGTTTGTGTGAGCGACAGATGTTTTAACCATAGAAGATTTGTGCCTGAAACACTGCCTGGTTTCAAATTATGTCTGCTGACAACCGGAGTTTTACACATCATGCCATGACACATGTGCACAGTCATGAACACACACACACACACACACACGCACCCTGATTGGCTGTGCTGTTCATCGATGGCATCCACGGCGCTCTCCACAGAGTTCAGAAGAGACTGGATCTGATTGGCTGATTCCTTCAGGAGGAAGCGTGTTACAAACTGCTCCACGTTGGTTCCTCTCTCATACACCTGGGGGAAACGGAACAGAAAAAGAAAATCCATTGTTATAAAACTGTGTACTGACATTTCATTCACATTCTGAGCTTAAACAGAGCAGATGGACAAAGTAATTAAAGCATTCAGCGCTGGACTTACACTCCCACTGACGCTGGTACAAACCAGAATCATTACAGAGTCAACAAATGTCAATTAAACACATTCCCACAGGTGAAAAACCTTTTAAAACCCAGGATTAGACAAGTTATTTGACCAGTGGGAATTCTCCCCTGCTACTCACTTCTTCCCTTTCTCTGCTATCATGTGACCATTGTCGATCAGGGCTAGACAATTATGATTTAAGGAGGTCCGGATAGAGATTATTTCCTTATGCATGGGTCCGCAGCATCATCATGTTTAAGATGTCAAATAAAGACAGCGGTAATTCAATGCCATTTAAACAATATTTCATTTATTTGGAGCCTTACTGGCGAATTTAGTGGGTGACTTTTGTCAATTGTATTTGTATGCTTGGTTTGGTCGTGGCGTTTCACATTCCCACTTCAGAGTTTGGGTCGGCCTATTACTGACCCCTGTTGTAGGACATTATCTGTCACCTTGACAACATCGTCACAACATTGCACCTACAACTTAACATTAAAGATACATTCATTGCAATGATAAAAATCCTTAAAATGTTCCTTCATTAACACATTTTCAGAACTACGTTCCCTCTCTCCGTCCCTTCCTCTTCCTCCTCTTCTCTTACCGAGACTTTCTTGAGTCACTGATCAGACTTTCGCTTGAAACTTTGTACCAACCAGGCATAAAACTATTTGTCTAAGATTTAAGGCTATTAGGCTATTGGGAATCACAAAGTACTGTTTATATAGTTCTGGTTCGGACTCAGCAGGAAACGGATGAGGCGCGACAGAAATATCACCCAGGTCTTCTCCTTAAACACAAAAGCAGCCCATTAATCAGCTAAGTTTCCAGTTGTCAGCATCGTTCAGCACTCGTCTATAACAGTACTGACTCACATGGACAAACTCAAGAGAAACTCGACAAAGTGCAGCTCTCACAACATCCACCTCCAAGCCTATTGATCCGTCTGTAATCAACCATTTTTTAAACGTCGTCCAAGTGCTGCAATAAGCAACCTGAAAGTGGGAAATATATTCAATTAACCCTGGAAATTTGACGTCCTCTAACCCTGAGGGCGACTGACAGAAAAAAGAAAAGGAAAATAGAAGTGACATCTAGACGACAGCTTGGAAGCAGGAGTCCCTGCGCTGAGGCACTGACTGTGGCAGATAAGACGGGAGCTCCTGCTCTAACTCTGAGGACCTTATCTGCCACCTTTTTAATTATTTAGGGAACTGAGAGCTAAAAACGTCCTCCCTGAACAGTGACTGCAAAATCATAAAGCTTAGCGACTGTAACGATGGGGACATCAGGGCCTGTCTGGCTTTGGGCTTCAGTGCATTTTAATGCAGCGGTGTTTACGTATACTAAACTATCTGTACTTAAAGAATAGATGGTGTGTGTTTATTTTAATTAAAATAACCCGACGTTGAGAGAATCTTTCGAATAAGTATACACAGCTTATAGTTATAGTTATAGTTAATAATACACAGTTTATACATTCACAACAGGGAATAGAAGTTATCATGAAGCAAACAGACCAACCAAATCATGATATCAATGTTTTCCCAAAATAGTGTGTTGGTTGTCTACACACAAACAAAACAATGGTGAATTCGAGATTTTTCCCAAATAGCGTTTTCAGGGCTCCCAAAATGCTAAAAATGCAAAAAAAACCAAAAAACTTTTGTGGGTTCACCTGGACTCTTTCGTGTGAATGGTCTTTTAAGGGTGCATTCACACCAGCCCTTCTGAAAGTCTGGTTCATTTGGGGAGGTGTGAATGCGTGAACTCTGGTCCACATACAAATGTAGGTCTCTAAATGCAGGAAGTGGACTACAATGCAGGGCATTGTGGGTAAAGACAACCAAAACTTTTGAGTGTGTAGAACAATACGCAAAAACGCAAGACTGATAGGATTTGATGCAGCTCCATGTTTTGTTCTTATGTGGCGGAAACAGAAGTTATCAGATGAGCAAGTTTTCTTGTTCACCGTTTGTCTTGTCTTCTCCTTCAGTAATTCTTGATGCAGCGCCGCCTCAGGCGAGGAGGGGAATATGTTATTCAAAAGTTTCGGGGTTTGTTTCACTGAAGTGTGACGGCAAACTCGAGTCCCCAATCGAGTTAAAGGTTAAGGTTTCTAGAAACATTAAGTTTATTTCACTGTTGTCAGATTAACCAGTGAAAACCTCAGTATCAAAGTTATGGTCATAATTGACAGAGTGCGTCCTTTGGAGGGAGAGAGAGAGAGAGAGAGAGAGAGAGAGAGAGAGAGGGAGGAGTCAGTCGGTCATGTCAGCTTTTCTGTCAGAAGTCACAGTGTGGTGATTCAGGGAGACAATTAAGGTTCCTGTGCAGTCAGCCATCCTCCGCTGCACTCTAATCAAAGACAAACGCTCCCGCGAGACACAGAATCACACTGGCTGCATTGACTTCCATTATTACAGTCAATGGCTTTTACTCAGGCACACGCATGTACACACACACAGACATGCACTTATTGACTTGGTAGAGGCGGCTCTTCCTTATGAGCTCATGTGCGGAACCGTCCCCGTCAGCTTCTTCTGGTTTTCATGAGCATCATCAATGCAAAGCATAAAACACACATTAATCTTAAATACCAGCCAATAAAAATGCACTTAAATGATAGAACTGAGGGCTGCAGGTCCTAACAGAGACACTGATGATTCACTAATGACTATCACGCTGAGAGTCAATTACCAAAGTGGGATTCTTATCTGTCTGTGTACATACAATGGTTGTTTGTCTCTATGTGTGTCCCCGTGATGGACCGGCGATGTGTCCAGGGTGTGACCCCACTTTTCGCCCTCTGTCAGCTGAGACTGGCCTTCATGTGGAGGATAAAGCAGTAGAAGATGGATGGATGAATTCTTATCTGAATACATACAAATGACAAACTGAAAAAGTTGGCGTTCTGGGTCCATTGACTAAAAAAATGCTGATAAAAGATAAAAGAATGTTGATAAAAGACTTCCATGTGTGTTCTTTTTAATGAAACACGGATCCAGTGGAGCAAAAATGAAATTGCTATTTAGGCAAATTCTTAAAAGGGACTAACTAACGTCAACATGGTAAAAGGCCGAATATATTGCGATTCTGGAACATTTGGTTTGTGTGCAAGTCTTTGAGGAAAGTCTAATTCTCACCATTAGTTTTAAGGTCTTTTTCAATGCAGCACGACGTCCATGTTCGAAATTATGATCGCACTGAGAGTCACATAGATGATGAAGCAGATACTGTGTGATTGACAGCTAACAGTAAAGTCCTCTACCTATATCACGATTACTTAGGGATGGAAATAAACCAACATGGTGCTGTCAAAAACATTCAATTTGGGGTTTCAAAAGAGTGCATTTCTATGTTTGTGCAATATATATGGAAAAAAAAACATTCATTGGTGATTTATCTGAGGAAAATATCTGTATTTTGTAAAACTGCTATGATGATTAGTCGCATATTGTGAAAAACCACAACAATTTCAACAGTACAGTGTCATCTTTGTATAAGATGTTGAAATCAGCTGGTGCTGCCTTTGTGTACTGTGTGTGCAGTACTTTTCAGTACTCACAGCATGAATTATGGGAGTTGAGGTCCTGTGTGTGTAACATTAAGAAGGGTTAACTGGTAGAATTAGAATATATTACCCATAAGTGTGTTTATATAACCAGTTAAGAATATAAATTCTTTGGAATGAGAGCTACTATCTCGCTTACTAACATGTTTTTACAGCAGAACAAATATTCTTTCTGGTATGCGAGGGCCACCGTAGATCCCCGACACACGTTAGGAAGGAACGGGTGAGTGCTGGAGACTCTACAGTCTTACCATTTTCTCACACACTGGGCCTTTAACGTTTATGACATTTCGGAACACACGAGAGTGAGGAATTCCCTCGTATGGAATTGGGAATTGAACAGCACAGCTGTTTTATTAACAAGGAGATTTAGAGTAAAAATTGGAGTCCTGATAGATGACAGCGGGGAAACGCTCGCGGGCAAAAGCTGAGACAGTAATAAAATGTGTTGGATAAATTGGTTGTTCTTTTATTGTCAGAGGAAAAGCCCTTGGCAGCTGGCATCCAACCGCACATACAAATCACAGACACCAAATGTGACGCCTTAAATGTCTGTGCGCATACATTTTATTTGCAATTGTCAAGGGAGTCACAGTGAATTACCCCCCAAGTCTCCTGCCATGTTAGAGTCCTGTGTTACATTCATATTATTTGTAACTTCTTGCTTTACAGTGACAAGAGAATGTATGCAAACCATATGAACCCCAATTTAAATGTTTCTTGTCATCACGAGTATTACATCTGTGCGGGGTTGGTGGAAGAAACGCAGCGTTTCTGTGAAAATAATTCTCGTTTCTGTCACAGGGATTTTCAGCACAAGGAGCAGGGACTAAATGGAAGTTCTGGATGATATTTGACTCAGAGAACCTTCTGGGTGGAACTGAGTTGCTCCAGCTTTTTATTTCAGTTGATCAATCTCCACAAGAGCTCGTTTAATCTCCTGCCAGTAAATGCCCAGCAGTGCAATGTTTTTAATTTGCTTTGTTTGCAGCAGCAGGACTTGAATCCCCTTCATGTTTGCTGTTGCTGTCATTTTGCAGCAGTTTTTTATGGAAATGTACAGATTTTCTGTAATAATTACAATAAATATAGCTGCAAGTGGCAATATCAGGTCCTTGCACCCCCTCCTGCTGCACCATCTCATTTGTGCCTCTTCAAGGCGGGAGTATTATACCTGTAAATCATAGCAAGTTCGGTTCCGATTGGACCTTCTACAGTGGAGTTATCACAATTTCATGTTTTTTGCTGACACATCAAAATTTGCCACAACTTTGACGCCCCCTAGCGTTTGCACTGTGTGATGTTAAGTTAAGCTTTTGGTAACTTTTAATCCTTATGTTGTTCAGAGTGACCTGACTAAATTTGAAGTTGATAGCAGTTAAGCTCTGGGAGGAGTTCATTGAAATACCAAATATGCAAAATCACAGAAATTGGCCCCCCAATCGAACCAAAAAGGTCTGAGTTAATATTTTATTAACCTGTTTGGGGGCGTGGTATTTTCGGTAGATTTTGGGAGCCTTCTGGGTGGAATGTTTAGCAAGGAAAAAACCTGATTGTGTTCCAGCTTTTTAATTTTATTCGATCAATCTCCACAACAGCTCGTTAAATTTCCTCACATTAAATGTCCAGCAGTCGATGTTTTGAATTTGCAGCAGCAGCAGGACTTTACTCTCCCTCACGTTTGCTGTTGTTGGCGTTTTGTTGTGTACTGCTATAAATACTGTTTACTGTTAATGACCTCGACTATGACAGCTCCAGTTGTTTAATTTGTCTTGAACACAGTTTCACAGTGATCTGAATATTCTTTCCTACACTTATTACAATAAGGGATCTCTCTACTTGGCCGCTTTGTTGATTCTCTGATTGCAGCAGCTGTTGCTGCACTTTTACTTTGGCTCAGTTCTGTCTTTACTCTCTCGCCGCATCTGTGACTTTTCAAAATATCCTCAGAGGTTTGTGAAAAACACCTTAGCGCCAGTCTGTTACGTACGCTCAGTGATACGGAACATTCTGCCAACTCATCTTCTAATGCTACTGTGATTACAATTTTAAAACCCTATGAAATGCTACGTTTTATTTCCAGAATGTTGTCCTACTTTCAATTACCATTCAGTTTTTCTGTTTTCAGTTCAGTTTACTAATGAGTAACTCCACTTTGTGTTCAGCTCACCCTCCATTCATACTCTGGTACATACAGTAGAACAGTATTTCTGATTTTTACCACCAGAGCAAACTCGCGTACCACTGAGACCCATGGACAATTTAAAGACATTTCTAAACTCTGCAGACATAAACTGATGTGTGTGTGTGTGTGTTCACAACACAATCACACTTAAAGGAATACTTCACCGATTTACATTTAGCTTTGTATTACAAGAATAGAGGTAGTATTTTTGAAAATTGTGCTTCCCAACCTCAGTTTCCCCTGAGTTGAGAAATATCTTCATTCTTTTCTTTGTTACGTGCCCACCAGTGACACTTGGTCCTGGAATGAGGTCACTTAATATAATAATTAATATGTTTTAAAAAACAAACACTTAATTGGGGGCCCCCTGGTGGCCGGAGGCCCTTAGTTCACTTATACCTCGGGCCGGCCCTGGTAGTCATCATGGTGTGGTGGGATTTGTCGAGGGGTGGGGCATGGTGCGATTTCAAAAAGGGAAACTTATGCGGTAATGGAGACAATGAAAGAGAAATTTTTACCGTAGGTGACGGAAAAGAAGAAGAACAAGAATAAGAAGAAGAAGAAGAAGAAGAGGCTGGATTTACTTTGTAGCAAACATGTTTCCCCGCAGGCTGCCGTGTCCTCTGTACCTCCACTTCCACAAACACTTCCACAGCATCACACATGCAACATAAAAGTTGACTTTTTTCTCTTCATGTGAGTAAGCAGAGCCATATTGACATCCTCACTGTAGTAACACACAAACACAAACACACACACACGAAAAATACTACGTCTATTGTAGTAATACAAAGCTCAATGCAAATCGGTGAAGTATTCCTTTAATGCTTGAGATTTCATGATTTCGTAGAAAGACGATAAATGAATATAACCACAGTATATTTTCAGTCAAATCGATGAATACATTCATTGTGTAACAGCTTGTTGTGGCAACTGGTTAAACACCATTGTGCTAATTTGCTAAATCCACTCCAACTGCGGTGAAAACACAAGCAAATCTGCAGGAACGTTCGGTTCCTCGTGAAAAGTTCACGGAACTTCTAATTCCTTGGTACTTCTTGTGGAAACTGTGGATTTACTGTAGTCTCTATGTTTCAGCGGCTCATCCTACAAAATGCACAACAAATTGGGACAAAGCAGCCGACACAGATTGCAGCTAGAAGACCCACATTAGGTGCGAGTGGATCCCTGGGGCAGTTACCCACTTTTCTGGCTGCAGCTTTCGGATTCTGTGAATCAGGGAAACCAGCAAAGAGCAGGAAAAACCAAAGGGTCACCTGATTCAGGAAAAGCAGGGGGGACTTTCAAGCTTCCCCGTGTTTCCCCCCCCTCTTTCTTTCTTGTATGTACAATGTCTATCATCCTCTCTCTCTCTGTCTCTCTCTGTCTCTCCCTCTGTCTCTCTCTGTCTCTCTCTCTGCTGCTGAACATTTCCCATGGGCCTGGGCTTCAGAACCAGGGATAGAAAAGCTGTAATCTATAATTCACACAGATCACTGACCGAGGAGGAGAAACACCATCAACCCTCCGCTGGCTCGCATGAAAACAGAGCAGTGATTAGCTACAGTGGAGATCACCGTGTGTGTGTGTTTATCTATTCAGATTAATGTGTGTTTTCTCTGTGTGTGTGTGTGTGTTAGTGTGTGAATGAAGGCAGGAGGAACAGGAGCGTGTTCTTGTGCGATGATTAATGATGTGATGATTTTTTATTTACACACATAACCTCAGGCTCTATATTTGTATTGAATGCATTTTTCACACATTTACCAAAAGGCGTCACGTGAAATAGCGACACAAGCCAGAGGAGGCAAATGACGTGAAGTAAGCGCAAGTAATTGACCGTGCCTTCAAAGTGTGTGTGTGTGTGTGTGTGTGTGTGTGCAACTGTTTCAGGCCTCACGTAAAACATTTCTTCTCATCTTCTCGAGGTTAACAACAAATTTCCTCATTACCATCCACCTACGCATTTGCATACATGTGTAGGGCAGCTCACTTCTGAAGCACACACACACACACTGGTACTTCTGTCTTTGTGAGGACGATTCATTGACATCATGTATTTTCCAGGTTCCTTAACTTACACCTCTGAGAACAAGCCATAAACCAGTGTCAGAGAAGGAGGACAATCCAAAATGTCTTCGCTCCATGAGGTCCAATTGTCACAGCGGTCCTCACAAAGACACGACTACAAGCACACGCACAGAGTCTTTTGTGATAAGATGTTGGTGGCTGATTACAGGGGGCTGTAGGAGTAATCAGTGATTACAGAGATTGGTCTCGTTAGGGGAAATTATTCCTTCTTCTGTGACTCAGATGGAGACACGGGGGCTGTGCGGAGGGGGACGGAGGTGATGAGGGTGTTTTAACTTTGAATAATAATAAATGTCAGGAAACTGAAAACCTGTAAACAATCACTTCAGAAGTGAGAGCAGCAACGACGACGGCAAAACAAACAGAGACCTCCCACGCTATGAGATTTAAACATAACAATGATGATTATTAAATTATAAATACACTAATGCTTAAATTTGCATTTCAGGATTGTAATCTCCTTACATGATGTGGTTTGTAAGTATTGAAGAACAGAGGGATTAGGAAACAGTTTGTGTAATCCGTGCACAAACAGAAATAATAAAAGACTACATTATTTTAGTCTCGTTATAAATATTTCTACAAGATAATTGGCGGCACAATGATATCAGTGCAGTCACACTGCAGTTGCCAGGCAACCAGAAGTCGCTCTGCACGGCGATACAGTACAGAACATCTAAGATACTTAGACAACTGAGCTTTGTATGTAATGGACCAAACATCCAGGTTCAGTAGATCTCTCGTCATCAGCGTAAGGTCTGAGGAAATTCAAGAGGCAACCGGTCAGGACGTCACACCGCGGTTTGTAAAGACTCAAGTTTAGTATTTGGTCAAGTCTATGTTGGGTTTCTGAACCGCTTTACTTTACGCAATCAATCTAATCCACTTTATTTATAGAGCAAATAAGCAAATTAAGTAAAAATACATTAAAACACAACATCTCACGCTGACTCTGATTGACACTGCGTCAAAGGCCAAGGAAAAGAAGTGTCTGAAGTGAACGGGACAGAGTTTGAATCAAGTCAAATTAAACCTGATTTCCACATTGGCTTCAACCTCCAGCCTCAGCGTTTTACAACGACTTTTCCAGTACTTTTCCAGGATCACTTTCCTCAAATTCAAGGACCGAACGTGCCGACACAGCTTACGATGGGAGAGGCGACTTGTAAGAGGCGCTTCGCCCATGATGGCGTCCACTTTTATTGATTGGCAGCACGCTCTGCATCTGGACAAGTGATTGTCCTCGGGATCTTGGGTCAAAGTTAGTCTTTGTAAAAATTCAATAAAAATATTTGAATAATAATAAAGTTAGTCTT
This sequence comes from Solea solea, assembly GCF_958295425.1. Lineage (NCBI taxonomy): Eukaryota > Metazoa > Chordata > Actinopteri > Pleuronectiformes > Soleidae > Solea > Solea solea. The sequence goes on from NC_081145.1 coordinate 25,958,318, forward strand.
TGTCATTTTCTTTTGATGAGTCAGAGATGTTGGAATTTTCATTTCCCCGGCGTCACGTCGTCATTCGCTCGCTCTTGATTAACGTTACTCGCTCGTTGTTCTGCATGGAATCTCACGTCAACGGCAGAGACAGAGAGAGACAGTGGACAGTGTCCACAACACAGCTGATAATTATGACTCGACGTTTGTGCTGCTTAGTCTACGTACATCAAGCAATGCAGGGCATGAAACAGCAGGTGGCGACGTAACAAACAAGGGGAGACATTTACCTAAATATCAACAGAATTCAAGCACTTTCAATGACCCATGTCTATTAAGGGCTTTTTTTTTAAGGATTTCAAGGACCCATGGGAATCGTTTTACTAAAAGTCTGTCTGTAAAATAAAAATGATGTTCTTGTTGGCGCATAAACACGAGCACAGATACCAATCCATCTTAAAGTTACACAGCAGATAATTTATTGGCCAATCCATCATAAAAACAATGATATTGTTTGGGAAAATTGAAGCACATTTCATTTTATTCACTGCATCGACGACTATTGATGGAACTGCTCTGAAGGATCAACAAATCCTTATTTATTGTCGTTCTTACTCAGCGTTCCCGTTCCAGACGCAGAGTTATGTGCTACAGTATACAATAGCATGGACTGGTCTGTAAGCGTCTCTCCTTTGTCCTGCATTACTGCCAATCAATCCAGGTGTGACTGTATAACACTGGAAATAATCCACACATAATCTCAGATGTCCGACTTCTGGTGGTGACCATGACTGACCACGACTGGGATGCACGGTCTGGAGAGAGCACGTTAAGTGTTGCTATTGACCCTCTCTAAATTCCCCCAATCCAAACGGCTTAGCTTTAAGGAGCCTGATGAGTCTCAGCTGTGATGTGAGAGGAGGAGGAGGAGGAGGAGGAGAGATAATTCTGTCTTTAAGAGCTTTACAGGGTTGCGACGCTCGCAGTGTAAACAAAGCTGAAACAACATCCGAGGCTGGACGACACGGTTCCCTCGTGGACTTCATCACCATTAGCAGGATTATGGAGCAATGCTGTTTTTTTTTGTTTTTTTTTACACATGTGTGCACGAGCATGCAGCAGAACCATATAGTCATATACCAACCGCCATGTCGCAATACGCCAAGAAGAACCTACGAGAAGATTCCACGCTGTAGACAACACGCAGGACAATACAATGGACCTCAAAAGTTAAAATCAAGGAAAGAAGAGAAAAACTTAAAATAAAAGTCTGAATGTGAGTGCTGCTTATATTGTTTCACAGTTTGAAAACAATATAAGTAGCAAATCCCTGCAGGCTGCAGATAAATTGTCTCTTTTTTGAATCTTCTATGCCAATTTAACACAGCAACACTGAACTAAAGCTAAAATCATCAAATCAAATTCAATTGAATTTGATATTTTCATACAAAATAACAAGGCAGAATAATGAAGAAGAGAAGAGAAGAGAAGAGAAGAGTTTTCAGAATGTAATCCATGAGCAGTTTGATGTTTTCTGTTCGTTTTTCAAGCCGCTCGGAGCAGAACAGCAGCCACACATCGCCTTCTTACCGAGGTGTGCTCCCCGGAGACTTTCCGAGGTGCCTATTTTTAGACTTTTTTTCATTACTTTCTATTGGTTTGATCCACCGTTGCCACGGTAACCTATATAACTTGTTTGTGTTGCGGCATTTCTGAGGTGTTTCCCGCGCACACGCACCTGAGGCGATTTTCTTTTAATTTCTCGACCTTAAGACGGAATGAACTTTCATTTTCGTTGCCTCGTTGCAGAGGCAGCAGCGCCGTCTCCCTACAGTAGGTTTTCTGCTGGGATGACAGAGGTTTGATGTGCTGGGGAAAACCCCCCACAATCCTGCCTCGGCTTCACACATCAACCAATTAAAATGGTATCCTAGCAACCGGAGTCAATATGTCTCTAAGCAACACCATTTTAGCGCGGCGCAGGAGATGATAGCGGGGCAGCAGGCCTCTGACTGAGAGAGACATATTGTACTTAAATGACTACTCACACTGTCCAGAGCTTCGCTCGGTTATCACACACTCGCTCGAGTTCTCGGAGCCTTGTGTGCACACACACACACACACACACAATGCTCTGACAGTATGTGTGTGTGTGTGTGGTGGAGTTCTAATGGTGGACTTGTACAGTTAGACATTTACCCACTCCTCTGGGGACGTATATTACTCCATTAGTGGGGCACTAACCTGAGCATGTACACACACACACACACACACACACACACTGCATTGACCTCCATCATGTGGACAGCCTAAAAAAAAAAACATTATCCCGAATCTGAACCATAACCAGTTAATGAGTTAATGTCTAACCCTAACCGTAACCATTTTTTTTCATTACTATGTTAAAACATATATACAGAGGCTATAAGAATATGTGCAATCTAGAGTGTCTTATAACTATATAACTATAACTATATAAACACACAGAGAAAAAAGTTTAAAATTTCATTAACTTTGTGAAATTTGGAAATAAATATATCACAATTCAAAGTTTTATGTTTTATGAACAAAAATTAATCATAACTTTGACTCAACAACACGGAAAAATACGCAAAAACGAGTTGCGTATTATCACGCAAGTATTATCACACAAAGTATTATCACTTTAAATAAAAAATACTTTGGTTTTAGCCTTTAACTTCAGTTAATTTGCCCTCAAATCAAAAGGACATTCAGTTTCTCGAGCATAGTCACAGTTACGCAGCTGAAATTAGATCGATATGTAAAAGCTGGTAATTAATTAACCTGTCGATTATTAATCGATCAATCAGCTGTTTGTAGCCTGGAGTCTGTTCACAGTCAGCAAATATTTATATTCCAGTCACTCAAGCACAGAGCAGAGCACCAACACGACCATAATTAGTGTTGTCATCAAAAACACTTGATTACTCACTCACTCACTCACTCACTCACTCACTGGGGGACATTTGTTCATTTGCAGTCAGGATTGAAAGAAGCTAAAAACAGGAGATGATAATAGATTAGCAAACATTTGGTGTTTTTTGGAGAGACGTGGAAGTGGAAGTGGTCCATGACAGACAGACAGACAGGCAGGCAGGCAGGCAGGCAGGCAGACAGGCAGGCAGCGTGCCTGGGTTTGTGTCTAAACAGAAGGCGAACTCACTAACAGGCATCAGAAAACACTGGCGCTCTTCAGATATCGTGCCAGCGTCGTCTGTCTGAGAGAAACAAGAGCTTGGAGGGAGGTGAGGAGGAGAATGGAGGTCAGAGGCGGCTGTGAACAGTGAACAGTGGGAGGGAGCAGAGCTGCTGCAAGGAAAGGGAGATAAAAGGGGCAAGGAAAGAGGCAGGGAGAGGGGAGGAGAGGGAAAGAGGAGAGGGAAAGAGGAGAGGAGAGGAGAGGAGGAGAGGAAGGATATGTATCGTAGGCTGTGTTGAGGTCTCTGCTTAATCTGTGTGTTTAACTCCCTCAATCCCTCACATCTGCATGAAATCCCCTGTATGGACTCCCCCATTCTCTGCTCTCATTTTCACCCAATTACTCATCCACCTTTCACTCTTTCACACACACACACACACACACACACACACGCACACACACAGGTTTGCACAGCGGTTCTCCTTAGGACACTGCATTAGACGGGCATAAAGAGGTAACAAATACAAGTACATACACACAAACTTGTTTTTATGTATTAGTGAGGACATGTAATTGACACAATGCATTCACCAGCCCCTTAACCTACCTTTAAGTTTAGTTTATTTTCTTGTTTATTTAACGAATAATGACATTTTAACCTGCCAACAGGATCTGGCATGCGTACTTCTGATTTCCGTAATCCCTAGACCGTTTGTGGGTTCTAGAAAATTCAAAAACACATGATGTGACCCTGCCTTTCGTCCCATGTCAGCTAAGATTGGCACAGCACCCTCTGCAACCCTCAAGTCGAACCCTAAACCTTAACCTAAACCCAATTCTAACCCTAAAACCAGGTCTTAACCCTGAAAAAAGTCCTTTAAAAGTTCTGGGGCCCCAGACAAAATGTCCACACAAAGTTGGGTTTGTACATTTTTGGACCTCATAAAGATATAAGTACACACACATACACACACCAGCTCACTCTCTCACTCCCTACAGAACTCTGTATTATTCATGCTGTGGGTGTAACCTCATCAGTCAACACACACACACACACACACACACACACACAGCTGACAACACACAGTCAGTTACAGAGTTACAGTCAGTTACACAGTTACAGTCAGTCAGTTACACAGTTACACGGTCAGTCAGTTACACAGTTACACAGTCAGTCAGTTACACAGTTACAGTCAGTTACAGTCAGTCAGTTACACAGTTACAGTCAGTTACACAGTTACAGTCAGTTACACAGTTACACAGTCAGTCAGTTACACAGTCAGTCAGTTACACAGTTACAGTCAGTCAGTTACACAGTCAGTCAGTTGCACAGTCAATCAGCTACACAGTTACACAGTTACACAGTCAGTCAGTTACAAAGTTACACAGTCAGTCAGTTACACAGTTACAGTCAGTCAGTTACACAGTTACAGTCAGTCAGTTACACAGTTACAGTCAGTCAGTTACACAGTAAGTCAGTTGCACAGTCAGTCAGCTACACAAAAATGACCGTTCCCTCTGACATCGCGAATCATTTCACAATCGCAATTAGGTATTTATTCTAAATCCTTCAGCCCTAACCCAAAGAGATTAAAATACTAAAAAGAGTAGACTGAAGTATAAAATGTAGAATCACATGAGTGTAAAAATGTCATGGCATCCTATCTGCTGAGCTTCCTCCTCATATACAGCAACGGCAGCCGTGAGTGATGTCAAGCTGTGTCCCCGACCTCCCTGACCCCTCACTCTGACTGAGTCTGACCTCTCCACTCTCCGTCACCTCCTTACACGTCCGCGTTCCACCTTCACTCGCTCTCTCCTTGATTTCCTTTCTTCAGATTATCTCCTCACTCTTTGTCCACCTCACTTGCCTCCTCTCCTTTATTCCTGGAGTCAAACTTTATTTTTATTTTTTAACATCAGGCACACTGACAAGCAGTGTCTCGCTCCTTGGTTACCATGGAAACGGTAACCCTGGACACCAGGTTGTGGAGGCTGAGGGTTACTAATGCCATCGGGGTCTGACGGGATTTACTGGTACAGCATGTGACTCTGCTGTGACTGAGACTGAGGCTACTTAAGGTTCTGTTCCACTGCAGGAACTTTTAACAGGAACCGAGAAACTTTACCAGGATGTATGTGCATTTCAGCGGTTAAAGGAACATTCCAGTTATTCTTTTTATTAACCCAAAACAGTCCTGTGTGGAGGGTTCACGTTCTAAAATGTCAGGAAAAAGGTCTCTTGTACTCGTATTGTCCTCCAAGATATTGTTCAGAAGTAAGGTGTAGGCAACTGGAAGATGTTTCTCCTCTCCTCTCATCCAAGAGGCTTCTTCAGAGCTGTGTTCTTTAGTTTGAAGTTTCTTGAATGAGAGATGAAACATCCTCAATTTAACTCAAGGAATTCCAGTTGTCTCCAGCAAACGTCTGAAGATCTTTGACCTGCATGACTGAGAACCTTCACAGACATTCTCCAAAGAGTTATATCATGATCCTATATCCTGTACACATGGTTCTCAAACTGTGGTACGTGCACCACCAGTGGTACGCAAGCTTCCTCTGGAGTAGGGCTGAACGATTTTGAATAAATATCTAATTGCGATTATTTTGACAGGAGATGCGATTGCGATATGATTTGCGATATCAGAGGGAATGGTAATTTTACATCGTTATTCTCATTTTCATTAAGGATTAATGTGTGATATTTGTGCAGGTGGAGGATGAGAGAGCAAATGATCCTCCCGTGAAACATCTGTAGCTGACTTTGCTCGACCTATTTACACCATTGTATTTTAACGTTGGTGATAATTTACTTCAGGAGCTCAATATTTTCTCAGGAGGTTCTTGGTATAAAACGTTTATTATTTATTATATTAGTTGAGTTAGCGCTGGTTGTACATTGTTATGTGACAATAACGAGTCTTGAATCTAAAGTTTCCGGTGCTGGTTTTGGACAAACGACGCCTGATGTGCACCGCTGTGAAATCGCAGAAGGACACTCAGTGATTTCTAATTAATTAAACTCAAACAGAAATAATAAGGAGGCAAAATAATAAGGAATCCTTGTGAGATTTCCCCTGTGCACATTGAAATAAAATCAAGACTCTGTGTGATGTTCTGTGCTTTATTTGCTCTTCAAATCCCACTTCTTCTTAATTATAATTATCATAAATTTGGTTTGGTAAGAAGTATATTCAAAAAGTATGACGCTACTGGAATAACTGGATATTCACCATTGACTTTTACTGCTTTTTGTAAATTTTCCTTAAAAATGATCTTACTGAGTATGAGACAGTGTTGTCACAAAGATAAATGCAGATTTTTTTTTCAGTATCTTTTACAATCGACTGCTGCACCAGTACTTCACCAACACACTGTACTGGAAATGCACAATCTTCCTTTACTCCATTAAATCCTCATGAATAAGTCATGGATGTTATGCAAACTGCTCCTTCAAGAGTCATATTCACCGGCGGAGGCCGCTGAGATGTTTTACTCACTCCCATTTTCTTATCATTTCATTCATCACTGTCTTCACTTCTCAACCGAACCAAACCCACAACCCCCTTCCACACAATCTCACTCTCCTCGGTTCCCTCTCCTTCATCGATTCTCCTCCCTCCTCCCTCTTTACTCTCCTCATATCGCTCCCAACGTTATTGTGCACAGACCTGAGCGCCTCCCCTGCCCCAGCATTATCCACTTCACCTTTATCTTCATGAAGAAAAGGAGAAGATGAGGTGGAGGAGGAGGGGAGGTGGCAGTGGCTCGGGGGCAGAGGAAGACAATGCAGGGGAGATGAAAGGGGAAGAGGATGAGAGAAAAGAGGAGCGGGAGGAGGAGGAGTTAAAGCCTCATGGTGGGTCACTTGCCGGAGCGAAACAATTTCCTGAACACATTTTGAAAAAGGGACAGAGTTAACAAGATTTTAGTCTGAGAGGAGACGCGTGTGCCTGTATAGTCGTCGAGGAGCATGGAGGAGCACGGAGGAGCACGGAGGAGCACGGAGGAGCACGCTCAGCAAACGCTTGAAAAAAAATTAAGTGCTAATGAGAGCGGCTCATTAACCACAGCACTTAGGCAGGACAGATAGGACAGGAGATTTTAATGAATTCTCCTTCCCCTTTTTTTGTTGCTTATTCATCACCTTTGACACACACACACACACACACACACACACTCTCACACACTTGCAGAGGCCTCATGAGAATCGTGCTTACTTATTTCCACCTGCCGGAGAAGCCAATTAAAATTGTTTTCTGGAGCCACATCTGATTCTGTTTGCATCATAAAAGCTGTCACACAAACAGGGAAGAAAAGGCGATAAATAGTTGAAAGAACACTGGATTTGTTCCACGGCTGTGGGTTATATATGTGTTTTAGATTGCATATTTGTTCATGACACTCTGAGCTGTCATGGGAATATGAGTAAGTAGATAAGAAGCAGACGTGCAGGGTGGAGGGAGGGGGGGGCCGTTTCTCAGAGTCCGTCTAAGACAAATAAAATCATTGCCAGCTCCTTTTTTTCCTGAGGTGTTATCTACTCTCTTCGCGGCTCACAGTTGTGATGGCAGCCAACAATGGTCTTGTTCCAAATATGAGGAACTGAGAGCTGTCAGAAGGTCTACAGTAAACCACGGGAAGTGTCTACGTCTGATGACGGCTGACGACAGGAGCAGGAGCTGCCTGCAGAAACAAAACTCTGGCAAAAAGTTAGACGAGCGACCTTTTTGTCTTAACAAGGTGGCTCCGTGACATCGTCTCGACCCATCTCCATGACAACTGCATGCTGCCTCCATGGTTGTCGCCATAGAAACATCGGGAACTCTTTAAAAGTGATGACATGTTGACACAAGCTGCAATTGGACGTGATGGACACTGCAGACACCTTGTTACTGTTTGACTGCAAAAAATGCAACAATAAAAATACCTGTAATTTGAGCCCAATTTGAAATCTTTTAAAAGTTAAAGTTGCAGTATGTTATATGTTTGCTGTGTTTATCTGAAAATGGCCTCAAATGCTGTGTTTCCACCATGGTACGGTTCAGTTTGGTACAGTATTGTACAGTTTAGCTCCACCCATGACCTTACTGTACCATTTTACTCTGGTACCCCAAGGAAAGGGTGCCAAAAAATGGAACAGTAGGGTCTATAGGGCTGAATGTTTCTCAATAAATATCTAATTGGGATACTTTTTGAATAAATTGCATGGGATATGATTCGTGATAGGAAATTTTCATTTTTACAGTATTATTCTTTTAATTTTAATAGCATATTTAAAATCATTCGGTTTTTAACATGGATTAACCCGCAGGATGAATTTGTGAAAATTTCACATTATGATTAGAATATATTAAATTAGATTTGTGTCAAAACTCAGTAGCCAATCAGCAGGCAGCTTCCTCAAGGCCCGCCCACTAACAAAAAACCACGGCGCAAAGAACAAATGTATTTTCAAACAATAAAATACATTATTTTTGAATGATTAAATCGATATTTTATTTGCTTCTAAAAAAGTGTTGTTTGCTTCGTGAAGTGTGGTTTGAAAACATCGACACAAATCTAATTCCATAAGAATACTACATATTTAGTCCCAGATACCTGTGACTTAATGTGCTGTTGTAGTTGTAATGCATATGTGTAAATGGTAAATTAAGCATCATATTCTTGGAATTGCACTTGTTTTTCTCAGTAAATTTCAGCTTGTTGATAATGTGTTTTGTAAAGATTTGGAGTTCTTGTTGTTTATAGGTTATTATGCTATTATTTTACTGCTCCGGCCCGCACTTGAGATCAAATAAACTAAAATGAGTCCGACACCGATGGTCTATAGGATATGATGTGTATAGATCAGGACAATATTTGATCTCAAATGGTAATTTGACACATGTTATTTTTGGTATTTGGTTTCCCACTTAATGAAAACATTGCTTATCAGACCTGACTGAGGGAGCGTTTGTGTGTATACAGCGACAGTAGAGGTCCAGTAATGCTAATGTTTCCTGCATCTTTCGTCTTTACATAAAACAAATGATTACCTGTGCGTCATGTGAGAATGACGCCGGGTGACACAAGATCTAAAACACAGATACACTGAGAAAAAAACACAGAGAGTCGTGTGGAGCTGACAGGCAAAAAGAAAAAAGCCATCGCCCCCTGTGGACTTCAGAGTAATTACCAAAACACTGCCAGCATCTGCCTCTACATGACCTCTACTCTCTCACTCCAACACACACACACATATAGAGACACGGAGAGAGAGAGAGAGAGAGCTCTTTGGCATCTGCTGTGCAGGGCATTAGATGTTTGTTTCTTTGGTGTTTTGTTAAATTATGGGGCAGCAAAGGGTAGGGTTGCCCCTGAGCAAAGCACCCAACCCAGATAAGTGCAGATAAGTGCCGCCCACTGCTGCTCCTGCACCCGGCATGTGTGTGTGTGTGTTCACTTCTGGTGTGTGCAGAGGTCAAATTCACTATATCAAATTGATGGTTGTGCAAAAATGATATGTATCGTTTATCCTTTCTCCGTCTTTTAACGCAGGGTTATTCATAGAGACTGTATCCAGGAAACATGGAGCTGCGTGGCGCAGTGAACAGCAGCAGGAGATCGTGTTCTATTAGCGTAGCAGACATTTTCCTGTTTGTGAGAAGCCAAAATCATGATTTTGAGTCCAAGTGAACAAACACTTGCTCACATTTACGTAACACACTTTAGTTTTCACATTTCTTAGAGTAACATGCATTAAATTGCTTAGAAAATCAGATAATCCACCTTTTCTTCTCTAATTTTACCTTCTAATATCTTTCCAAATTCTTGTAATTATTTCGTCAATTAGACAGATAATTACACTTAAACTCTGACATGATGGGGTCTTAAGGTCAGAAGTGATTTGAGTTTGTTAATCCTTCACTAATTACTGTATGATCAGCTTATTTGCGGAGTTCCTCAAAGCTTCGGGAAGCAACGACTGCTTCCACTAATTGATACCACGACAGGCAAGAGTGATGAATACTGCATGAAGTGAATGGAAATATCACATTTGCATGAATGATTAGTGTGCCGGTCATCCCTCAGGGAGCATGAAGTGGAGGATGATGAATAAGAGACGGAGCGTCAGTGTCTGCTCTGTCACTCTGTGGATGTCAACCGTCTCAGGTCTATGTGTTGAACGTGGATGGAGCATCTCTTAACGCGGCTTTCTCCACCATTACTCCCTCTTCTTTGGCCAGGTAACTTCCGCACAAGCACAAGTTTCGGCAGAGACTGCGCCTTCATTTATTAAGGTGTATTGATCATCGTATTGCACGAGAAAGAACGACGATATATACATCACCAAATCAATATTTTGACCCACTCCTAGCAGATATAATTCAGTTTAGTTTTCCTATTAACCCTTAGTGCTCGCACGGCAGGAAATTACTACGGGAATAATACACAACTCCTTATATGGACATGAGTTTATAGATCACATCTTCAGGCTTTTTTCTTGTCTTCTTATGTGTTGTTGGGTTAAATTATGATTCATTTCCACTTTTCTTTTTGTTAAAAAAAAACAAAAAAAGAGCCAAGCTAGCTTTGACGTATTTCAAATTTCATGAATTCAATCCAATTTAAACAAAAATTGGAGTACTTTTTGCAGAGGTGTTTATATAGTTGGTGAAAATTAAAGATTGCCTATAGGTTGTTCTGAATAAAAGGATATAAGACACTCTATCGTTCTTATAGCATCTGTATACATCTTTTAACAGGCCTAAATGACCTGCGTCCTGGGTTAAATAAATTTCCAATTTTTGCTTTCGCTCCTGTGTATGAACTCACTTCATTATCTTTATTAAGTTTTTGGCTGACATTTGCACTTGAGAAAATCTATCCCTAGTAATTTGTAGTAGTATCCTGATGTTAATGTTATCAAGTTAGCCATGGCATTTACTTAAAACCAGATTTACACATTAGTTTACTTTTCTATAGGATTCTGTCAGTTTCCCAATTTCACAATTATATTCTTACATGGTATTTTGGATTTCTTGCATAATGTTACTCTACCAGTCTATAATTGTATGCAATGTATCTTTGGAACTGTATCCAGGATCATATGTTGCCAATGAACATTTCTTCAAACCATGATACCTGTCAAAAGACAGTGTTTTACAGGGAGCTGGGATGTTTTTTCCTTAGGTAATGAATGTGGTGAGGTTTAGGCACCGTCCAGGAAACAATGATTTTTCCTCATAGCATCCAATTCAAATTCCTCTTCTTAAAAAAATGCCTAGGATTGTCCTTGAAACACTGTAATTATCCATAACACAATCTCTGTGTTGCTGTGAACATCTCACAGATGTTTAGCTATCCATGAAAACATTATGAGAATGTCCAAACACCACAAGCATTTGCTTGCATTTGCATTTGGTCTCAAACTGTGATGTGAATGACCGTCTTTCAACACCCGCTGAGAATTTTAACATTTAATTTGCCATTTTATCATGACATCAACGGAACCATTCTGTGCCAAAATGTCACAGAATTAACAAAAGTCACATTTTCAATGCCTTACAGAAAGGCTAATTGGCAACAGTCTCTAATTTTATGCATCCCATCTCACTTTTTTAAGGATTTGCCAAGGTCTCTGCGGGAAATGAATCAAGACGCCTTATTATATTCTGAATGCAGACTGCCCCGAAGGTTCCAACCAAGTACTTGAACGCACAAGAAGAAGAAGAAAAGCTCCTGTGCTGTATTTTTCGGTACAGCACAGGAGGTTAACTGCTGAGCACACGCCTCTTCTCACCTGCTTCACTTGTTCTTTCTCCCTGTGTCAATGTTCACTGAAGTGCATGGAGAACTAATCGATTCACACTGGGACCTAAAAAGGCCCAGGAGTCGAGGCTGCGGCCTGCTGCTCCGGCTAATATCACGCTCTGTCTTTTAGCTCCACCCACTCACATCTGCTCCACTTTGGCAGATTCTCTCCAGTCCTTTCACGGATGTCACCTCTCTCTCTCTCAGAGTTTTATCATCAGTGTGTTTGATAGAAACAGAGCGAGAGAGAGAGAGAGAGGGATGGAGACACTGTGGAGACATAAAGTCCTAAATAGATACATAAAGGAGGAAAAGATAATCAGAGTGGCGTCAAAGCTGCTATCATTTTCAAAAATGTAATATAGAATTTGGACACGTGCAGCTAATGTATTACAGCGACTTAAACCCTTATCACTAGTCACAGATTAGCACTCAGAAAAGCCACTTTAACATTTCCCGAGGAGCTGATAAGCTCTGAGGAGGCGACCGTCTCAAAGTGTTGCTCCACTAATACGAGAAGTGATTCTGGGAGAAAACGGCTCCTTGGCTCCAGCAAACATTTCCATTTCAACGGCTGTCAACAAAAACTTGTGTTTAAAATGTGATATTTGAATTGGAAAAAAGAAAATGGTTGACTAAACGTGTAGAAGCCTGTTTTCACCACTCAATGTAAAATTATGTAAAAATATATTGTTGTTGAAAAAATTGATATATTTCATGTTGAAACTCATCTCGTAACCATGACTCAACATCTCGTAACCATGACTCAACATCTCGTAACCATGACTCAACATCTCGTAACTATGACTCAACATCTCGTAACTATGACTCAACATGTTTCAACATCTCGTAACTATGACTCAACATCTCGTAACTACGACTCAACATGTTTTAACATCTCGTAACTATGAATCAACATCTCGTAACTATGACTCAACATGTTTCAACATCTCATAACTATGACTCAACACCCGTAACTATGACTCAACATCTCGTAATTATGACTTAACTTATGACTCAACATCTTGTAATTATGAGATACTTTGTCGTCAACCTGTTTAGTTTTCAATGTGAGCAGACTTAAAGATCCAGTATGTAACATTTGGGAGCGTTTATTGGCACAATTACAATAATAAGTATGACGGTATTAACCACCAAAATAAGACTCTACAGCTCTTGTTTGTGAGAAAGGATAATCATTTTTCTTCTGTTCCATAACACCTAGCAGCAGCAGCAGCAGCAGTGTTTTATGTATGGAGTGGAGTTATGATGATGCAACTGTAAAAGAAATATCTGCTAATTGACTGACAGATGCGGCGTCTAGACTGAGTTTGACTCACTAATACACGATCCTCAAATCTCCATCTCTGTGTCCACTCTGGCCTCAGTGAGTAAAACACACTCACTCACACACACACACACAAATCCTCCATCGATATTTGACTCATATAAGCAGTGTCGGAGTTTCACTTTGGTAATTTGACCCTCTGCTAACTTTCCCGAGCCGCCCCACTCTCCCTCGCTGTAACACATATTATAATGATATTGCCACTCCCAAAGAAGGAAGGAAGGAAGGAAGGAAGGAAGGAAGGAAGGTGTAGAGGGAGAGCAAATAATGTGAGCAGAAGAGACACTCGGTTGATTGATTAAAACAATGGACACTCATTAGAGAGAAACTAGCCTTGAGTTCTGACCTGAAGCTCAGGGAAAGATAGAGACGGAGCTGGTGGATAGAGATACAGAGACACACTGAGCCCACACACACACACACACATGTTTGCACAGCATTCAAAGGGAGGACCCTCATAGACATGATAGCCCCTTACTCGAAACCTAAACCCAATTTGAACCCTAAAATTAGGTCTTGACCCCCAAACAAGCCCTTTATAGATTTGGGTCCTCACAAAGATACACACACAAGAACACACACACAAACAAACAAACAAACAAACAAGCACACACACACACACAGTCAAGGCGAGCTCTGACAACATGAATATCAGAGTGTGGCTATGGACCAGCTGCTATATATAGCAAATGGGGAAAAAACTAGGATAACACAATGTTTTCCCTCCAACTGACCACACACACACACACACGCACACACACACACACACCAACCTTAACTTCATTTAACCACAATACAAAAGCCCATTAGCCCTAAACAGTTCCTCAGAAAATGAGGTTCTGTCTCATTAGGACCAGGTTTTAGGAGGACTACTGGTCCTGATAACAAATACAAACACTCACACACACACACACACACACAAAGACAGAGGAGCTGTGTGGCTTTAACACAACAAAGAAACTTGACACACGCATCATTATTCTCACTCTGCATTGTGCTGTATGTATAAACATATTTCCTCACAGTATGTTAATATGTTTATGTAGCTGCACGCACACACACACGCACACACACACACACACACACGCGCACACACACACACACACACACACACACACACACACAGTAAAAGTATCCTCTGATGACAGGAAAGAAAAACAGGTGGATGAAGATCAGCGGGCAAAGAAGGAAACCTCAGATTTCATCATGGCAGCATTTCACATTAAAAACTCATGACAGCCACACTTCATGATTCATTTGAAAAGGTATTTATGTGGTGTCACTGATCAATAATCCCATAATAACCTTTCAGCAGAGCGACACTTTGACGACTTTACAGCCTCGCAAGTAAAAAACCTGTCAAACTGCCACATTTACCCGGTTTTAACTGCTGTTTCTGCTATTTAACTCTACACTCTCCTTGTTTTACTGACAAACATTATGACACAAATCAAGTGTTGATGCTCATCGACTTTAACTATTCATATGTTAACATACACATGTTGATTATAGACATTACAGCAAGGGTCTCAAACTCAAATGAAAAAGACATTTGTGATGATTTCACGTCTGTGTGTTTGTATCTAGGAATTTGTATTATATATTTGTCTATGTGTATGTTAAAAGATAGTGTGTGTATATCTCTGTATATACTGTATATATCTGAACCTTGTTTTTGCTGTAGAATTTATATGAGACACATGATCAGCATTATTTAAAAGAGAAAAAATGTAAATTCATTTATTTACTGTTAGGCGGCGTTTCTTTTATTTTCCAGAGCAAAAAATGTGTCGATATGGAACAATATAGTTCACAATATTTACACAAAATTAATCTATTACTTACAAAAACGAAAGGTGAGGGCCACCTTAAAATTGACTCGAGGGCTACATCTGGCTCGCGGGCCCCGAGTTTGACACCTCTGCATGACAGGGTCAACAATTTAGCTTGATCTATGTTTGTGGTTGTATCAAAAACCAACAATGCAGTTTCCACATGATTCAGTTACTAATTTAAACTGTGTGTATGTGTGTACTTGTACATGGTACGCATGTGTGTTTATGTACACATGTTTTATGCACTACATACATCGCATGTATGGTTTATGTATTATGTTTTAGGTCTTGTATTGCACTGCGGCATTTCTTCCCCCCCAGGGAGACGAATAAAGACACTAATATGTCGCAGAATAAGAATATAAACTGTCGTTTACACACAAACACAAACACAAACACACACACACTTACCTTCTTGGTGAAGTCCATGGCTTTGAGGATGGACAGGTTGAGAGTTTCCAACGAGGCCAGGACTCCCTCATAGTCCCCCATGTGTTTGGCAAAGTAGTCTGAACACACACACACACACACACATAAACACATATACATGTATACGTGTATATATACACGTATAAATACATGTTTTAGATGTCGCCCTGCTCCGACACACCGGATTCAAACAGTCCGCTCGTCACCAGGCTCTGCAGACGCCTGATA
The DNA here is from genome assembly GCF_958295425.1 of Solea solea. Lineage (NCBI taxonomy): Eukaryota > Metazoa > Chordata > Actinopteri > Pleuronectiformes > Soleidae > Solea > Solea solea. Next base: position 25,974,093 of record NC_081145.1, read on the forward strand.
ACGAGCTGTTCATCTGAATCAGGTGTGTTGGGGCGGGGCAGCGTTCCCTGAAACACTGATTTACAAGATCTGAACGACATTTAGAGTCACTAAGTTATTTTTTGTGCGACACTGAAATTGATCAGTAGTTGAATTTATGTATTTAAAAGAAAAAAAATAGTTGTATTTCGACCGAGAAAAGTACTTTTCAATAATAGATCAGAGCAGATGAGGGCAGTGTGTGTGTGTGTGTGTGTGGGTGTGGTCTACTTACCACAGAGTTCCTTAGTGTCAACATTACTATCACAGCATAGCAGTGGAGCAGCAGAGGGAGAGAGAGTGGAAAGGGAAGGAAGGAAGGAAGGAAGGAAGGAAAAGGGGGATGGAGAAGAACAGGGTCAGAAACTGAGGAAACATTTTGGCATGGTATTTATACAGGATGGGAAGATTGATTTTAATGCACACACACACACACACACACACGTTTTTATATCTCAGTGCAGACACATCATTGACATAAAGCGTTCCCTAGCCCCCTTACCCTAACCTTAACCATCGCACCCTTACCTTAAATCCATGTCTTAACCCCTGTGAACATGAGATGAGTCTATGGTTTTATTTTTTGGTCCTCAAAAAGCAACAAATACAAGACACACACAGGTTTGCACAGCTATTCTCCTGAGGACACAGCGTTGACTTCTATTGATTTGGACAGCTTAAACAAAGCGTTATACCAAACCTTAACCGGTCCATGCCCTTTAAAGTTGGGAGGCCGAGATGTAATTTTTGGACCTCACAAAGTACACACACAAACTATTTTTATATCTTAGTGAGGACACATCATTGACATAATGCGTTCCCTGGCCCCTAACCCTTACCTTAACCAACACAACTAAACAATTCAGCACTTTTTTTCACCCGTGTGTGAAATCTCTAAAGACAGGACGTGTCCTTGTGATATCTTGCGTCTTTTCACACTGACTTTAGTTACTTCTAATTGACAGTAGTTGGTAAAACTGTCAAACAACCTCCCAACACAAGACAGAGAATATGACGTCAAGAGCTGGGAATATGATGTCATTTTCCTAAAGTATCGTATTTACCGTCTACACAGAAACGCGAGGCTGGAGTTTTCAAAAACTACAGCTTCAGGTCCCCTAAAACAGACCAAATGCCAAAAGTATGCGTATTCACCTACACCCGTCTCAGCGTGGACAGCCCCTAAGTGCCTAACCCTAAAACCAGGTCTTAACCCTGAAAAAGCCCCTTAAAATATGTGGGGCCCAGACAAAATGCCCCCACAAAGGTAGGTTTGTATGTTTCAAATCTTAACCCTTCAGTGAACTCACTCCAGTTCTGCCTCATTAGGAACAGGTTTTGGTCTCTGTGAGGATTACTGGTCCTGACAAGGTCAGTGTTGATGCCAGAAAAGGTCTGGTACACACACACAAACACACACACACACATACACAGTGTGGGGTTTGTCAGGCAGGGAGGAAACAACCTAACAAGACTGACAGGAGTCTGAATCAATCCACTGTCATCATTGTTGCTCAGTTCACTGTGTGACAGTGAATCCTTCACTGGTTGACAGGCCGGGAGAGGAAGAGGAGAACATGGGAGCAGGAGAAAGAGAGGAGAAAAGAGAAAAAAGAAAAAGAAAAAGAAAAAGAAAAAGAAAAAGAAAAGACGGGGAGATCCATTCATCCCTCGCTTAATCCAGCCAAGAAAGGGATGAGATATCTGAGAGGACAGAGATAGAGAAGAGACTCCATCTGTCCATCTTCATTAATAACGACTGCTCAGTCAAAACTCCCTGTTAGATGTTGTAAAAAAAGGAAAATCTGTCTGAATAAAACAAGCGAATTCTTTGAGCGTCTCGTTTATGACCCGTGTTTGACCGGCTGATCTGACGAGTCCTGATCCATCACTGGGACATACAGGCTTTAAATAAACATCTGCTGTGAAATCATGTGTGTTATTCTCCACTGTTTCTTTATTCCAGTGTTCACAGTCTAAAGTAATCAGAAAGTAATCCATAACTATTTCAAAATAAAAGTCTGGCTGTTTGTCCCTCATTTAATGCTATTAATGTGAAGGGGTGAAACTGAAATGTTTTTGTCAATGTTGCTCATATTTAGCCCTGATTCTGTCATCACAGCTGCTAATAATCACAACTGTAGCTCAGCAGGAGTCAAGTTAAGGGTCAAAAAGGTCATCATGGGCCAGATTAAACTGGTTTGTGGGCCAGATCCGGCCCCAGGGCCTTATGTTGCCTTAACACTACAACCAACACTGATATTAATACAAAACAATGTACATTCATACGTCTTAAAGTATATGACATTTACTATATTTAAGTATCAAAAGTCATTTTCTGATATAAAATGTACTTAAGTTTTAGAAGTAAAAGTAAAGTATTGAATTTTAATGAGTATTTGTACTTTGTTACATTACAACACTGCTGTTACATATTAGGCTCCTCGCTCTATTGGTGTGTGTGTGTGTGTGTGTTCACTTGTATTAGGACATTTTCATGGCATAAACACTGACCCTGTCAGGACCAGTTGTCCTCATGGAGACCAAAACCTGGTCCTAATGAGACAGAATCTAATTTTCTGGGGAACTGGTTTAAGTTTAGCCTAGGATTTGAATTGTGGTTTAGTTAAGTTAAGGTAGCATCACATCAAGCTCTCTTAAATTTATTTTTCTCTTTAATTTATTTAATCTGTATCTTGCCGTTGTTTTATCTTCTTAAAAACACTTAAGACATTACAAAATAAGGAAATAAATGTCCATAAAAAGCAGTTTTATTCTGATATTTTGTGCCTGGGACAGACATACTTTATATTTACACATTATGCCTTAGTTTTTTCTATCTAACTCTGCCTCAGTAAACACAATAACAGGTAGTTTATAGCTCTGAAATGACTCATGTTCTTATTGTGTTGCACTGAATCGTATTTATTCCCCTTTCTCCTGTTTTTGTTTGCCTCACAGCAGCATTGTTTACTATCCAAATGTTAGCTCCAGATATAGGCTACATTTTCACAGAGGAAGCAAACCAGTAATTATTGCTGTTCCCCCCCCCGCAAGTGACGCATGCACGCAGGCGCGCCCGCCTACCCTCCCTGTGTTAGTAATAATATCTGTCATCACTGTTTTAAATCCCGTTAATCCCTGGGTTTAATCCTCATCACGGGCAATAACAATCAGCACAAGAACGTTACATTTAGTATCACATATGTTTAAATTAAAAGAACTGCAAATGCTGATTGTTTTTCACTGAATTGTGCACATTAAAGAGGCATTTCACCTATTTTACACAAGAAGTTAAATGTATTAATCGCAAAAGACACAAAAATAACCCTCATCTTTCGTCAAAGTGGGTGTGATATGAGTGTTTGCCCAGGCAGCAAAGGTCAAATGAAAAATGTAATCAAGTTGCATGATGAAACATTTTTTCACATAGTTTTTGAACAAAAAGTTGAGCGATAAAGTATTTTGGTAACACTTTAGATTAAGGAACACATATTCACTATTAACTAGGTGCTCACTAACGTGCATAAATAGCACACTAGCCCTTTATTAGTAATTATTAAGCATATATTAACACCTTATTCTACATAACCTTATTCTACATCTATTACGACATGAATTAAGATTTTTCCTGATTAAGGTGTTAAAACATGCTTAATAATTACTAATAAAGGTCTGGTATGCTACTTATATGCATGTTAGTAAGCACCAAGTTAATGGTGAATATGTGTTCCCTAATCTAAAGTGTTACCAGTATTTTATTTCAAAAGAAAAGGTTTTAGTTTAAAGATACTGCATAAAAAAGTATGTGCAACTCAACTATTTTGACTGATTCCATGTTTTTAATAATCATCACTATGTTTTTTTGTGATTTGGCTTTATTGAAAATTAAATTTCAAGATGTCTGCACTGAAATTTGCACATTAAAGAGGCATTTCACCTAATTTACTCAAGAGATTTAAGGCATTCATTGCAAGAGACACAAAAATAACCCTCATATTTTGATATGAGTGTTACCCGGGCAGGAAAGGTCAAATGAAAAATTTAATCAAGTTGCATGATGAAAAAAAATGTTTTCATAGCTTACTTTGTGTCAGAAATCTCTACTAAGTTATGCTAAGTCACTCAGGTTGCTCAAGTTTCTTTAGTTAGATGTTATTGAACATAGTTTTTGGACAAAAAGACGAGCGATAAAGTATTTTATTTCAAAAGTAAAGGTTTTAGTTTAAAGATACTGCATAAAAAACTATGTGCAACTCAACTGCTTTTTGTTAGGTACCAACATAAATGTCAGATATTAAGTGCAGGTTCATGTTTTTTATGTTTTCTCCGGCAACCTCAGAAAACGGCACCGATAAGAGGAAGAAAGCTTGAAATGTGAGAAATTCATCAAAGAGCGACGGTGACAGATCGTCGTGTGTCCGGAGGCAGGACAGCGTTCTCCGTCTCTGTCTTCCCCGTCCCTCCTTTCTATCCATCAACTTCCTGCTTCGACAGGAAACCGCTTACGCCGTCATTTCTGCTTTTGTTCAGACTAATCAATAAACCTGATCTGCTGTCACATGATAATGCTGAGGCCTGGCACGCAGCTGCCAAGTCTACTTAACTCTAATGAGGTGAAACTTTTTTTCTGACGGCATCCACTGCAGCAAATAAGATTTATAAAGTGCGACGGTCTCCCAAGACGGCTGACGTCAGTCGCACGGTCCACTTACTGCGCTGATTTAAAAAAAAAAAGAAATAAAGAAATCACTAAAGGCTGAACCTGGTGGAGGAATTATATATTGAGCCAATTCAATTCAACAGCCACTATAAAAAGGTCACTTTTTGTTCTGCTTGGTTTCCTTTTATTGGAAGGCGTGCAGCATTTGGAGGTTGTGTAAATCAGCCCACAGTGTCAGCACACTTCTGCTGATATGGATCAGCTGATTGGCCGATTACAAAGGGTCCAGAAATTGATTCAATGAGAGTCAAATCAAAACCGAGGGTCCCCGGAGGCAGCCATGGAAAAGGTTAATGTGTTGGAGGATCAGGGTGACAAACAAAGATAAAAGGAGGAGGAGAAAGGGAGAAGAAGAAGAAGAAGAAGGAGGAGGAGGAGGAAGTGAGATGGAGTCTCCTCTTTCATTATTTTGTCACACTGTCTTTATTTCACCTGCTTAATGTTGACATTTTTATCTAAAAAGGCTTAATTACAAATATAATTCCACATAAAAACAGCTTTCAGAAAAAGGGGCGTGAGATTTTTCCACACAGCAGAACAAATTACATACATCTTCACAAAGCCTGCACAAACACACACACACACAAAACACACACACATGCAAAACACATATACACACAGAAAACACACATACATGCAAAACACACATACACATACAAAACACATATGCAAAACATGCATGCACATAAAACAGAGTGTGTAGAAGGAAAGGAACTGCTCATGATCCAAAACATACCACCTGATCAGTGAAGCATGGTGGTGGTAGTGTCATGGCGTGGGCATGTATGGCTGCCAATGGAACTGGTTCCCTTGTATTTACTGATGATGTAACTGCTGACTAAAGCAGCAGGATGAATTCTGAAGTGTTTGGAGCAATATTATCTGCTCATATTCAGCCAAATGCTTCAGAACTCATTGGACGGCGCTTCACAGTACAGATGGACAATGACCCAAAACATATTGCAAAAGCAACCAAAGAGTTTTTTAAGGCAAATAAGTGGAATGTTATGCAATGGCCAAGTCAATCACCTGACCTGAATCCGATTGAGCATGCATTTCACTTGCTGAAGACCAGACTGAAGGCAAAATGCCCCAAGAACAAGCAGGAACTGAAGACTGTTGCAGTAGAGGCCTGGTAGAGCATCACCAGGGATGAAACCCAGTGCCTAGTGATGTCTATGCCTTCCAGACTTCAGGCTGTAATTGACTGCAAAGGGTTTGCAACCAAGTATTAAACATTGAAAGTTTGATTTATGATTGTTTAGTTTGTCCCATTATTTTGGTCCCCTAAAAAGTGGGAGGCACATATAGAAACTGTTGTAATTCCTACTCAAATTAAAGCTGAAAGTCTGCACATCTTGTTTGTTTCATTTCAAATCCATTGTAGTGGTGTATAGAGTCAAAAAGAAGAGAATTGTGTCGATGTCCCAATATTTATGGACCTGACTGTAAGTCCCTAACCCTAAAACCAAAAAACGTGTTAAAAAGTGATAAAAAGGGTGATAGGAACATGAGGAACAACCAATGTCCTCACTTTTCCAAAATGTCCTCACTACCTATGGGGTTTCTTTTGGTCCTCACTAAGACACCAACACAAGAAGACAGAAACACACACAGCTGTAAAGCGTGACACACAGTTTGTGCAGCAGAGAAACAGCTGCATGCGTCGCTCGTCTTTTCATAATTGATAGTGAGACGTGATCAAATCCCAAAGACACGGTGGAGCAAACTCACAAATGCAGATTGTATTTGTTCACAGCAGTGTGACACACACACACACACACACATTTCAAATGTACAGTAGATGCATAGTAAGTGCTGACCTGGTGTTATCAGAGTCGATGGTGTGAAACAGCTTCTCCAGCTCCTCCTCGTTCAGCGTGCCATCCGAGAAGAAGGCCTGGAACTCATCCAGAGACAGTTTACCATCATCTGCAGGAGACACACACACACACACACACACACACACACTCACTCTGTTAAAATGATGTGTTATACACAGAGAGCATCGGAGAAATGAATCCTGTGCACAAGTCACTTTTTTCATGATGCTGCTTTTGAACGTTCATGCTTCAAGTTGCTACTTATCTAATTAGACTGGCTTTCATGTGTTTTATAATAATGTGGGTTTACAATTCATATTTTTTATCTTCATGGATATTTCTTGTTTTATTACAGGCCCAGTGTGTGACATTTACAATGGTTTATTGGCAGAAAGTCAATAGACTACACATACATAAATAAATGTTTGTATTAGTGCAGTGGTTCACAAACTTTTTACATCAAGTACCACCTGAACTTTATTCCCAATAAGATCATTCGCTCTCTCATCCTCCTCCTCTTCCTCACATATACTACACACACTGGTATAGTGACATAAGAGTAAGATGGAGCAAGCGATAAGGGGATTGTTTCGTCTTATTTTCTTCACACTGTGTATAATCACCCAAAAATAAAAAAGTTTAGTTTTCATAGCCTTAGAACAAGCCTTTAGCAATTGTATAAGTTCATCGCAAGCCACAGTGTGGAAACTTTGGAAGGACATCCAGTTTGACGACTGCAGAGTAGCGCGAGAGAGTAAAACATCATCAGCATACGTCATGTCTCTGTGCTGCTGTAGTGCCAGACCTGAGATAAACAATGAAGAGACACACAATCAGACAATTGTGGAGTTTTTGTGTCTTGAAAAGAAGAAGAGGAGAGCTCTTCAGTTTAGCACTGGTGTCACGTTGACCTGTGTGCCATTGCATGTTGCATTGCTATGGGTTCTTTAGCAGACGTGAGTCGTAGCAGCAGTTGCACCGTGAGACGTTCATCCTAAATTTCTGACACTACGGTATCGCCACGTTAAGACATCTTTCGCACAAAACCGCACAGTGTGAAGTCAGCATTAGGCAAAGACTATGGCGTCACATTTATGTCAAAAGTTGCAGTAAAACATGCTCACGACCAAAAAATATTACTTTGCGCGCGCAGATATTAACGTACGCCCGCGCAATATAGGGCCCGGCCCGCATATTAAACAACCGTGAGCAGTTCAGACACCTGCGAGTGAGGAAACAACCAAGCTGTGAGAGAAGTTGAAAATCTGTTTGCGTGAGTCTACCAGACTTTTGACAGATTAGGCGGGTGTATGGTTTTATGATGTGAGGGCAGTATGGAAACATGGCGCCATTTTGTGCCGTCATGTTTCCATAGCAGTCCGAATTTGCAGACCACAGCTCGAGTCTGATTAAACAGATACATACAGAAGGAATTAATTACTATAATGTGGGTGTGTTCATCTGACAAAGGGACATTCTTTTCCGTGTGATTTTAGTCAGATTAGCGTTCTTTCATTCATTCATCTTCTACTGCTTTGTCCTCCACATAAAGGATCGCTTGGTTGCTGGTGACAATCCACGCTGACATAGGACAAAAGGCGGGGTACAGGTCGCCAGTCCATCACAGGGACACATAGAGACAAACAACCATTCACACTCACACCTGCAGTCAATGTAGAGTGTCCAATTTACCAAATCTGCAATCTGTTTTTTGGGCTGAGGACCCAGAGAAAACCCAGGTAAAACATGTTTATATCTGGTTTGAGTCTCATTAACAAAATGATTTATTATAATTGTATATAATGTCTTAGACACATATACTGTGAGCTGCCACTGCAGTAATAACAGCAGCTCCTCTAGAAAGCGGAACGTACAAAGATCGGTCGCTGGGAAACACCGGAGGGCAGAAAAACTGGATTTTTAAGTTTCCTACATCATTGGCTTCACAGTGGATGTGTTGGTGCGTCTCACGAGAGGCAATTACAGGCTTTTTTTTTAATGGAGCCACTGTGAAAAACGTATTCACATCACTAAAAATGTGTGGCTCTATTTTCCATCGTGCAGCAATTAGATTCATATCGAATGTTCCGGGACTTTGTCTTCAGGTTCTCGACGTAGAAGGAAGTGTGTGTGTTTCACACAGATGTAGGTTTCTACTCTGCATCCGGCTCCAGCTCATACTGCAGGTCTCCTTTCAAACATCTCTGCTTGCCGTTTCATTATAGACCAGTGTGAGCTTTAGTGTGGAGGGGCTGGCAGCTCCATACAGAAGGGAGTGGTTATTCATGGCTTTGACTCGATCCTGCTGTATATCTGCACACTGGTGCTATACTGCATGCTTGACTGTCTGTCTCGCTGCATGATGCAGAGCGAGATATCAAATATTAATTCCCCCCCCTGCCCTCAAAGTGTGGTCGTCCTTGAGCGAGGCAGACTGGATGCAGCAGGTTGAGCTATGGGACCACTGCAGAGAGCTGAGAAACCACGGGGGCAGCAGCAGCAGCAGCAGCAGCGGCAGCACTGCAGCCTCAAAGAAAGCCTTCAATTCAAATGTGCTGCTCTTACTGTATACATTCACTCGCTCCTCTCCCAGTTGCAGGATTAGGGAAGACTGTGCTTCTGAATTTCATTTTAACACAAAGAAGGGAATCCTTTTTTTTCCTCGCTCGTCTGTTTTACTTTTTGTGCATTAGCCAGTTCAATTATTGTTTAAGTCCTCTCAACCTTACTTTAGAGGGTGACCTATTTATCAGCTACTCGACTTTCACAGCTGTATTGTATCAGTGTCTATGTTTGCTGATATGAATGACTTTATTTTAGAGAATTATATATATATATACTATGATTAGTGCAAGTGCATATGTCATAAAATATGAAAAAAAAACATTTTATTTTCTCAATTCAAGGTCTATATGTTTGGTTGTATGTGCTATAAGGTGCTATCATTTTCCCATAGACCTTCATTCAACCAGTGGAGTCGCCCCCCCCCCCCCCCCCCGGTGGATATTCAGTATATCACTACTTCCGGGTTGGCTTAAGTGAGGAAACCAGCCTATAGTATATACATATGAGGCATATTTAACATATAAATGCATAAGTAAAATGTGTATCCAAACTAACTATTTACTTAACACTTTCTGGGAATTTGAGTTTTTTGTTTCTTCTTCTTTATCCGTAAATTTGTGGAAATGTTCTTAAAACGTATGGATACAAACCAATTAGGGACAGATGAATATAATCAATATATATATAATTAAAGGATATTCTTTATAATTATCCCAGTAATATTGTAAACTGAGTTTATATAGGTCACATTGTCCAAAGCCTAATCCAGAATAATTGTCACTAGCTTCCAATGGTGTTTTACTCTATACTCATCTCCCCAGTTACTTCCATAAACTGTTTATAAAACTTGACCCTAACATTACCAGTTAGCCACCAGGGGGCGACCCGGCTGGTTGCATAAAGAACCTTGTTTGAATAGACGCCTGTGGGAAAAGGTAACCTATTTTTGACTTGATTTATGTCATCAGATAAAACTTTATTTTAGGAGTTTCATCAGTTATTCAACATGATTCCTTTTATAAATATGTTCACATTTAGAGGAAGAAAAATGGAATAAAAGTACATCAGCGTGACCAACAGCTGATAGCAGGTGAAGTCTGTGACATGATGACGGTCAAATCACACTTTCAAAGGCATTTCATACATTTTAAACATGTTGTTGTGTTGTGTCCTTTTTGAGGGGTTGTTAGTATAGCCTGTATACTTCTGCACTTTATTATATCTCTCTTTTTTTTTTTTTAAACTCTCCTTTAATTACATTCATTGAACTTTTATATTATTTATTGGTACTATCAGTGCTGCTGTCTTGACCAGGACTCCCTGGAAGAAGACTTTGTTCTCTCTTATTATCACCAACGTTAAAATAACATAGAGTAATTTTCTCTCTTATACTTAACACACTGGTATAATGAACTTATATTAAGATGGGGCAAGAGATAAGGTGACTCTAATTATTACAATTCAATTGTTTTGTGTTATTTGTTTGATTTCCTCAGCACTCCGGTCAAACAGTATTTCTGATTTTTCTCAAAGTACCACCAGAGGAAGCTTGCGTACCACTGGTGCTACACATACCACACTTTGAGAACTATGAGGGTCTACAGTATGTCTTCTCCATGTACTTTACCTCCTCCTGCCTTTCTGCTCAATATGAGAATCCAAAGAATAGAAGTAAGTTCTCAGATTTCGAGCCACATTGATTCCCAGCGGCACAGAAAAGGAAAACGCCGTCACAAATGGACCTCCCCCTTAAAGACTCTCGTCGTGCAACCTTTCCACGACAGAAAGCATGTTTGTTCAAGGCAGAGACGTCTGAAAGGCCAATTCTCGCCTTTCACAGTCTGTCCAGGCTCCGCTTTTTATTCAGACTCGGCTGCCATGACTATTTCAAACCTGCTGCTCTCTGTGCTGCACCACAGAGCAGCAGCAGCAGCAGCAGCAGCAGCAGCAGCAGCAGCAGCAGCAGCAGCAGCAGCAGCAGCAGCAGCAGCAGCAGCAGCAGCAGCAGCAGCAGCACTGGTGTTTAATTCAGCAGTGACCCAATTTATTGCACAGTGCCAGTTAGAACGGTTAGACTCACCAAGGAATTCTCCAGTAGCACACCAGGATCACAGCAATAAACACACACACACACACACACATGCTCACAGCACTCAGCTAAAGCAGACAGTGAGTTAACCTCATTTCCTGAAGCATGAAATACTCTCAGTTTACAAATGTCTAACAAAAAAACTACAGCCTCTGTCTCTAATGTCTGGTCTAAGCTGCACCGCTGTCAAATGTGCTTGCTTCTTTATTACCACATAACACAATATGCAGTGTTATCGTGTTAACGTGGGATTTCCATTAGGAATGTTGTTTTTTAGTAACAGTGTAACAGGCTCAATAACACTTTTCTTTACTGTAATACCAAAGCCCCTTTTCCACCTATGGTCCCTGCTCACTTCACTTCACTTCGCCTTGCCTCGCCACGGCACGGCACGGCACAGGTTGGTTTTCCACAACAAAAATAGTACCTACTAAACGTGGGCGGAGTCAACACACACCAATGAGTTGACTAGTGACGCAGTAAAGCAGTTGTTTCTAGTGTAACTGAATCATTAGAATCAGAGAATTAAAAATATCTGTTCAGTAATTCCTCCATGACCAGATCACACCAGACTCCTCTGTTAAATATTGAGATTGTAGACATTTCCCTGGTAATTGCTGGAGATGAACTCACTTTTTAGGGATTTCTTACGTCTTTTTAACTGATGGACAGTTCGGCACTGTTCGGCTTGATTCTTGTGTCGGACGTCTCTTCCAGTGACGGCACTCTGACCCAGTGTTTCCCAACCCCGGTCCTCAGGGAACACTGCCCTGCATGTTTTAGAGGTTTCCCTGCTCCAACACACCTGATTCAGATGAACAGCTCGTTATCAGGCTTCTGTAGAGCTTGAGGACGAGCTGACCATCTGAATCTGACCAATCAACACTGCTCTGACCAATCAGTGGCCGGCAGTCTGACGACGTCACACATAGTATCGCCTCAGCTCGTTTGAAACCTCGCCAGAGGAGGTGCTAAGTGCAAATACTGCACTTTAAATCATTTAAATCAACATTTAAATTCAAGGATAAATACATACTGTACATAAATTACTACTGCCTCCCCGCTCATGTTCAATTCATTTCAATATTTTTCCTGATACAAAACTTTTTTCTTTTACAGGTGCCCACAGTGAATAAAAGATGTACAACAATGATCTTCAGCTGCCAACAAAGGCGGTGACGCAACATCAAGAAGACACTCCGTCTCTGAAGATTGGCACTTGCTTTTTGCTGAAATGACTATTATTTGAGCGTCCAGAGTGGGTGATGGTCGGAAATTGTTTTGATGCAAAGGAAATGACTCACTATAACAAACGTCTTCCAATGCAGCAGCAGCAGCAGCCGCAGACAGGAGGAGAGAGAGAAACGCAGCGTGAAAGCATGAAAGCATGAAAGCATGAAAGCGGTCTTGGCACGAGAACGTGACGCACTATCGTTGGACCAACTTCAAGAAAATGTAAAATAAAGATGTGAAATTGTTTGGCAAAGTCAGCAAAAAAGCACGAGACTGTAAATGAACTCGAGTTAACTGCCGCTGAAGACTTTTATTGCAGTTTATGACAAAGTGAGAGGAAGGAAAGAAAGGAAATGGTGTGACTCAGAGACCTTTGAAAAAAGAAGCGTAATTTATAACACACAAGACTTGGAGCGGGGACTTAAAATATAGAGATATGCTCCTATTTCTCAACATAAATACACAATTAAATTATAATGAAGTTAGGTTTGAATTGTCTAGTTTGTGCTGTGTTGTGATTTTTTGGGCTTTTTTCTGTTTTACTCTGCATATGATGCTTCTGAGGGGCCACACGGGTGGTGTAGTGGTTAGCACTCTTGCCTTTGCAGCAAGAAGACCAACCAAAAAGGATACAAAAGTGTAAATAACAAAACTATAGTATCAATAATAGTCAGCACTGACTGCAGGTGGCGGGATGGAGGCGGGGGGAACCCCAAATCAAATTCACTTTAAGGTTCCATAAAGGTTTGAGCCGGCCCTGAGCAGGAGCGATTTTGGAACAACAAAAACATTCTAAATAAATAAACGTGCATGGACAAAGCCGGGGCAAAAACCATGGGAAAACAGCAGGAGAGAGAGAGTCACGGTAAAGATTTACAGAAAAATACCTGCGGGGCACAAACAGAACAAAGCAACAAACAGGATGAAGCAGCAAAGGCTGCAGACGTGACCACATTCACAAATAAATAAATCAGATATGAATTTAAGAGACATTCCCTGGTCAATGCAACTGGTGCGTCCTCAAAATTAACATTTAAGGTTTAAAAAGTGACGGAAACACACATGGACATTGTCCCTGATCATGTGACTCTCTTTCAAAGTGTGAAGGACAGTGAAGGACAACGTCTCAAACCGGTGGACTCATGCTGAAGTTTCCTAGCTTTTAAGCCTTTGGGCAGAGGATTTCAAAATTATAAAATAACACTTTAGTTTCAGCCTACTTACTGTTTCCAGTTCATTAGCCAATCCCACCCTGCAGGTTTTTCTCCCCAAGTGTTAACCAGAATTAATCCAGATTTCCAAATATGGGTCACTTTTGGAAGACAGTGTAAGCAGGTCGAGGGATAAAGGATAAAGGCAACTTATTAAACACTGTGGAGGACAGAGACTGAATCCACCAGAGAGACAGAGCTAATTGAACAGAAGTGAAACTGATAATAATAATAATAATACACAGGTGAATCTCATCAGGAGAGGACAGACCATCACAGAGGGGAGGTCAAAGGGAAAAAAGAAGAATGTCAAAATAACTGAAAACAAGGAAATGAAAAAGTTCAAATTGAATTAAAGACCAAAAGAAAGCACCTGAAGTAACCCAGGGGTCACAAAAGGTCAAATTCATTTAGATTTGCATTGGGTTTGCATGAATTCTGCAATCTGGGTACATTTAGTGTCATATTTATTTAGTTTCTTTTATAAACTATTATAAACAATTCACTCTGGACAAAGGCACACACACATATACCACCCTGACATTATCCAGACTGTGGAATGTTACCTTCACAAACACGATGACATTCTCATACTTTTATTACTATTATTTTTTTTCCCCATCAAAGTCCTTCATTTTTGAAAAATACCACAAAATCAGGCAATCAAAAATAACAAAAAACAACAATGAACCCAAAAACCTTTTGTTCAGCCAATCGTAGAAAAACCTCCATAGTCATCTGTGTTGGTGTAAATTACAGCAGCAACAACAACAACAACAACAACACACCCCATCATTTTCCACACCATGGAACAGTGGTGAAGTGATTCAAGAGGAACTCTAATTTGATTCACTATTGTGTGTGTGATGTGTGTGATTACTGCCAGGAGAAAAATAATCCAAGTGGAAGATTGAAGCTTCATCTTTGTGAAAATCTTCTCCTTTACTTCCAATTTGTGTGAATGTGTATGTGTGTGTGTGTGTGTGTGTGTGCGCTTGTGTGCGTGCGTGTGTGTGTGCGCGTGTGTGTGTGTGTGTGTCCAAACACATGCACATTGAGGATTCAGTTAACAGGACTCTCTAATGATGGGTTAAATGGTTGTTTGTCTCTCTGTGTGTGTGATGGTCCTGTGATGGACTGCTGACCTGTCCAGGGTGAGACTCCGCCTTTCACCTGATGTCAGCTGGGATTGAGATCTCCAGCTACCACCCCCCCCGTGACCCTCATGTCGAGGATAAAGTGGTAGAGAGTGGACGGATGGAACCAGTGGCAGTTGCTGCTCTTCAAAACTAGGAAAGTTCATTTCAGGCCCAGTTATTACGTAAATTCTGCTTCCACGCCCGCCCGCTGCTCCGTTGACTCCCAGAGAAGCTGAGCTTCCCTGGAAGTGACGGTTTTGCCGCATTTATCCAAATGACCGTCTATAAACCTACACTGCGGCGTCTCATAGAGACCAATTGAAGCTGATCTTCCACTTGTGTCTGAGTGCTGATGTGATTCTGAACAAACGAGTCACTTTTAGTAATGAAATGTAAAAAGCAGCAGGAAGAGCAGTAAATCATATCATGACCAAATCATTTCACTTTGAGCAAATTCAAACACATGTATTCGATGTTACATGACTCGGAACAGTGTTCTACAAACAGTTTCCTCTCACAACTCGCAACAGAATCTGGAGAATCTGGAGAATCAGGTTCACCGACGAGAGAGCGAGAGATACATTCTGACATTAGAGGGAGAATAAGTTATGAGGAGAAAGACTTTCTTTGGAAGTAGAACAAGCGTCGCCTTCAGCTGTTCAGCTTTGAACTTCTTCCTTACCTGCTGTGTTAAAGTGGAACTCACACATGAGAAGCTGCACTTAAAGCTGTCCGTCTGTGAATGATGACGGAGGCTCAAACGGACTCCTCTTGTGAACGCGGTAAACAACACTCATTTGAAAGTAACACAAGATCCAGCCGTTGTGACGTGTATTGAGAGTGTCACACTCCCCCTTCCTCCCTCCCTCCCTCCTTCTCTCAATGAGAAACACACAGAGCAGTGAATCAAAGACGCTAAAGGTATTTCACTGTTTCTCAGCGGTTACGATCTAAGGCTCAAAAACAAGCAGCTGGAAGTAGAAACAGACATTAGACTCTGCTGTGAGGAAGATACATCTACTCCTGGGTATCAAGCTTCCCTTTGTCACAACATGGTCGTCGAGTGAGTTTAGGACAGTTTTTGTGCTTTATTTCAGCCTAAGTGCATCGCACATTTCCAAATAAAACACCTTTAAAAAAATCGAGTGATGTTTTTCTGTTGTGGGTGGAGCCGGTCTAGCACGGACCATAATGCACCTGTTCCACTCGATGAAAACATCGCTACTGGTGCTTTTCCACTACCCAGTTCCAGCACCGATTGACTCGGCACATTTCTTTTTGCTTTTCCATCAGTGATAGAGTCACAAGAATCAAACCAAACAACGCCGAACTGTAGATCAGTTATTGAGATCGATTATGCGATTGCAAGCCGAATCACAACCCGTTTGGCGCAGTGTTGTTTTTGGCAGCCATTCTAGATTTAGTCTTAGTTTTAGTCTTTTGGACTAAAATGCTTATTGTTTTAGTCCAATTTTAGTCATTTCTATATGTGATAGTTTTAGTCCACTTTTAGTTGACGAAATCTCAAAAAAGTTTTATTCAGTTTATTTAAAAAATAAATAAAGAAGTATAGTCTTTTAACAAATCCATTTAGGTCAATAAGTATTGGAGATTATCACAGATTACTGTTGGCAGAAACCTTTAATCTCCATATTTCCACTTTTCAACAGCTTTTTTCATGAATTGATGCTGACTTCATCATACAACAGTGTCACACACCTTCGGGGCGAAGGTGGTTTACAGCGAACCCCCGCCCGGACCTTGGACATGAACTGAGGTCACACAGGACAAACAGCCGTGATTGTTAAAGAAACACGTTGCGAAGCTTCTCCCCCGTAATTAAGCCAAGAGTCATATTCAGGATAATGGCAGAGGAAGAACCAGGACTCAGGTGGTAGACCATGATGTCTTCCCTTGATCCCTTGGTTTCACCACGGAGCTATTTTTGGACTGAATGTCTTAAATCCAGAGTAGCTCCACTCAAAGCTTCAGACATCAGTCAAACCTCTCTCTCCCCTCTTACTTGGGGACCTGTCAAATACAACACCGGTACTTTAGCACCAGCAGATGGAAGCTCTGTTCAACTGGCACCACGGGAGGACACGTCTCTTCCACTATCAGAAGAGGACAAAAAAGGTGCTGAGGGTGAACACTCTGGGGGCAGAGATGTCAGATTGACTACAACAGTGAGGGAGAAGACGAGGGAGAGGAAGTGTGGAGTCGATCATCAGAGAGAGCGCTGGACCTACTGTGATAACTGCTCTCTCTTTTCTCACTGCAGAACTGAAGACCGGCAATTAGCATTAGCCTCGTCCCGCTGGGCTCCACATCCTGCACCCTGGTTTCATTGACTTCAGAGGACATTACATTGACTTACAGTCATTTTCTGGAGACTTACTCCAACCTTCATCCTCACTATAAAACATGTCTTCACCTTAAAATGTAATTATTTGACATTATGGGGTCTTGATTTTTGTCCACATACCGAAGACAAGTGCCAACAACATGAGCAATACCTGGAACACACACAGTTTTTGTGTGTTCCAGTTTCGGTCCGTAAAGTGTCCGAAAATGTTCGAAACCTGGAATGATGACGTTCTTTTGTCCACGAACCAAACTTATTCCATTTGAATGATTTCTTTGTTATATGGAGCAAAGAAACCCAGAAAATATTCACATTTAAGGAGCTGAAACATCAGAGCACTCAAACTGATTCATTCATTGTCAAAATAGTTTCCAATGAATTAACTAATCGATTAATAATGGAAAGTGGACAGTGGATGGTTGTTTGTCTCTATGTGTGGCCCCCTGTCCTGCCTCATGTCCTCATGTGGAGAATAAAGCGGTAGAGGATAAGTGAGTGAATGAGTGAGTATGATTAATAAGCCATTCATCAAATAATCTTTGCAGCCCATCACAGGACGGTGCAGTTATTCATCTGTGGACAAAGCACTGACTTCTATTCATTATTGTGGACGACTGAACAAAGTGTCTACACCTAAACTTAACCTCAGGTTCTGCCTCATTAGGACCAGGTTTTGGTCTCCACGAGGACTACTGGTCCTCACTCAAAGTCGATGACTTTTTCATTCACTGAACTCTGTCTCCACAACTTCTTACATTGTTTCAAATCTCATGATTTAAGAGCAGGGATGTTTCCTCTCTGTTACTGTTCATCATAATATTTGGGGCACTACATGATAGGTTGTCATAGCAACAAGAAGGGGGGGGAAGAGGGGGGCACTGACCCTCATTTTAGTTTCAGGATATCTCCATTGCTTTTTCTTTCTGACAGCAGCGCACACACTAGCCATTGTGTGTGTGTATGTGTGTGTGGTTGCCAGCTGTTTCATCTGATAAATGAGGAACAGGAGTGATTCTCACTGAGCTGTCAGCTCATGTCCTCGCTCCCTATCCATCACAACAGCCCACCTGGAACACGCACACACGCACACACACACACACACAAGCACTCCCTCAAGAAACACTGATTAAAAAGAGCAGCGATAGTAGCGTCGTCGTACTTTGTCACCAATCAGCAGGACGTTCCTGTCAACGAGTCCCAAACAGATTTGAACACATAAGGCTGCGAATAACGCACGGTTAACATCATGTGAGGTCAAAAACATTTAGACAACAATCACACGTTCACCGATGTGAGAGCATCACACCACTGCTCTGCAAACCGGGTCATCAACTTGACTGGACTATAAGAGGAAAAGCACCTGAAGCACCTGAACAGACAAGAGACAAGACTGTAATAGACTTTTTTTTGGGTTGTCCTTTATATGACTCTTGGTATTTCTTGTGTATGTTTTATTATTGCTTTATTGCACCACACGGCTCTTTTATTGTGTCTTTGAGGTTGTTGTCAGTGCGTGTTTGTACTTAAACCACATTACCTTCAGGACTATTAACCCTTTAGTGCGCACGTGGCACAGATCTGCACCGCAGGTGCATCCATGGTAAATTGCTGTGGGAATAATACGCAGCTCCTTATATGGACATCCTGTTTGTGTTTGTGTGTGTGTTAATAGGTCACAAAAATGTGGGGTTTTTTTGTCTTCTTATGTGTTTTTTCCACAAGTTGTAATTCATTTTAAAAATTGCATTTTTAGTAGTGATATAAAGTAGTGATAGTTTTTGTTTTGTTTTTCTTCTCTTTTTATTCATAAAAACGAGCCAAGTGAACTTTGAACTAGAGCTTAAACAATTACTCAATAAATCATTTACTAAATTAATGGTCAACTATTTTGATAATCTATGAATCGGTTTGACACTTTTTTCATGATTTCTCATGGTTTTAGCTTCTTACACATGAATATTTTCTGGTTTCTTTTGCTCCATATAACGAAGAAATCATTAAAAACTGAATCATTTTTGGTTTGTGGACATTGTTATGAAAATAATCGTTGGTTGCAACTCTACTTAACCAAATTTTCCAAATTCAATCAGATTTTGAACATTAAACAGTACTTTTTGCTCAGGTGTGTTTATACAGCTGGTAAAAAAAGGATATAAGACACTCTATATTACACATTCTTGTACCCTCTGTATGTTTAAACATAGTAATGGAAAAAAAAGCAGCCAAAATGCTCTGTGTTCTAAGAGTTATTAATGCCGTATTCAATTGAATTGAAGTGAATTTGAATTAAAAATGGTTTATTAATAGTACTAAGGCTAATGGCTTTCTTGTGCTTGCTGTTGTAGGTCAAAAAGCTTTCAAATTCATTTTTAGAGGAAGACAGACAGTAATTATGGTTCAAGGTTCTGTGAATCATTAGAGTTAAACCGGCTGCGACGTCAGTACAATAACACTGTTCCATAATACTCTGCACCATCCTAAACCCACAATATCTTAAGTAGTACATGTTTGCTTAAGAATGTGGAAAAAGTAAAGTCACTGCACTAAAGTCCATAGAGAAAATGACCTCTTTTTTCTTTTTTTTTAGCTTACAAGGACACAGAAGCTGCAAATGTGTGTCTCTAAAGTGAATCCTCGTGAAGGATTTCAAACACGGAAATGACAACTCAACACATTTGAACCTACTGTGTTGTAAAATAGTGACGTGTCTCTGTGGACTGTGGTGCAGGGAAAAGAGCATCTAACCATGTGAGGTAAGACACCATGTGACTTACACTGATGCATAAAGTGGCTAAAATCCCTTTCCTATTAGAGTTCCTGCTGGCGGCCATGTTGTCACAGCGAGCGAGCATCTGTGTCTCAGACTGGTTTGGAAGCGTGAACTTACCCCTTTAAGGTATTACATTCACCATCTGCACAGACACTAGAGCTTCCACTCATCAGGGACACATTTTGGTTGTTTCTCTTTGTATGTTTTACAATTGTTTGTCAATTTATCAATTAATCTGACGATTTGAAGTAATTCTTTGGTCTATAAAATGTCAGAAAACGTTAACAAAACGTTGATGAGTGTTTGTCAAACCTCGAAATGATGATGTTCTCAAATTTGTTTTTGTCCACAAACCAAAATGCTTCACTTTTAATGATTTCTTTGTTATATGGAGCAAAGAAATGAAGAAAATATTCACATTTAAGAAGCTGAAACAATCAGAAATCTTGTTTTAATCATGAAAAATGCTTCAGACTGATTAATAGATTATCAAAATAGTTGACGATTCATTTAGTTATCGATTAATAATCGATTAATCAAGTAATTGTTTCAGCTTGAGTAAGTTTGCCCTGCGATGGACTGGTAACCTGTCCGGGTTCTACCCTCCAAAGTCAGATCGGATTAGCTCCGTCCCCTTTGGAACATTCATGTTGAGAATGAAGCGATGACAATGAGTACGTGTGAGTGGCACTTTGAGAAATTCATTTTGCTTTTCCATTAGGGTTAGTAACTGGTACCTGGTGCTTTTTTTTAGTTCACCTGCTTTAGCAAAGTTGTAAGCGAGCTGAGCCGATACTAAAATGTGGCCACAGACTGGTCAGAGAGTGTCGTCACTGAGCACGACATCGGACAAAAGAGTCAAACCGAACAATGCCAAACTGCAGATCAGTTATAAAATCCTGAAAAAATGGGTTAATCTCCAACATTTAGCAAAAGGAAATGTCTAAAATGACAATATTTAAGAGAGGAGTATTTAGAGGTGTATTTAGAGACAGCACTGCTGAGAGCCGAATCCCAACCCACTTCAGTGACTGTGTCATGCAGGAAGTACTGAACCATTCTGTGAACAAAATCTTTTGAATGGATTGATTCTAATGATTCAGTTACACCGAAAATAAAAGAGTCGAGTCGTAGCTACAACAGTAAAATGGAAAAGTGCTATAAGTGGACAAATAACCACTGGAGAAAGTTCCAGCATCTGTAGACTGATTTTCATACAGTAGTGAAAAGTCCCCGGAGGGAATCAATCTTATAACTTTCCAGTAATGGTCAGCAGTAATGTCAGTGCGGGCTGTTATTTATTGTTGGCCTGACAACAACCCTACAGCAGCATTGACAGTAAATACAATCTCTGTCATGTTTTAGTGCACCAGTTCAACGGCGAGGACAGCAAATCAATTTGACACGCATTACCATCGCTGAGGTCTTTCAAATCCAACAACAGTGAAAAACATACATGCTGAACGTTGCATTTAACGAGCAAAGCCAAGGGTGCAGTTTGTGAAGTGTCCAGAACGAGGAAACCCAGTCAATCCTGAGCATCATTACAGCTCAAACCATGCAAGACTGGAAGAGTTTCAATGACTAATGCACAGTTGAAGATTCATTTATGGCGCTTTTCCACTGTACAGTTATGGCACGGCTCGATTCCACACAGTTTGGTTAGTTTTCCATTACTGTAGTACCTCCTCAACGTGGGCGGAGTCATCATAGCATGGCTGCATGAAACTGCCGTGACGTCGTTTTACACAAACCCAAACTAGTGACTTGTAAAACAGTTGTTTCCGGTGTAATTCAATCATTAGAATCAGTTAATTAAAGAGTTGTCACTGAACTGAAATAGGAACTGAGCGGGTCGTGATTCGGCTCACGATCGCCGACTTTCACCAAATATTGACATTTTATACATTTTCTTTGCTAAATGTTGGAGATAAATACGTTTTAAGTCGTTTTAACTGATCTACAGTTCGACATTGTTCACTTTGATTCTTGTGTCCGTCGCAGCGCTCATTACTCTTCTGGTGACGACACTCTCTGACCAATCAGTGGCGGGCAGTCTGATGACATCACATTTAAGTATCGGCTCCGCTCACCAGAGCAGGTACTAAAAATCGACCCTACTGGGTAAAATGAACTGAGGAGAGTCAAGTTGAGTCGGGCCGAGTAGTGTTAGAACTGCGCCATTACAGACTGTTTGAACCCTTACTCACCCTGACATTGTGACTGTGTTATCCTCAACATGAATGTCACAGGGTTAGGATTAGTGCTACATAAACAGGTACAACAGAGCAGGTGCTAAAATAAGTACCAGGTGCTATCACTATTGGAAAAGCAAACAAAACCGTAAAAATGGCCCTTGACAGGAAAACATGAATATCTTTGTTTGTGTTTGATCCTTCTCCTCCTCCTCCTCCTCCTCCTCCTCTTCCTCTTATAACTCCTAACATAAACAAAGATGTAGGTAATAATTTGTTTTAATGACAAGGATATGACCATATCTCTAGCTCCTCGGTGGCAGACAGTTCTCTGGTCTGTCTGTCTGTCTGTCTGATGAGATGAGCCACAGTTGATGATCATCAGTTACTCGTATCTATTTTCTGTCTCAGTGGAGAGTGGAATGATATGTAATCATCATCAATCTGCTGGCTGAACATAATAATGTTATTATTAGAGGAATGTGACTGCACACAACACAATGGGCATAATGGCGTGTGTGTGTGTGTGTGTGTTTATATGCACATGTGGGTCCTAATGATGAGTAATCTTCAGTGATGGAGGATAATAGCAGCATGTCAGTGCACTGGTGAAGATGATGCATTCAGGTGCCTGCCTCTGCCGCCGATCGTAGCATCCGAAGCTCATTGGCGGGCTCTCACTGCTTCACTCGGCTCTTTAGGGGGCCCTCATTTGCACAAACAGCGCTTTATGGTCCCTGTTACTGCCAGATACGCCGCTCCACCCGCCAGTAATTGACTACCATTGCCCACGAAGGTGCTTTTTTTGGTGTGATGGTGTTTAATGGCAGGTAATTGAAGGTAGGCGGGTTAAATGAGGTCATTTCCAACAACGGCATGTCAGTCCTCTGTTGTTGTTAATGTTATTATCACGCGGTGGTTCAGCGGGGTAACGAGCTTGCGCGGGAACGTGTCCGTTTTCTGTCAAGGCGTGAACCGATTTGTTCTCATAAAAAGTGAGCACAAACATATTTTATGCGAGCAAGGAACATTTACCTCCTCAACAGGGCAATCGTTTCCTCCCAATCCTTTAAAAATCCAGTTGATTTATTTAACTGTCACTCACATAAATCCATCCACATGTTATTTAATATGCTGAAAAGCTAAATCCATAGACTAACCAGTGTTAGGGGCATCAATCACACTGTTTCCCTGGTAAATCAAGAGGTCTACAGAAAAAAAAGCTTCTCCTTTTATTTATAGCATCAGCAAACATTTTCCTGAGGGGTTAATGGCCTCAATCACTGGTGTCAGGTCTTCTCTGGTGGAACATGATATCAGTTTTGTAAATTATGCTCCCATTGTGAGGAAAATAGACGGTAAATATAGCATTGAGGAGTGTCACACACAACTGGTGTCATTGTTGCAAGGGACGTCTCTGAAAGTCTGGTACAAAACACGGCGCGACGCTGAAGGCTTCAAAAACGTGAGTTCAGTTCTACTGGGTGCTGACGTCGCGACTGGTTTCCATTTGGTTAGACGCAGATCACACTAAGTCATGCTGCTTCGGAAAATGCTTGGGAAAAGCCAGGTAAGAAGTGGTGTATATAAAGCTGAGCTGTGTGAAAACATCAGGGAATCAAATGTCAAAACACCAGGGAAGAATGGATCCAAGCCGATATCGAGCTCTTGCCTTTGCTTTATTTTTTAATGAGCAGGAGAGAAAAACCCCATAAAAAGTGAAGGCTTCGGGTTGTAAATAGGGCTGTGGACTGGCGAGATTCTGACTATAAGACGCATGCCCACATACAGGGGTGACAACATGATATATTACCATATCCTAGGATACTATAAGCAGAGGGATATAGCGCATAAATTGTCTATTTTAAGCAGACTCCTCGGCTCCGTGCGAGACAATAAAACACACAATCAACAGTCAGTTACATAAAGGCACAGCACGATAATAATCCATTATGATATTATGAGAAGTGTAAAATAAGATTCTGATCACTCTGAAGCGCTGGCGGCACAAATTAGACCATGATGAGGCGCCACTGTCTCATTAAGTAACGGGAAATGCTGGAAGACGTGTCTGCATCTGATGAAACCGAGTTCATCCACGAGACTATAGAAATTAGTCCGGCATCTAATCAGTTTTACTGATGACTACTTATGTGTGTTATGTAAAAATGTAATAAATAACTGATTGAGTTTTCAAGTGATCCCCCCCCCCGACGCAGGAAATAAGTCACTGTCTGTTTTACATGTCAGATCATTCTTAATCCTTGACTGATTATAATGAAGAGATATATACGAGCATATGAAGAACAAATGCCAAAACAAAAGGGAATTAGCATAGCATTAGCGCGACTGCTAAGTCGGCATTTGAACTAATGAAGGGCGTCCATCAGTCCCGTAATGTAATTGAAGGTGTCGCTGTGAGCAGAGACAAATTTAATCACTTGGAGCTGCAGCGCTCACATCCATCAGGGAGCTTCACATCGTCATTTGCTCTCCCTTGTTTAACTTTAGTCGCTCATTGTTCTGCACGGAATCTCACTTCAACGGCAGAGAGAGAGAGAGGGAGAGAGAGAGAGAGAGAGAGAGAGAGAGAGAGAGAGAGAGAGAGACCAGCGCTAGTAATTACGACTCACGGTTTGTACTAGTCTACGTACATCAAGTAATGCAGGGCATGAAACAGTAGGTGGCGTCGTAAGAAACAAGGAAGACATTTGACCTTAATATCAACTTAACTTCTTTCTTGTACAAAATTTAAGCACTTTCAATGACCCATGTCTATTTAGAGCAAATTTCACAAACTTTTAAGGATTTAAAGGGCCTGTTGGAACCTCGTGTTTGGGACAACAGAGATTATTGTTGTCACTTTTTATCCGAAATTCAAATATGAGATCAAACTTGGTGAGAAAAGTTTAAACTTGAACCTAAAAATCATGTATGAGTTCAAATATACAGCCTAGAAGCACATCAAACTGTCTGAGGTAGATATTGCAGGGTCCAGCAGAGGGTGCTGTGAGCATATCTTGACCTTAGATTCATTCTGAAAAGCGTCATGTGGAAGAATTTCTCGTGATGGCAAAGTAATAACACATTGTTGATACATTACTGTCCATGAAAGATCCAATCATTTTCCTATTTGATACACAATTTACATACATAAAAAAAGAGTGTTAGGTTATAATCAAGTGGCAACCAGTTGTGACATCACCCATAAGAATCTAGACTCCAGAATCATGATTGGCCAGCGTCGATGTTGGCGTTACCTGCGTTTATTTTCCTCGAAACAGGAAAATAATTTACAAAATTCACATCATGTTCTAATAAAGAAGACATGGAAATATCAACTAGTTTAAATCAAGTAGATAATAGTCTAATTTTCCCACATACTTCCATAGGGCAGATTCGCCCTCTAGTGGCTATTCAATATATTCTGATTTCCTGGTTTGCTCCAGGAGGAAACTGGAAGACTACATCATATGGTCTATGCTTCAATGACTAGTATTAAGCTTGATGTAAAAATGATATCACAAATAGATATATTACCTGGACATCGCTCAGCCCTCACACACACACACACATAAAACAGTTCAGTTTACAAAGACTTTGGCGTGGCTGATACGTTAATATTTGTCACAGCCTCTGGTGAGAAAGGATTAATAGAGCTGTAGAGGAGTCAGACAAGCATGGAGGACGGAGAGAGGAGGAAATGAGGGGCTCAGGGAGTTTAGTTGGATATAATATGTGGAGGAAATGAGATGAGAACGTTAGAGGTCTGTGTGATAAGGACTTTGTTCTTCCCTTTGTTTTCCAGTAATTATTTTATCCTTCGCTCCCTCGACCACCTACCATGAGGTTCACATTGTGTGTGTGTGTGTGTTCTTGCGTTTTTATTGTAATGTGTAGGACTGTCTAAAGAGGACGTTTGAGGACCAGTAGTCCTCATGGAGATTAAACCCTGTTCCTAATGAGGCAGAACCTCATTTCTGAGGAACAAGTTAAGTTCAGGAATTGTGGTTGGGTTAAGGTTAGGTTTAGGCATTAACTAGTTATAGTTAAGGTTAGGGATAACAATTTGTTTAGGTTTGTGGTTATGGGTAGAACATTCAATTTCTGCCATTAAAGTCTCCTAAATTTTGACTAACAATTGGTTTTCAATACCTTTAGGAATACGTTTTTAGTCAGGCTGTGCAAATGAATGGAAATCAATGCAGTGTCCTGACAAAAATAGCTACACAAACCTGTGTGTGTACTTATATATAAGTTTAGGACAAAGACTTGAGTTGTGGTTTGGTTAAAGTTGGAGATAATGCTTTCTTAAGGCTGTCCAAATGAAGGGAAGTCAATGGAAGTCGTTAAAAGGATAGTTGTGTGAACCTCTTGCCGACCCTGCCGTCAACTATCCCCTCCCTTGTTCTTCACACAAAACTACTAGTGCTCTCTGCTGTTGACGCTAATATGAGATTACGAGGTTTTATGCTGTCACTAACGCCCTCTCTGTCCCTCATGAAAGAGAACATAAGAGAGGAAGAAGAACCTTTATTCTCTTTCAGCTCACGAGCAGAGCTTCAGGGCTGACGGAGGACGAGAGGGTGGAATAGACATGTGCTTTCAACGCCATGTGTGACTCTGGAGCCACTGAGGCAGCCTTTCAATAAATCTCATATAACAGCTCGACAGATACACGGTCATAAAATAAGAAAAGGAATAAAGCAACAGACTGTGCGCCGACAGGGAAAACCAGCGCTTCAATGATAAAACATATATTAAGATAAAAGTGGCAAACTGACCTCACATTATTCAGGGTCTGACTTGTTGACCCGCCCCCCGGTGTCAATCCAGCCTTTAATAAAGTGTGAGTAATGAGCGGGAGACGCACTGCACATCCACGCCATTCACACTTCCACACAGCAAGTCGATAACGGGCCGCTAAAGCTTAAAGTCACTAAATCAACCGAGGACAATGATGGCACAGAATATACGAGAGTATCTGTCAGGTGTGACCTTTAACCTGACGGGGGTTTGTGTCTTTTCCATTATGTGTGGTTTAAAAAGAAGACACAGCCATGGTGATTTCTTCTTGCATCTATGTATCGCCTACCGTCCCCAGTTGGAGTGAAAACCAATCATGTCAGATTGTTCTGTTTTTCTATATCATCTATTTGAATGAGCACGTCCTGGGGTGTCAGACTAAAACAATTCCAATCCATTCATTTTCTCCGTGTGCTTCGTCCTTTTCAGGGTCACGGGGGACCAGCATGCATTGCGTTTGACAAGAACACAATGGGCCTGTCCGCAGCGCCGCTGACAATGTCTGACGTCTATGTGTTTGTAAATGTAAAAAAAGAAAAAGTCATGAGGTGAAACACAAAGCAACAGAGAGAACAGATGTACACAGTATGTAACATTATTTATGTGCAAATAAAGAGATTATGAGTTTGATTTTCAGGAAGACTCGTCAGTGTGCAGCCATTGACAATCACATGCTTCACAGCTGACTTCCATCCAAATACATACTGGTCCCCCTTATACTGAGTGAATGAGTGTGTGAATGTGTGACTGTGTGAAAGTCTTCATTATTTTTGGGTTTATTTCATTAATGCAGAGTTTTTGTTTTGTAACTTAGGAAACTAGGTTTTATATTCTTTCATTTTCTCTGATTTTGTTGTGTTTTTCTTTGGTGGATCCCTCCCCTGCCCTAGCCTTCGTCCATCCACTTTGGCCTCAGCCCTGATTAGGTTTTTTTCCCTTTTTTTTGTTGGTATGAATGAGTTTTAGCGAGATTTTAGAATCAATAAATGTTTAATAAAAATTTTAAAATTATAACTTGGAACCATGTACCATGTCTCCTGCCCCCTGAGTAACCTGAACCTGTGTGCCTTGTGTCTAACAGTAATTCCCAGGGTGGACTCGTCAAGCTTTCAATATTAGTTTCCCACCTCACCTATTTGGCAAATTCATTCTTACCTGTTCATTTTTTTGGATGTAATTGCCGTCCCCACCAGAGAGGTGAAGAAGAGAGTGCAGGCAAAAGCAAGAGTGAAAGGGAAGGTCCACAAGTGAGTGAGACCTGCTACAATGTTTGGCTTGGAGGGGATGGCACTGTCTAAAAGACAGAAGGTAGAGCTGAAGATGATGAGATTTTCATTGGGAGTGACCAGGATGGACAGGATTACAAATCAGCATATTTGAGGGACAGCTCAGGTTGAACGGTTTGGAAATAAAGTCAAGGTTGTGATGGTTTGGTCACGTACAGAGGATGTTGCAGATGGAGCTGCTAGGCAGGAAGAAAAGCAGAAGACCACAGATAAGGTTCACGGATGTTGTGAAGGACAAGAGGACCAGATACCAGAATCACTTGATAATATTGATATATGGTTGAAGTATTTATTTTGTGAAATCATTAACTATGACATTTTCTCCACATGGCCTTCAGGTTTTTTCTTTGTACGTCTTCTAAGAGCAGATTAAGATCTGAAGGCCACCAGCTGCCCACAGTTTGTGATGACTACAGTACGTCCTAACAAAAGTCATTTAGTCTTCAGCAGGTTTTTTTTTTTTTTGGAAGGGGTGGGGATGCTTAAATGTGGGCGTCATGGAAACAGCAACATATGAGGCCTCATGGGAAGAGAACACTGGGATGCTGTAACCAGGGGCAACTGAGTTGTCAGTAGGGTTACAGTATCTTTGATGCAAGCAGAGGGAAAGTGCTTGGTCAGTGCCTGAGGGTAATGAGGGTACCAACAGTTCACTGCTGTGATAAGATGTTACGATGAAGTACGACTTTCATTTTTAGCTGGTAAATTATGGACCTTAATGTGTTCCCACATTAAGGCTCCGACTTAAGGTGATAAACCTACAGTGAGATCAGCAAGTTTAGATTACAGCACATTCACAGGTGTATAGAGCTGACATGACAGAGCGGATAATAAAAAAAAAACAAATATTGTTTGAGCTAACTCCATCCTGCAGAACTCCCGATGAGAGCTTTAAGCACAGTTATTATACACACACACTCAGACATGCCCGGCACAAGGCCACAGTGTTAATTAAGTGGCACGTAAATGTCATGTCTCCAGTGCACCTGGTGCTTTCAGGATCAAAACATTATACCATTATCTTCCAATAATTCACACAGATACAAAGACACAACTCCACCAGCGGGGCAGTTCATGACTGTTGCTCATTAGGGGAGTACAAGTCAGAAATAGGCCTCCACTGTGTGACTACAGTGAGCGCGAGGAGGCTTTTGCTTCTCCTCGTCAGCACTGCTACTGTTCACCATGGAAACCCCGACACTTTGAGAGGTGGCACTTTCAAGTGGTGTGACAGGTAGACCTACTTTCACCCGCTACTCGTGGTGTGATCCAGCACCGAGCACATTTAATGGCGAGATAACACATGCTGCTTTCAAATTCTAAATGTCAGACATCACAGTCCCTTTGTTGCTCTCCCTCATGACAAAGTCACTACAAAACTGAACTGGACAGAGATTGTGAAATCATTTGTGTTGAGTTATAAAACACACACTGCACACAAATGACATTTTTTCCAATGGGACATTTACAGCTGTGAGATGTTTGTCCCAATGTTTCGTCTCGATCTGACCAAATATTGGAGCAGCCATTTTGTTTGGGCTCTAATATCGGAAATCAAAAAACTGCAGTCAACTTGGGTGATGGATATGAAACCTACGGCTTTAAAATCTCCTCCATCAGTGTGAAAATGTGTAAAAGCAGCTGTCAGGCATTTATGACACTCACTTTAACTGTTAGCTAAACTAACTGTCAGGCTAGGCTAACCACTGTATTTACATTTAAAGGCTGTGTGTTAGAGAGTGTTGCTAACAAACAACGAGAGCTAGGATTAATTAAACAAAACAAGTACACAACCAGTGGTAGTAGAACGCTGTAGTAGCTTACACACTGTTGCTAACTGCTAACTTACTACTTCCTGTTGAAACGGACTACTTTCTGTCTAAACTATACATATATATATATATATATATATATATATATATATATATATATAGTTGTGGATATTGTAGCTATCGCTGCTTCCCTTTTCAGATACAGTATCTACAATGTCATTATAACCAGTCATTGTTCTAATGACAAAGCCCATACACTTACAATGGCAAAAGTAGTTTGAATCTTACTAGTAAAAAAACTGAATTACAAATATCTGAAATATCTGTAGTTTTGACGAGTCAAAATGACGTCACAGATGTCTTTAATGGTAATTCCTGATAGTCAAACTTCACATGTTACATGTTTATGGGTTTCTGGTTCAAATCACGTAGTGACACACAATTAGATTTCTGCAGCAGGTCAGTTTCAGACACTCGTCAGTATGCAGGTGCCATTGTTTCTGTCTGGACAGGTTTGCCATCCACTGGGCTTAGCTTGTTAATACTGTGGTGTTACATTTTACATTACTAAATTAATCAACAACTATTTTGATAATCAATTGTTTCAGCTTCTTAAATGAGTATTTTCTTCACTTCTTTGCTCTGGATAACAAAGATATCATTACAAGTTAATCATTTTGGTTTGTGGACAAAACAAGACATTTGAGAACATCATTTCCAGGTTTGACGAACACCGATCAACATTTTTTAAGGTTTTCTGATATTTTATGGACCAAGCGATTAATCGATTAATCGAGGAAATAATCGACAGATTAATCGATCATGAAAACAATCGTTAGTTGCAGCTCTAACTCAGAGTAACATGAAACTTGAGGAGGTTTATGGGTTGAACTGGTACCAAATATAGTGATTAAATGATGAATGAGCGCTGCTGTTAAGGGACGACAAAAACAGTTATTTTTAGTGACTAGATTACAGATTTCCAACCGTCCATCATCCCCCCACTGTGGCATGTTTAGTGTCACCAAAATACCAAACCAGCACAGGAACATGACACTCTGCCAGCGTGGGACTGTGCTTGTTGTCACGCAACTGAACCGACACTGAGGTTGTTGTTATTTCTGTTGAAGTCGTAGTTGAGGCTGTAGGAGGTGCTGACGGACAATATAAGGAAATATAAGATGTAAGAGTAATAAAAACATCGTGACACAGACTAAAGTCCGGCCCACTCAAATATGACGATTTTCAATGTTTTAATCCTGAGAGGGCTCAGACGAGACGATTCAGTCAAGACGCAGGACTTTAAAACTTTAAGAGTTTAATCAAGGTTTCAACGCGCTGTTGTGTGTGCGTGATGTTTTGTGCTGAGAAACGCAAACAAATGTGGATGAAGGGTCCTAAACAAAAGTACGCAACATCCGCTTCTTGGTCAACTCGCTCTCAGTGGTTACTGCGTGGTTCTGCTCAAGTCGTAAATATCAAACGTTTAATAATTACAATTTGATGTGTCCAATGATGTTATAATTGTGTCCATTAATCCCTCAGACTACAGGAGAATTTGGCTATCAGTCAATTCTATAATCTGTCAATTCAGTTTAAAATCAGAAGACACCTAAGATTGTTGGAAGGACCAGATCGGGACTGAAATCTGGCCGATTATCGTCTTGTGTGGGGCCAAATGTCATCAAAAATGATTGATAATGTGAGACAGAGTCTGTTTCAGATGGGAGTACAAAACTAAAAGCCACAGTACATGTCAAATAATTGTTTCAGCCTTTCTGTACCTCGAGTCCAGTAAACCTAACTGCCTCATTACTAGAATGACATCAGCAGGACAAAGGTGATAAACTACTGGGGAGGATGCTTCACATGCTATCACATGATATGATATTTATTTATCACTGAGGAGGGGAGTGGCTGCTTTGACTCTACACACACAGTCAGCTTGTTTTCAAATACCCCGTTAAAATGTATTAATACACTTTACCACATTAATCTCATTACACGCATTCCCTGCACACACACACACACACACACACACAGATGCCACTGCACAAACAACGTGTAATCTGTTCAGGACACAATACAGCTCTGATCTCATTTGTGTTTGTATGTTCAGATTCTCGAGAGGATCTTTCTGTGTGTGTGTGTGTGTGTGCGTGTGTGTGTGTGTGTATCCTTGTGAGGACCAAAAACGTATATAAACCGTAGTTAAGAGTGAGGACATTTTGGGAAAGTGACGACATGTATACCTGGCATTAAAATGTGTTTTCTGTGATCAGATTACAATCAGATAGTGCCTGACCACTTGTAAGTATACAGGTGTATAAATACTGTTCATGCAGAATGCATTGAGGACGGATTGTTATCAGATCAGCCAAACCACTTTGAACAGAAGTCTCTATGTGAGCAGAAATACGTTAATATTAGGAAGAGGCTTGTCAAAAAGGACAACTCTCTAGACAGGTATCAGCCTCAGAGGTTCAATACCTGGTTTTTCCCAACACACAGTCGAGTCAACTTTATTTCTAGAGCACATTTAAAAAAAGTGCTTTAAGCAGTTAAAGTCACAGCAACATAAAAGATATAAAACATAAAAAAAGAGTATAATAGTAAAATAATAAAATAGTAAAATGATCAAATCTAGATAGGAGTAGCCAGATTGACTTTTCTTATCCTGAAGCGAAGACTAAAGAGAAGAGGGAGGTCTTTAAAAGGGATTTCATTTCCACGGGTAACTTGCTCCAAAGTTTGGGGGCAGCTACAGACAAAAGCAGCCTGTTATTAGACCTCAGAGTTTGGGATGGAGCATGAAGATTATAATTCCAGAGCTTAAAAAACAACAATAACATTCTAAAATGAATAGGAAGGCAGTGGAGGGAGGAGCAACACAGGTGTGGTTTTTCCTGTCACAGAACATATTCAGAACTGAAGGTGAAACATCTTCTACTCAACTCAAGCACGTCCAGTCGCCCACAGCTAACGACTGGAGAAGGTTAAGAATGAAGTTGCGGTGGTTAAGGTTAAGGTTAAGGTAAGGGTAAAGGTCTATGAATGTCCGCGGTGTGAATGTTGCACAAACGTGTGTGTGTGTGTGTGTGTGAGTAATAGAAAATAGCTCATCAGTGAATCAATGATTGCCTCTCACACGTGCAGCTCTTAAAGGATCACTCTGGTGTTTTTAAACCCAGACTTTCCCATCTGTTTGGGGCGGGACAAAAATGTCTGTAATCAGGCCAATATTGAGCTCCAGATCAGCAATCATGAAATAGCAGCACTTTATTACCACTGGGCATTTTGTCTGCATATAAATATGGCCAATAAAAGTGCTTATTTTTGCCACCGCACAAGCACAGATTGTTGTTTAAGTGCCAATGTGGAGGGAGGGATTCCTGAAATCCCTTTGTTGAAAAAACCCAGAAATTACAAGGAAAAAACACTTGCTGCAAATTGAATTTTCATAATTCAACCCTCTAACGTCAGTTTTTCACTGCAGCCATTTTAACATCAAACAGAGGCGTAACTTATTTTGAGAACCTGTAATTGTATTGTAACGTGTCTAAACGGTTGAATAACTGCCAGATAGTGAAGGTTATCTTGGAAAAAGGGGCAGAAAGAACTCACTCGCTGAACATTTTTTGACAATTCTACAGCCAGAAAATGACTGATGAATGAATCAATCGAATTACAAACATTATCTGCAGCCGTGATCTGTGTAATGTATCTGCTTTAGAGAGGAAATCGGGAAACAAAGGAAGGACGAGAGTTTAAAACAGATGCAATTACACCGAGACCGAAGGGGAAATTGGAACTTGTACTAAGTGAGTGAAGAGCAGCATGACAGGTGCAGGCAGAGACAGATTGAAGAGGAGCTTGAGGGACAAGTCTTTAAAGGTAGAGAGAAGCGTGACAGGGGTGGAGGGGGGCGACGGTGCCAAATGCCCACTCATCCAACAGGCGGCTCTGTCTCGTTTCAGCAGTGCTTCCAAACTGTGGATTGCCCACACAAGCACAGAAAGCTTTGGTGCGGCTCACACTGCAGGGACGGACGGACGGACAGAGGGAGGGACGGTGGGAGGAAGGGAAATGAAAATTGATGGAGCAAAAAAAGAATGGAAATAAAAGAGGAGTGGAAGCAGGAGATAAGGCATAAGGCTGAATGAAAATAAACCCCTGCAGTGATACGGAGTGGAAAGAACGGAGAAACATAAAATGAAAAGCACTGTTTGAGTGACTTTTTGCCTTCAGTGATTCTCAAGATAAATTAATTAAGAGTGGTTTATGTTTAAGAAGAATAAATCCACTCTTAATGCCTGTACACATCCTGTTTAAGACAATCCACAAAACTTTCTAATCTAAAGTTTTGATGAGATCTCACCTCTCACTCTTCCTTTGCTCTTGTCGTCTTCAATGTATTTCTTATTTATTCGTTTATTCTCTGATTGAACACATTTACATGTGTATTTGTTAAAATACAGCTTTGTTTTTGTATACAGCATGCTCCACGTCCTCTTCTTCCTTTATGGTGTTTTCTCCTGTGGCAGCGTTACAGCACCACATATGGGCCTGGCGTATGTACTACAGCGTTTAGACTGGTTTCAGGGAGGGGTTTTTGTTTGTGTGTATGAAGACATTCACAAATTGTGGAGGTAACATTCTGTTTCCGTGAAGATTACAGGCCTCTAAATATTGTCCTCTTGTCTGTCCTTAAAAATCCTAATCTCTGCTCTCCTGAAGTTGCGATACCCAGCAGAGGGCAGAAAATCGTCAGGTGAGGGGAAAACATCTTCAAAGAGCGTCTGAGCTCTCGAGCTCTTTGATCCACGTCCAGACGATGGAGACGGTGAACAAAGACGCTTCAATCCCCTGCGGTCGTCTCGCATCTCGCACCCACGCCCGTGTTCACTTTCTGCAGGAGGCCACCGGAGGAAACCTGCACGCCATCTCTCTTACTTTTCACTCCACTGTTTCCTTCACATCACATCACTCCTGCACCGCAGCACTAACCCCACCATCACCACTCCTCCTGCTCCTCCTGCTCCTGCTGCTGCTCCTGCTGCAGTCATCTGTTTGTTCCTGACAACTCTACAGGAGCCATGTTACAGCGTGCAAACCTACATGTCATCAGTTGCAGTTAATGTCTAATTTTGTAGAAACCATAAATAACTAAGTCAAATCTGAATGTTGTTGTTGTTGTTTTTCTTTCCTTCCTGTCATTCACTCACACAGCTTTATCTTGTCTTTCCTCTCTCGTCTGCCTCCTCCCTCGGCGTGCGGCATGCGGCGCTCTGGGGCTCGTTAGCAGCAGCGGTGTCGGTGATTAAAGACTGCAGGTAATTAGATACACATGACACCGTTCTGACGAGAGCTGCGGCGTCTGAACAGCGGAGGAGCCGACGGTTTCAAGTCTTCTCTGACTGTTTCTGACTTATGTGACGAGTAAGTGTAAAGAACATGGGCAGTTGTGCACAGTAGAGTTCTTTGTAAGTGTCTCATACTGTAAACCCTGATGCTTTTGAAGTTACTGTGCTATTTTATGATGTAATAAAGTATTTAAGTCTACTTATTAAGCAGAGAGTTTAAAAGAGATAAAAGAGAGAATAACAGGAGGAGGAAGATGACGAATCACCATCAAACATCCTGCTCCTGTGGTTCTGTGTCTTATTAAGTCTTATTGACGTAAACATTACACTTTTATATGTTGAATTTGCTGTGGCCAGGTTAAGGATTCTACACATTTAACTGACAACGTAGTCCTAGTTGGGTAGCTTTAAGCAGCAGGCAGGATTTGAAAGATGGCTTCTAGGAAAAACGTTATTGTGCAGTTAAAAAAGCCTAAAAAGTTAGAGAATGCACTGACACAGCCCCATGGCTGCGATGTGGTGGTCAAACTTTCACAGACTGAGGTTCGGCTTAATGGATATCCACTGTTGGCTCACACTCTCATCCGAGCCTCTAAATGCACCACATGGATGAGGAGGAGGAGAGGAAGGAGACCTCGAGCATCTGTGAGGTGACGCTGAGGGACAGTGACGGAGCGGTGAGATGAGAACGTCTGCGTATGAACCACAATAGTTTTTCATTATTAAAAACAAGTTTTCTGATTTTTCAGCGTCTTCTTTGCTCCATATCACAAAGAAATCATTCAAACTGTATCGTTTTTGGTTTGTGAATGTTTTTTTTGACATTTTATGGATCTAAAGGATTCCTTTATTATTGGATGGAATAATCAACAGATTAATAGATTATGAAAATAATAGTTAGTTGCAGCAGGAAGTCGGACCTCTCACTAGTTTTGCATTCAAAAAAAAGATCTATACAATTTGTATGGAAGAGTATTAGGGCCATGAATTCTGAGATTAAAGTCAGAATTCTGGGATTAAAATCAGAATTCTGGGATTAAAGTCAGAATTCTGAGATTAAAGTCAAAATTCTGAGATTATAGTCAGAATTCTGAGGGAAAAAAGTCAGAATTCTGAGAATAAAGTCAGAATTCAGAAAAAAAGTCATAACTCTGAGATTGAAGTCAGAATTCTAGGGGGAACAAGTCAGAATTCTGAGAATAAAGTCAGAATTCAGAAAAAAAAGTCAGAACTCCAGAGATTAAAGTCAGAACTCTGAGATTAAAATCAGATTTCTGAGGGGAAAAAAATAACAACTCTGAGATTAAAGTCAGAATTCTGAGAAAAAAAGCCAGAATTGATAGAAAAAATTAATTTAATCTCAGAATGATGACTTTTATCCAAGAATTCATGCCATTTTATTTATTTTTTCTTTCTTTGACTCGTTACTTTGTACATAAGGCCCTAATACTCTTCCCTAAATTTAAATTCCCATCTGTTCAAATTAAACGTCAGCCTTATAAAAAGGCTTTAAGTAAGACAAGTAAAGTATCTAGTTACGGATACACTACACATACTGAAGTGTGACACTCACCCTGCTAACGCTTAAGTCTAGAACATTTTAAGAATATGTCCACACCTTTATCTCACGTGACACTGAAGTTTGCATCACTTTGTGAACCAGTCATCGCTCCCCTCACCAGTGAACTTAGTTTGATTGATTAGTCACCAAGTTCAACATGTGAGAACTCTGAGGGACGGATGAAGAGGCTGAAAGTGAAAACACAAACTGAGGAACCAGCTGGTGGACATGAAGTCCATCTGCCTGAAAACCTACACACGAGGGCTGTCATGACTGCGACGTCAGCCGTCTGCGGGCTGAGCTGCTAATTAAGAGAACGTTTCACTACGTGTTGACATGAAGACTCTGTGTCTGCGCGGTGATTTGTCAAAAAAATATCAGGGAGAAAAAAACCAGTTACAATTACCAGTAGTAAAACATGCTGTGCATGCTGGGAGGTTGCACTGAGATTGTGGAGCTGACAGAAGCTGACACAGATGTAGAAACATCATGACTCTCGCTCTATTCAAGGATTCATAACTACAGCACAGACATGAGAGTCTGAGCGACATATTTCTTGAAAATATAAAACAATTCGATTTTAAAAATGTTGACCACAAGGTTTTATTTGAAGTTTCCGAGGATTATTTTGGGCTGCAGGTCTGACACTTCTCCTGCTTCAGAATAACAGATCAGTGAATGAACCGTGATCTAAATGATCTACTACAGGTCCATCATGTTGTCTCTCTGTCCTGTCTGTCTTTGTGTCTTTCCATCAACGCTCATCCTCTCCGTCTTCATCCAAATCATCTGAAAGTTCCTTTTTCTCTTCTTCTTCATTTTTCCTGCACAGCATATTTTCCACTTGTTTTAAACTGCTCTCTGCTTCTTTCATACTGTTTGCTTTTAACTTGATCAATAATTAACCACCAATTTCTCCTCACTCCTGCCAGCAGTCATAGCCTCACACTGAAACCACGAGCAATGATCCTTGTGCAAATATTGGAACTACAGTATGTGTGTGTGTGAAGAAAAAGTGATAAAGACACAGAGGAGTTCCAAATTAAGTTCCAAACCATTGGACTTGGTCATTTTCCTGAAGAATTAATGGTCTAAGTGATGTAAAATGTCAGATTTCTGCAAACTTGTAAAATAAAAAATGCCATCATTGAGTGAATAAACTGACAAATTAAGCGTTTGACAACATTTTAAAGTGATGATTGTTGAGGCCTCAGGATAAAAACACCTCGTTTTTTAAGTGCGCGTGAGACTTAACGTTTCATTTGTTTCTTACTGTCAACTTACTTTACTCCTCAAGTTGAAATGATTGAGCTGAAACATTGCAGAAATTACAGAGAGAGAGAAAAGTGACGTCTGTGAAGTGCTGACAATGTGCCTAAATCAAGAAATAAATAAATAAACGAATAAATGAATGAATAAATAAATGAATGAATAAATAAATAAATAAATAAATAAATAAATAAATAAATTAATAAATAAATATGAAAGTCTACATTAAACTAATAATTCCGTAAAATGCTGCTTAAAACTAGCGACAGTCACCAGCACGACTTTTATTTTGTATTAACGAGTAACGAAGATAGTTAAGACAAATGTATCGGAAGAAAAGTACCCATTTCATTTGGGAAAATAACAGCGCCATTATTCTTTTTCTTTGCCTCCACCTGCTCCGTGTCCGCCACGTTTTCGTTCAAATGTCTGTTGTGATGCGTAGCGTGGGTGGGAGAACACTACGTCGTACGTACATGTAAGGGGCGTGGCTGAGCAGCTGAACTAGGTCGTCTTTATTAAATAGCGTTCGTAAAGGCAACATAGAAATAATATATAACATACTGGTATGGCGATATTGTCTCAACTACATATCTCTTTCAAAGATATGCCGGTATAACTCTTACTACCGGTATATCGCCCAGCTCTACTGGGACC
Organism: Solea solea; assembly: GCF_958295425.1. Lineage (NCBI taxonomy): Eukaryota > Metazoa > Chordata > Actinopteri > Pleuronectiformes > Soleidae > Solea > Solea solea. The sequence goes on from NC_081145.1 coordinate 26,012,938, forward strand.
ATGTAGTGGACACACGGCACATCACTAATGGAAAAGCAAAATATTAGTTTAGTTATAGTCTGTGTAGTCAAGCTAGTGGTGGTGGGAGAAGGAATCAAACTCCACTCAGCCTTGTGTGATGACAACCTCAGGTGCAGTTAAGTTGTGTAGGAGAGACAAAGTCACTCCTCGAGGTATTTAAGCAAATGTCTCCTCACAAACTCATGATTTGTCACTGAATTCTTTACAGATAGCTTGAAAGTTGCCAAATCTAAGAGGAAAAGAGAAAAAAAAACCTGGCATGAATGGCTGTGAATAATGAGACGTCCGCTGAGACAATGCTGTTACATAATCCTGCCGAGCGCCTGCAGCTGAGGACACAGCCACAAAGAAAAAGTAGAGCCAATGTTCAACCAGTCGCTCGTATGGAAAACAATATCGAGGCGCGCGGAGAATGTGAACGAGTCGCAAGGACGACTTTATTCACAGGAGATAAATTAGAAATAAAAAACAGTTCTGGATGTTAACGCAGTTAGCGCTCGCTAACACACTATGTTCACTATAGATGCGATGAAGAGCTTTGTCGTAGCGAGTGGAAAAGAATATTAACTGTGCAGAGAAATCAATGACACACTCTAACTCTCGCGCCTCGCGGGGGAGTAGTGGTTAGCGCTGTTGCCTTGCAAGAAAAAGACCTTGGATTAAGGTTAATTGGACACTTTAAATTCCCTATAGGTGTGAATGGTTGTTTGTCCTGGTGACCTTTCCACAGTGTGACCCCCACATGGATGGGATGGATTCTACCGCTCACACATTTTATGAACTAAATAAATGAGCTGCAATAATTCATCAGTGATTAATCGATGACAAAAATCAACTATTTTGATAAACGATTAATCAGTTTGTGGATGAAACATCAGACAGGCAGCACTGGCAGCGGTCCCAGCGATCGCTTCATTGTGTTTGTTTCCCGAAATCCCATTCTTCTTTTTTTATTGAACACTTTCTACTTTCCGTAATAATTGGCAACGCATCCGGTCTGCAAAGACCTTCAGTTTGAGAAAGAATGACTCGAGTGTCCGATGTAAAATAAAAGAAAGATCTATTTTAAATCTATTTGAATGACATGTCGGCACAGATGGGTGAGTGAGTGAGTGAGTGAGTGAGTGAATTAGGGGCCTTTTTAGGGGGCCTGAAACAGTATTTGCTTGAAAACACTGGCCTTGTGTTTCCGTGTACAGTGAATACGCTACTTTATGAAAACTATAGTGTCATATCATGACGTAGAGACATTATTTCCCTTTGTTCATTCTGTCTCAGTTTCTGTTAGTATATTCTGTAATGTGGAAATCTTCCCTGCAGTGCAATTTACAGGCCTGGCATATGTACTACAGCATTTTGAGTCATTTTAATCTGACTTTAATCTCAGAATTCAGACTTTAATTTCAGAATTCAGACTTTAATCTCAGAAT